>NW_028185037.1:10709697-10757213 GCF_003343005.1 Rhea americana
GAAAGGAAAGGAAAGGAAAGGAAAGGAAAAAAGATAAAAAGAAAAAAATAGTAAAATAAAGAGGCTAAATGTACTCAGAACATAATCACTCATTTTATTTATCAATCTAGGGCATGTAAATCTAAGGCACTATGTGAAAAGCCTGTAACAACAATTTATGACCCATAATAATATTTTAATGGACGTTCAAAAACCTGATACCCACTCCCACCCAACTGGGAGGAAAACATTAAGGCTGATGTGCCTTCAACCTAATCAAATCACTGGTAAATTAAAAGAGAATTTCAATTTTGCAGACACCAATCTACCAAAACTGTGGTAAAGTTTCTGAGCACAGATRCCTACAGGAACTTAAGTCCAACCAAGTGGCCCAGTTCCTAAATGTGAGCCTTCATGATCTGTAGCCAAAGCACATAGACCCTTGCAGAGCAGTACTAGGAGTATGAGGAAGAGGATCACTGTATCCACGACAAATCATTGCTACCTTAATGCAGGATTCAGTACTACTAATAAGTCATTTCTAAATCTCCTGTTCGCAGGGGATGGCAAGGAAGGTGAGAATCATTGCTTTGTTTCTGACAGCAAAAAAGCTGGGCACTGGAAAAAAGATGAACCAATATAATGATTACTTATGATGCCGATTTTATAATGCTCAAGGCTGTCTGTTACTCTGAACACCCTCATTACAAAGGGAAGCACTTAAGGAAGGGCTAGAAAAGCAAATGCGTCACTCAAGACCAGCCACCTCTGACTGAAGTCTTTTTGAACACCATCTCTGTGATTGCTGTCATTGCTCAAAAGCATATGTGTGGGTGCACTTATTGTAAAAGAAAGGTCAGGGAGAGAAGGGAAATCTCTCTCAACCACTGCAAGGCTTTGACAGCTTTCCTATTCAAATTTCTGTAGGGTAAGAGACTTGAGCTTAAAAGCTTCCCTTCACATCACCAGCAAGAAGAGCTTTTGCCTGCAAACATGCAAGTCACAACCCAACCACAAGTGCCTGCCGGAAAGGATGACTAGAGCCAACCAGACGCAGGCACCTGGCCAACGTGCTGTGGCTGCAGCCTGCCGCGCTAGCCTCCGTCTTCGGGGCTGCCCCTGCACACGCCGCAGCTTCGCAACGCAGGGATCGGGCTCGCACCCTATGTTTGCTCCTCCAAGCGGCTTCTCTTCCACGCCACCARGGCAGGCACTGCTGCGCTGGCTGAAGAAGGGAGGCAACCGCTTTGGGACATCCCAAGCAAAAGCGACACACGATTGTATCAGCTGTCTTGASTCAATGAAAAGATGAGATTTTATCAGAGAAGGTGGCAGGAAGGGAGGAAGCATTACAGGAAATTTAACTAGAAAAAAACACACAGGGGTAAACTTAACTTCTGGTTTACTGCATCCAAAATCGTTGGTTTTACTTCTCAAGCATTAATGTTAAAAACAATATGYTGAAGATATCAAGACAAACAAACAGCCACAGAAGAGAGTCAGAGGAAACAGCAAAACAAACACATAAACAGGGTAGTTTTGGAAAAGGAATTAGCTCTCATAAAATRTTAATCATGCTAAACTCTACCATGTTGATTTCCTAATACAAATGTAAATTTTACTTAAAACTTAATTTATTTTCCTTGCATTTTTCCAAGACACATATTACAAGCAAGTTCTTGCTAGTGGGCTTACTCAGCTATGAACACTACACTAACACTATCAGTAAGATCAATCATGCACTAAATTGCTACTGAAAATATACTCTCTCTTCTGGCTTTATTTCTCCACATGGCTGACCTGCTATTTTCTGCTGTACATTTTTTATGTAGGGAATAACTGCATTTTGAAGTTGCCTGCAACTTTACCATTGGCTTTAGCACAGGGTCAATATGAAACATTTCTCTCCCATATACTGATGATACCAAGTGCTGTGGCCAATACAAACACACAGACATTGGTCAGGTTTTGCTTTGGACTTTGCTGGTTAACCAAGGAATTAACAGGAACTGGAATGGAACTACATCTACTTTCTCCTTTAGTTTTTATTCACAGATAAATTAGCAGTAATTTGCCTCTTCACTACGGGGTGATTTCAATCATTCTCTTGCTTAAAAATAATTAAGTGATAATTACACCTAAAAAAATTACTATCAGCAAAAAATAAYTGCCATCAATCTAGAACTCCCATTTCTAATGGAAAAGTTGCTTCAACAGAAGATTCACAAAGCCTCTGCTGGTGTTTGATTTACTATAGTTAAAACTTCAAGAGCAACCTGGGTAGCCTTTAGAGGCTTCCAGTCATGTTAAGGGGATATGTCTGAGTGAATACAGGGCTGTAGGATCAGGGATAAACCTGTTGCAGGTGCTTTTGAGGCTACAAGGACCACCTAAAAATAACCTGGGAAGTTCATTTTTTTAGCATTTATTTTTAAATGGGTTTTCTGTACTTGTTTGCTCCTTTAAGAGATTTAAAGCAGCCCTAGAAGATTGAGAGAGAAAGTATGTGAGTGCATGGGTGTCCATGTGTATGTCTGTGTGTGAGAGGGGGTGCCTTGTCATGGTTTCTCAGTTAATTTTGGCCTTAGGACTCTAAGATATAAGAAATCTGGTTTTCTTCATTGGGACATTGAAACATGAGTGCTAAGGACACCCTCACTTTAACTGAAAGCTTTGAGGTATTGCATCTTTCAGGTTCATTCCTGGCAAAAATTGAAATGAAATGTAATGAAATGCTGAATTTAAGTGAGCTTAAAAAATTCRACCATTCTCATTCAACTGTTTTTAGTCTCCCATGGTTTACAACTGCAGTAACAGTTCAGTCCATGAGCCTGTGTACCCAGCCTGTTTCTATCAAATGTTCTCTACTATACCTCCCAACATTGCTGTGAACTTCCAGGACTTGAGACATTTTAAAAAGAGTTGCAACATACCCACGACATTGCCCATGCACAGATTTCTGATATCATCGTGCTTAATCCAGTAGTTGTTCAGTAGCTTACAGAAAACAATACATAGCAGGAAAAGAAGAAACAAAGACTACTGCGCCAGATCTAAAACTGAATAGCAAGCAAGCCTTGCTAGTCATTGCTTTGGGTTTGGTTTATCATAGCAAGCCTTCAGCTTTCATAACACCAAGCACCCAAGATTTCATTTTTTTGCAGTCCTAGAGACAGCTGATCTAGAAAGCAAAGCCTCGGCATCACTTCCAGTTCCCTGTTCTCTGATAGTCCCTACTCTAACCCTGACTCAAGTTTTGTATGTTGGGTTAGGTAGTATAAAATACATTAAACCTTGTCCTCATGCAGAGGTGAGTAACCTAGAAGAGACCAAGTTCAGGGCTCTGATCTGGACTACGCATGGCTTGAAGTCCTGAAATGCTGATTTAACCTTCCCATGATTAATTCACCTACCTGAAAAGCTGGGATTATGCTTAGCCTTTTCAAAAGCCTCTGCTACAAGGCTTAATTAATTAGTATCTGCTTATTGGCTGAAAGGTACTGAAATGGTTAATATGGTCTCCAAGTTTCTCAGAAGCTGGTAGAGCTTG
This sequence comes from Rhea americana, assembly GCF_003343005.1. NCBI lineage: Eukaryota > Metazoa > Chordata > Aves > Rheiformes > Rheidae > Rhea > Rhea americana. The sequence goes on from NW_028185037.1 coordinate 10,713,227, forward strand.
AAGCTTAGGAGGTGAGAGGAGCTGGGGCACTTTACAGCATATAGCATCTCTGACAGTACTATCATTTAAAGGTAATAATAGTTTCCTTAGGGAAAGGTGAAAAATAAAGTGTTAATCAGGATATAGAAGTGAGTAGGGCAAACTGTCACACCTAAATTCATCTCTCAGATCTTAAGTATCTGTGCAGATAGGTATTAAGATAGTACAATAACAGGGGACCATACAAGCACCTTGTCTTTACTGTGAGCACTTCTGGGAAGAGGAAATATATTCATCTTCACTTTACAAAAAAGACATTAAAAGGGCACAAACTGCTAGATCTGAGTTAACAGAATTCTCCAGGAGAGCTGGGATTTGAACCCAGCTCCAGTCTAGGGCCTTATCTATTGCGCAAAGCTGCCCTAAAAGATAAGCTCTGTTTCCATGTTCCTTGCTAAAAAAGTTTTTCTATGTGGACTTTTTTCCACAATGACCTAACTCTTTCTCATAACTGTTTCCCTTGGAAACAGAAAAGTATTTTTCATAGTTTCCCTTTTTTCTTTTTGGAGAATAATTGCTCCTAAAATTAAGGGGAGGGGTTGTTTATTCAGTTCTATATGGCTCTTCCCGATAAAAGCAGATGGAAAGTTAAATGTATTTTCACAACACAATGTGACTAAATAATCTTGATTTATGGCTCTGAACACCACTCCATTTCATACTGACATGATCTAGGAACTCAAGAATCTTGGCCTTGCAGTTTTAGGCAAGGTGGCTGCTGAACTGGTAGCACCTCTACGCATTTTTCAGACTTTCCATGTTATATTTTTGCTCTCGTTCCTCCTGTTGCTGAGGAAATATTTCCTAAAAATCAGAAGCAAAATGGACAGCATGCTATCTCTTAGACATTAGTTAATAGTCCTATGCCCACAGCAGCAAAAATATGTTTGTATGATGTTTGTGCGTCTCCTGTCCTTATCTCTGTTAGAAAATATACAGTATCAGAAGACAACATAGCTTTTTGAAGAAAACATCCAAAATAACTGTACTGTCAACTGGTTCAAAATCCCCAAATAATCTGTTTTGTGAAATAGAGGCCTAGTACTGCTGCACAAGACACCTTACCTGAATGATAGGACAAATGTAAATTCATAAGCAGTTTCCTACAAGCATCAAGGCTCTTCAACCTTACATCAACACTGACATACACAACAGGTTATATATTTCATATGGGTGAAAACAGCCCACTTACCCATCAAGTGACTTTTCTGGTAGGAGAGGAGCTCTACCTACATTTAAAGGACATTGTGACTTTATTAGTTTACCTAAAGAAGTGTGAGAATTCTCTGCTATTACTTTTCTCATCAAAATTGCTTTTGGCCCCCCTTGCAATTCCACTAGAAGGTCAAAAAATATCATAAGTGAAAATCAATAAAGAATTAAATTTTAAAATAATTTTTTAAGAAAAAAATGTGTTTGACAAGTACGCTGCCCTCAATCCTTCATTACTGAATATAGCAAAAAAGGACAATGGTAAAACCAACAATTAACTTTACAAAATTGATAAGGATAAAGGAGAAAACAGTAACCCAGTTAACTGTGAAGCAGCAGCTCTCAACCTACAGCCTTAGGTTTACTGATGCACGTATGCAGAGCTAACAGGTTAGGTGGTATTAAATCCCATCCAAGCTTATCCACTAAGTCACATTAGAAAATACCTAATATTCCTGACTCCGTTTCTTCATAAGCTGTTACTACAAGAACACAATATGGTCACAGGTGGATGTGGCCTCTGAAAAAGTTTTGTTCAGACTGCAGCATCTATGAAAAGCACACTTTGCAATACAGCTCACATTCTGCCRAAAGTCATAGGGCAGATTCTGCTACATCTTTTTTAAATATATTAAAACCAGAATGCAACAGAAGTCTAACTTTGGTGCATCAAGAGTACTACTTGAAATAATGTGGAAATTTATTATTCGCTTTCAATTTGTCACTGGCTTACAGAATTTCTGCACATATAGATCTCAACAAAAACAATTTTCCAAGGGTTGTAGACAAGGAAAGAAAGGAGAGCTGGAGAAGGCTGGAAAATACATCTGCCCATCCAAGCCAAGCTTCTACCTTTCTCTGGCTGCAAACCTATGTTGTAGCACCTCAAGAAAAAAAACGAAAAGCAGATGTAAATTCAACAAATTGCTTCATCTGCAATGAACTGTGGGAGCAAATGTCTGCAATTCTAAAAGTCTCGAGTTCTTTTGAATCACTCATATGCCCCTAAATAGCCAAGTCAAATTTTATTTTAGCATACATACCCCTCCTCCTCTTGGAGGTGAAGAAAAAGGAGAGAATGGAAAGATAAATATTTACATTTAAAAACAATCCTTTCAAATGGCATTTTGCCAGGAGGTTCCCCTCAGTGTAACACAAAAGAATTGACACAGGCAGACTGCCCTGGTAAAGAGAACCGAAACTTTCCCCTTCTCTCTCTAGCGCCAGCCTTTCACCAGAACCACTGCAAAATGGTTTCATCCAGGACACGAGCACAACGCAGCAGACCCCAATTCACATTTGCTGAGCCAGACGTGATTCGATCCCCGCCTATTCGATCCCGTCGCCTCGCTGCCCGCGGCTCCCCGTGACCATCCTCTGCCAGAGGTGACAGCCCCGACGGCGGGGAGAGGAGCACTCCAGCACTCATGSCAGTGTCCTCCAGGGGAGAGGAGCACTCGAGCACTTGTGCCAGTGTCCTCCAGTGGCCCAGCCTGCAGCTCGTCAGCACGTGCCTCAGCGCAAACCCCCACCGTCATCCCAAAATCGCTGCCTGTCCCAGTCTACYGAACCTTTCGCCTCCCCGCCTTCTCCTGCTTGAAGTCAAGGAAGTCTCKTTACACCTTCTTTACCTGAACAGAAGGCAGCAGACTGCATAGAGGAACAAATTCCTTCAGCAGTAKAACACTCGGTTAAGACAGATTTTTTCTTCTCCCTGGATTTACTCAGCAGAAGTTGAAGAGATCTGGAAAAAGGATGTTCCAGAACAGCAAGTGACTGACCAAGTGAAATGAAGACACTTAACATTTCAGCTCCCTCAGATTTTCCCTGCAATGTTCCCAGGGAGGAAATCCACCCTAGTGCAGAGGGTCACCACAAAGCCTAGATGTTACTTCAATCCCCTTATGAACTATTTTGACAGATACATGGGATTTAATTGATGTCTAGGTTTCACACCACAGGAAGGAAATTCAGCTTCCCCACAGATTAAAACCTTTATTCACTGCTTCTCTGCATGGCCCAGAAGCATTGCTTTCCAGAAAGAAGACTTTTATCTGTGCGGCAAAGCTCAGCTATTTTACAGCACCCTGGTTCATACCTGAAGCCCTGTAACATTATCCCCATAAAACAGTATTTTTTTTCAAACAGCCACACAGTCATAAGAAGCTACAATTTTGTCCAGATCTGTCAGTGAGATAAAAAAATCTGTACCCTAATGTAGAAGAGCTGCACTGGGAACCATATTCATCCTTTTCATCAAGCTTTGAAGTCCACAGGAACCTTGTACAAAAAAAGAGCAACAGCGCTCCTTTGGCTACCTTTCAAAGGAAATGGGGGAAACTATTTCCTCATTCTTCCTCCTCCCAAGTCTTCTTTAAAATTTSATTCTGTTTTACTCTTCTTGTATTTTTTTTTCCTTATATCTTCAGGTGAGGCCATCCCAGCTCTGCGCAGTTTAGAGTTGGTTCAGAAGCAGGCTGTCAGTCAAATCACGGCATGGAGCAATTAGTAAACCCTATGCCCACCACCGTCTCCTTAAGAAGAATGAACCATACACTGTATAAGCCAACAGTTAAGATCACAACTGTAATAAATTCTTCAAAGAATTTMATTCAATTTATTTGCTTTCTTTTTCCTTAAAAATAATCTTATACGCTAACCAGTCATTGACAAAAACTTCCCCCTTATTTTAACTGTTATATCTATTTGCAATATTTGAAATACTAGGGAGGTAAATGGCTTCTTTAAAAAAATGCAAGAATGAATGGGCTGAATTCAACTTTCATACATAAGCAGAGTAAATGACAGTAAGTAGAATGACCTGGTATAAACTTTTTTTCAAACGTATTATATTCTGGTTTTATTAAGAACATGATCTGTATATTTACACAGCAGCGATGTGCAATATCTAAAGTGTTCCCAGGATTCAGAAGTTAAAGGTCCCTGAGAAAAAAACAGATGATTGTCTCCTTAACAGCAGTAACCATTTAATACTTCATTTCTATTTTGCTCACTTCTACAAGGTGAAAGAAGAGGTGTGTACCAGTTTCACAAAAACATGGGGATAAAGATGCTCTATTTCTTTTCCTCATTCACTCCTGAAGATGCTGGTGATCTATTGGCTTATGAGCTCCTTGGACCAAACAGCTGAAGTTTTCCAGAACAAAGGACTGCACATAGCAGCAGCATCTGAATAGCTAAATCAGCTTTATCAGTCCCTCTCTGAACTCTGCATCTAAATGAGGAATGCATGGACACCCATCAAATAAGGACTTCCCAAATCTGTCACTTTCCAAACACAATCTTTGGCTTTTCTACAGGCAGAAATATTTGTTCTTACATCAAAGTATCATCTTTGCTTATACTGGATTTCAAGCACAAGCCCAAATTCATACTCAAACTCATATAATCCAGGTACAATTCATATCCTCATCAAATGACCATAATCTAAGCTATCAAATGACCATAATCTAAGATAGCTATCTAATCTCTCTGAAGAGTTCATGGTCAGGTTTTAGGGCTGAGTCACCTGACCTATCTTTTAATACTATGACAGCTTGAGAATTGCACCCATTTGCACAATTACAGTTGCACCCAAGAATTGTACTCATTTCTCTCCAGTAACTATCATACAAATCTAGATATCTACCCTATACAAAATACATGTTTGCACTTGATTTAATGTGTCTCATTCATTTAGTCTGCAGGAGTGGTACTCAAGTCCATAYTTCAGATTGTGCTAATCCTTAGCACTGGTCTCAAGAAGTTTCTTCCTGTGGTATAACTGGTAGGATATATAGGACTGGCATCATCCCATGTTTCCTGCCAGCAAAAGGTCCATAGGACAGGTAGGATGGCTGAGCTCAGACTGACTGCAAACAGCCTGAATATATCACACTCAAGCTACAGGCTATCTTGAGGCATACACACAGCATGGATTATCAATATTATGCTCTTACCTGTTTTCTGGCTTTAGAGATTGAGAAAGGCTTAGTTATGGACAGATGTCCATAAACCCTTCCTTCTGCCCCTGCTTTGCTGGATTAGATAGATATACTCCTATACCAGCTGCAACTTCAAGTTCAAGAGAGAGATTTCCTCTTCCTTCTCTTGAACATTTCTTGTTAAAGGAGAGAGCGTCAGTGGGACATCTGGGGATCAGACCTAATGGATTCCAGCACAGAATCAGAGTCTCAACTCCAAATCTAGCTATCACTGAAAATACTGCTAGGTATACTGCCAGGTATCTTTGCCATTTTTCCCGGTGTCTTCTTGTTTTGGTGCTGTCAAAACAATAGTGTTATCTCACATGGGAATGCCCTGGGTGTACTGTATGCAAAGAGCTTTCATGGCATTTCCAGCACCTAAGACTTAACAGGTATTATTATAGCACACAATCCTGCTTAGGCACTTGCAAAGCATAAGGACTAAGCCGTAGAATATAAAAAAGGAAAATATAAGTTATTACAGTAATTAGGTTATGCAGTTAACATGAACACAAAAGCCACTGAGTGTAGTTCACATTTACTAGAAGGAGTACAACCAAATAATTTCCAAAGAAAGATTTTTTTTTAKCACACAAATGTATATTTTGCTATCGGCAACAATACAAAGATTATCAGCAATTGCACCTCTGAGTTCCAAGGACTCATTATCTCTAGCTATTGATCCACAGACTAAATATATTTTTCAGGGAATGGCGGGCCTGAAATGTCCCTGCTGACTCGAAGTAYAGCTGGTTTAATAGGTCACTCATGGATGGCAACATCACTCTCTGYGTTCATCAGGTTCATGCTTCCAAACACTTTATTACCTACCATTCTCCCTCACTGAGCACCAAACTGCTGTGATTCAACTCTTCCTTTGTTTGAGGGTACTTATTTGGAGGGAGTGAGGGGCTACTAACATCAGGGTTTAACTTAAGTACACAAAAGCCAGGAAATTCACAGCTAAGGCTGAAAATGTGTGCTGACACTGCAGCATTATCTCCTGCCATTAAGCCTTTTCTGGATCTTTTGGCACAACTGCCTGGGTTAAAGCCTGTGTGTCAGCAGAGATTTTCAGGCCTCACTATGAGTTTCTTTACTTAAGTCAAGCTGCTAGTCTCACTCAGATACATTCTTTTTAATATTATATGAACCTCTAATGAAAACCACATGCATGTGCATATGCACATATGTGCCTGCTCACCTTTTCACACACGCTTTTTCCTTCATTCCCTGCAATGGCTGCAAACACTGCATGAACCAACTTGCTAAATCCCAGCAATCCTTCCAAAGCAGACATAAAGGAGAATTAAGCTGAATAGTACTGAAAAACAGATCTGGGTAACCGTAGCAATGGGTATTTCAGAGCAGTGTCCAACAGCAACAATTCAGTCTTGGTCCCCCCTCGCTGGGGGGGGATCTGGACCGGGAAGCTGGGTGGGAAGAAGACTCCAGGGATTAAGCCAGGAGTAGTCCTGCTTGGGGAATGTTATGCCCAAAACGGATACGGAGCCAGCTGAAGTCCTGGGTAGTTTAAAAAAACTCATCCCTTGCTGAAATAACTTGGTGGCTCTTTGAAGGCTGAGAATATGAAGCTTTGGAGGAGTGTGTTAGGAGGTGACTTCACAGGACCAAGAAAACTTCCATCACAAATGGAAACGCTTGGCCTGGTCTGTGCTAGGGCTCCAAAGGGTGCTTAACTCCCAGCCACAGCTCAGCAGCTCTTGGACCAAACACAGCTCTTCCCCCCAACCCACATGTGCTGTGGCTGGCAGCCCAAGCAACCCGTATCAAACCCAAACGCATGTAATTAAATATCYGCTCAAATAGTGGAAACGATGGGTGCCCTTGATGGTGGACACAAGAGGAAGGGTACAGCCCATGCGCATATTTTCTCTGGCCACTTTTAGAATTCAGACCAATACTGTTTGTAAATTTAAGAAATTACTTAAATTACAAAGTGAGCTATCAAGAGATCCTATCTTCTCCRGAACAGAACTAACTAACTTCGCTCTCTAAAGCATGCACTTAGAAATTATAGGCTAATCTAATTAAAGACTTTATCTTGTCCATTACAAGCCACTTGTTAGAAATTTATCAGCAAATTTAAAAGAAATGGGAGGTTACTCTCACTGGCCCACAATTTACTAGCRTAATACAAAGGACTTGCAAGCATGACTCAACATCAAGTAAGAGGGCAGAGCTGGATTTTAAAGACAAGTAGCTAATAYAATCTATAAATAARTGCAATTGTATTTCTGAATGAAAARTCCACTGTTCATTTTTTATCACAGGTATGAAGAGAACTGTTATAGGGAAGGCAAGGAAGGCTTTTAAAGGAATGTTACAGACATTTACTTAAAAAAACAAAACAAGAGAATGATGCCTTTGGGCCTGTGGTTTCAGGTTCTGGTTAGTTCGAGGGGCATGACAACATGCCCCCCGAAGGCATGAACCTAATCAACATCTAAGGGAAGAGAAGCRAGGAAATCAGTGACAGATAAATCTACATTTTACTGGGATTCTAAAACCCAACAGAATTAAAGTTACTGCTAATATATTATAAACATAGCTACTTCAGAGGATTTTTCCAGATGAATGTGAGCCAYTTTGGACACTGACACTTCTGTTGTCTCAGAGTCACTTGAAGCCTAAACCTAAACCAGTAACACTGACGATACCTTTAAGCTAGATCGGTTCCCAGTTCTGGTTCACTGAGCAACCACAGAAATATTTGTCTTATCACAGGAGAGGTAAAGGTAAAGTCAGAAGGCAGCTGTGTTCCTTTTGATAGCTGTGGCAACATTTTGATGGTAAAGTGACAGTGAAAATTTGGCAGGAGGTAAATTCCTGTCCTAAATGCCTCTGGACCTGTAAAGGCTGTCAGGAGCAGACAATGTTGCAGGCTGTTAGAGCCTTAACCAAAARAGGCTGCATCTTCTCACATTAATCTGACCAGAAATCAGTGGGTCAAATTCTGCTTTCCATCAGGTCAGTGCCGAATCCATCATAAAATCAATCGGTGACGAGAGCGGAGCTCTGCTGGATTGACTCAGGTAGCGGGAAAAGCAGAAATCCAGCCAATTAGTCTGCCCAGCAAGGCTGCTGAGCTGACGTTAACCCTGCCGGGATATGAACCCCCGGGTCCAAAAACACAAGGGATTGAAAACCTCAGGCCAAGATCGCAAGGTCTTCTCACAATTAACTGAAATGAAAAGATGAAAATGAGGGTGGAGGGGGTTGTTTTAAAAAGGTAGCCTTAGAACCACTTAGCAAAAGGAAAAACAAGCAAAAATAAAATGCAAGACCACAACTAATCCCCTTCCCCCCATTAATGTTTTATTCCATAAAATGATGGAGGACTCAGTCAGTCAAGATGGGCAAATTGGTAGGCAGTACATTCTGTGCTGTCTGCCAGTATTGCACATCCTAAAGGGCTGAATAAATAATTGAAGAATAAATAATTGTGGCAGGGCTTTGTCTCATGGGCCGTTTTTATAGATTGCTGTCTAATGATAGCACCATCTGCGACACTCTGCATTAATATGGGATAAAATTACATAGCGCTTTGTTTGCTCTGACACTGTGATGTTACGATGTCTCTTAATATTATCTTTAATAAAGGGCTACAGCAACGATGGAAGTGTCCCAATTGCTAGGAAACTCTCAGCTAGGGAAAACCAAGTTTACGCAATCAGATACAGTTTTCTTCCAGGGACAGGAAGGGGAAGGGRAAGGAAAGCCCCACTGTTTCCAACACACATCGTGTCAATGGAATTAAAAGGAGCAGGGCTCATTAGTGTACTTTGTTACACAAGTCTTGTTGAAAGATGATGGTGCTATGCTGGGAACCCCACTGTGGAGAAAGCGCCACTCACCTCCAGGAAAACTGCACCCAAGAACTGCATCCAGCCCCTTCTTCAACACAGACAGGGAGACAAAGAAACAAATCACAGGTTCTCACTTTGTAATCCCAAGAGAAATATGATAACTTACATCAGTTTAACCTGACAAAGAAGCATATTGCCGGTAATGGCAGATACCTGCAAGGAAACAAAGTTTCTCTGCAGTGGAAAGAAAGCAAGCTTCAGCTCTGAGATTTAACCATCATTTGCTTTCTAGCCATGCTTTACATTTCTTAACAACTTTATACCCAAGAAAGATTTTCTGCTTCATTTTTACATAGAAAAACCTGAAGCCATGGCTAAATATTCATCTTCAATGTGGCTTAAATAGGCTTACATTCCTCCTGATTTCTGCGTACTTCATGTCTACCATGACTCTGTGTTGATATTAGTGAGGCTGTAGAGTGAACTGGATTGAATAACCAATTTGTCTGGAACAAAACTTCAAGAAAAAAATTTCAGCTGGACTAGTCAACTAGTTCAACAGACCAAAGCCCAGGAGAGGGGAGCAAGAAAAGGCTGGGCACTGTCACCAGCCCATCAAGCCAGTACTGGTGGAAAGAGAAAAAAAAATAATTCYGTGGCACCACAGAGCAGTCTGAGCAATTTGTCAAAGGGTCAGAAAGATCTGTGAATCCAGACCCCCTCAGCATCCAAACTCGAAGCCAGAAGTGTTTTGGCAGGATTAATGTTCCTATACTCTAATCATGAGGCCATCCTTCCTCCCATCCATTTTAGAGAGTCCTGAGGTAAGTTGTCCCTGCTGGGGACCCACGTCAAAATCCACAGATTGGGGGTCCTCACTACAACAGAGTCAACGGCATCATAAATTGCCTTGTTTGCCCTTCTCTGTGTAAAACTAGCGTCATCTCACCACTGCCAAGAGCGCTCAAGCTTGAGTTGYAGGAGAAAGAGGATTTCAACTAGAAAGATTTCAACAGGAAGAGCCTTCATCTCTCAAAGCTCCATCTTCAGCGTGCACAACCAAACCACTGGTCGGCTCCCGAATCTAGAAATAACATTTCATTTTTCATATCCCAGAAAAACAGCCTGCAAGAGGCATTTGGCAGAYACAGTTCCCGCAGTTATGACATCCTTAATGTCATGACTGTAATCACAGGCTTTGGAAACCAATTTGCAAAACAACAGTTTTYACACACTGTGGATCAAATTGAGCCACGCTTCAAACGCACCAGAAACAAAGCAAGAGAGTTTGCTGTAGGATTTGGAGAATAAAGCGTTCTAGCTGCTCTAGTCAAAGTAAATATGTTGAAGTGAAAAGCCTCTCTTGCCCCCAAGTCTTTCTCCTACTACAATCAGAAAAATCTGCTTAAATCATCCAATCCCACCCTATTGCTAAGACAAACAAATGTGGGACATGTGGTTAGGCTGACTAGGCCTCTGGAGGCTACGTTATAACTAGATTAGTAATAATAATAATAAAAAAAGGAGGGGTGGGAGGAGAAAAAAACCTACCGGTGCAACCCCAGTGGAAAGTTGCCTTTAACCAATGCTTCTCCAAACAAGCAATGTGTGGAGCAGCACATCCACACCCTCACTRGAAGAGGGGCGAGTGGATCACGGTTGAAATAATTACATACTGATTGGTTACGACACATACAGCTGGGTTTCTCTCAAACCTCAGAAACCCAAGCATGGGATATACGCTGCTAAAACACACAGAGAGCATAGTAAGGCAGTGGTGGGAATTCTCCTTCACGAAAAAAAAAAAAAAACAATTAGGGTTTTCAAACTTATTTGGCTAGCTACATATTAACCAGTAACAGCCCACACATATGTGGAGAAAATGATTACAGGTTCTTGCAGTTCACATAAAACTAACTCATGGGCTTCAACCCCAAACTTGTATTAAAGGAAATAGACACCAAGAATCAAAACCAATGATGGCAGTTATGCCCTTCATTCTTGGCAATTCGCTGTCTCAGTGTGTTTCCAGGGCTCTCTGTTACCGAGTTCATGAATTCGAGATAGTACAGATGCTAAACAATGAGGCTGTCTGATTTGTGTGTGGTATATCTGGGTCTGCGAATCGAGTAAAACAATTTCAAACACAATGAGATAAAGCTGAGAGGTGTGTCCAGGACACACAACATACAGGTAAGTTCTCCCTTTATTATTTTTAGAGGTTGTATCTGGAAAAAAAAAAAATCTTTTAAACTCAGTGGGCACACTCTTCCTGCTAGCTAGTGGTAACTTAAAAACAGGAAAAATACCACAGCTGATGTTTAGACCAACCAAAAACTTTAAAGTGGATCCTTTGGAGGAAAACAAAAACTGGTATAGACCATCACTGATTCCTCCATTCTGATGAAAACATTCATAATTTCAAATATAACCAGACTTGACTTTAATTGGACTCATGGATGTTTAGGACTTTGGGTAAGAATGTCATCAAATAACAGTAGTTATTCTAAGTAGATCTTCTTCAAGGTGTATATATTGCTACTGTCCTTCCCTTTTGAAATTGGGCAATTCCAAGAGGCCTTCTCAAGTCTTTGCTTGGAAGATTTCTACCCAAAGACAGTCAATGAATTTTTGGCACCATTTCTTACCACCAGCAGAAATTTCCAACCTGCGGCTCGTTCTGCTGGCAGGATACAAACCTGATTTGTATCATAAAATATTTTTTGAGAAAAGTTGCCTGTGAAGYGCCGAAGTCTGAAGGGCACTTCAGAGCCCCGCACGCAGCTCTGACACAGATACGCTGGGCAACACGGACAAATCCCATAATCCTTCCCGCAGCTCCATGTCCCATCTGGCCGGCGTGGAACATAAATCCCTGCCCCACGTGAACTGCAAGGCTGTTATGCACAAGTGATTAGGAAATGCTCAAACGTACCTAAGTAGACATCACACCCTGTTCAGGAAAATTTTTACTCCAGTGAAGAAGCACCATCATCTTTGTAGTTACATTGATAAGCACATACAAAAAGCAGTCGGGTATCTGGAGTATACCTGTACAAAATTATAYCCTAGGAATTCCTGATGTGATTTTACAGTGGTGCCAAGAACCCAAAAATTTCAGCGCGGYCTGAGTTCTCTCTTCTCAGAGGAAAAACAAAACCAAAAAGCAGTTCCTCAAGAGCAAAAGCTGGAGCAGAGACTGTGCGTGTGTGTGTGCACACATGTGCGCGTGTGTGTGTGCGCTCACGTGTGAGTCCCTAACTGTAAAAGTAACAGGGCATGGGAGACAACACAGGCATCAAGAACGACAAGATAAAGATATTAGTCAAATAAATTAACAAGTCAGAGGAAGAGAAATACAAATAGGAAAAATCCATTTTTCTTTAGCAAAAAAAAAGAGAAGAAGAAGAAGAAGAAGAAAAGCCCAGCAGCTGCCCCAGGCACAGCGTGCTCCGCGGGCCCTCCAAAGCCACCCGGCCTCGCCGACGCTCCCCTGGGTCGGCTGCCGACAGAAAGGGGCCAGCGACCCATGAAGTGTGGGGAATTCATCCGGCGGCGCCGGGGCGAAGGGGCCGGGCGGCTATTGTGCTCCAGCGAAGTTCAACCACAAATCCCCACAAATCCCGTCGGAAACGGCCGCGCTCATTGGGCTGGCCGGCCGCCGCGGAGGCAGCAGAGGGGGAGGAGCAGGAGTTTAGGCCTTTGCCAAACTGGAGATATAAATAAATAAATAGATGAATAAATAAATAAATAAATGAATAAGGCCGCAGTGGCATTAGGGTAAAATTTCTCACAGCTAGAGTTGAAAAAAGAAGAAGGGAGGCAAGAGGCCAAGGTGAGTGGTGCCCGCTGCTACATCGCCGGGGCTCAGGGTGAAACGGGGCTCCAGACTGACTTTTATCAAAGCACACTGGCCAAAAAAACAATAAAAAGAKTAATAATAAAAAGTACCACTCTTGACATTAAATATTCATACCACTAGCTATGGCACAGCTAATGGAAAGTGTTTATAAAGCCCTTAAAAACTTGGTTAATGCACGCAGACTAGCAGAGGTCCTGGCACACTCCGAACAAATCATGCGCAATTCACACGGGAATCTAACAAAAATAGTTTGTCCCCTTCAAAGCAGCACGAAAAAGGTGCCCATTTACTGCACCGAAACCAAACCAACTGAAAACCTCAAAAAAAAAAAAAAAAAAAAAGTGTAAACACTCATCAACACTATTCCTATAGTTAGCCATGCAGCTCCACAGCCGTTACACCCATAAGCTGCGATCCTGACACCAGCTTTGGTCTCTCAGCAGAACGAGAGCTCCCAGACCCGAAGACTGTGCCCCACATTCAGGGCCACCTTGCCCTGTCCCAGCCCGAGGTATCGGCCAAAATCCACACGCTCATCTCCAACAACCTCCACCGTGCAATGAGGCTCACATTTTGTTAGCGAGTAAAACATGCCTAGAGAAACATTTTTCAGCCCACAGCCTGCCATCTCAATTTCGTAACAAAGCAAAACATAGACCTCAAAACCCCTGAACTTTTAGAAGGGACAGCAAAATACTTGCCAATTCAAACCCAAAGCAGTAAAACGACATTTTGCCAATGTGCCCAGTGCCAGTGCTCGCTCTCAGTCCTTCATAATAAACCGGTTATCCAAAATCACTAACCTCAAAGTGTCTTTTGTTTTTCCTCTAGTTTTCATCACTGTTTTATTCTTAACAGTAAWGAAATTCAACTCCCTTTTGCCCGCCCCACCCCATCCCCAGGCCACGTGAAGGGGTTTTAGTTTGCCCGTTCCCAGACGAGTGGCTGAAGAAGAACAAGCAGTCGTGGCAGGGATGGGGCGCCGGGGGCCAGCCGGGACACCCGGGGCCAGCCGGGACACCCCCGCTTCCCCCTGGCAAGGCGCAYGGAGGCAGGGGGTATTTTAAGATGACTTATGCCAGACTGATCTTGGCATAATTGTTTACTCCCTGTTGACAACACAGGAGAGCATCATTTAAAACCACCCCGGGCTATTTTAACAGAGAACACTGCAGCAGATAACTCAGCTTAAATAAAAAACCACCAGTTTTGAACACTGCCCTTTGCCACTTGCCTCTCTTTTTTTTCAAGAGCATCAGAGGATGCAGCCAACGAGAGCTCCCCCCCCAAATCCCTTCGCAGCAGCAGCAGCTTTTTGCTGCACGAGCCTCATCCTTACAGTGCCTCAGCACACGAGCATTTCGGCTCTCACACGAGCCTTTGAGCATTAGCATCATACAAATAACAAGGATGATAAATCACAGAGCACTGCCACCCATCCGGACATAAAAGTAATTAAAAAACTATAACATCTACGTGATGAATACTAACCACACGGGCAACTTTAAGGGTACAAGGTAAGTGCTGCCTGCACAAAGTCACTGGCTATATCACTGCTTGCAGTCCAGAGATCACACGGATGAGTACGCCTGGCTGTTTTAAATGTATGAAAGAAGACTTTAAGGTTCAAAAAGTTGCCCAGATCACTCTTTCTCCCTGCTGGCCAGTAAGATAAATCAGTATGCAATTCCTGCTATGTCATCAACACATTTCTAGTACTTTACTTGGACAGCAAAGATCAAATCAAGACACCGAACTACTTTACTCTGAATTTCAGAAAGCACACTGCTCACAAAATAATTTGCAAATCAAGAGTAGATCACATTAGGAAATCAACATGTTAGTCATATTAATAAATTCGTGTCAGTATTTGAAAGCACAGGAATCTGTTATTTATATGATTTGGTTCAATTAAGCTGTATTGGTTTATTTATTTCTTACGGCTTGCCCAGCTTTGAAACTGCTTTTATATAAAAGAACTCTCAAAATGCACATGTTTGCTTTCTTTTATTTTTATTTAAAAAAAACAGAACGGAGGGTAAAAAAAACATTGTGATTCACTCCCAGGACATCGAAAAAAAATCACTTCTTATGGAAAAGAAACCACGAACACATGCAGATTTCCTAGAAAGCCAACAACTCTTACTAAGCCTTTTTACGTTAATATGCATGGCATTCCTCGACCTTATTTTACATAGAAAAGGTCACCGTCGCATTTCCTTCCTGAATCATTATTAACCCTCCATATTCTGTGGGTTCAAACACTAGAGTTTCACAAAGCAAGCGAAAGCTATGGTGGGACTCTCCAAATCGTCATAGTCTGATGCGAGCCTTAAACTCTTTGTTTAGTAGAGCACTGACAAAAGTCTCCTGAGTACAAAAAAAGAAAGAAATACTATCGCATTTCTTTGCTTTTCTCATTAGTATGGCTAAGTTTGTTAAATCAATTTATGAAATAGTCATGAATACAGCCTACAAAACCTACCAAGTCTCATGTGCTTGAGCTTTCTGTTTGCAATGCCAGTGCTCTTCAAGATCAAGTCTTCCATCAGAGTATTTTTATTTGTGTTTAGGGTTAAAATATGAGTCCCAGTTTCAAAGAGTCTGCAGTGGTTTAATTGTAGTTAAACAAGATTAAACATGTGGGATGTGTGATTTGGTGGAATGGCAACCAAAAAACAAGAAAAGTAGCAGTATATTGAATTCCATTAAAAATGTAGAATTCACTCAGGTTATATATATGTTTATATTTACACACACACACACACACATATATATATATATTTACACACACACACACATATACGTAAGTGAAAAACATCGTCGATACACCAGTTTTGAACATACGCACGCAGACACATACAGATTGCACTACATACAGGGACAAATCCTGAAGCCACCTGGCATAACAGATTCTAGTCCCCTGGAGTATTCCCATTCATGCAGAGGACCTAGCTTTGCAGATTTAACTTTGGCATAAGAAACTGCAGTTTGGGTGAAAGCTTATTATTTTTAAGAGCATCCATTTGGTTTCCTGAAATATAACACTCAATGAAAGTAGGATATGGAATATCAAAAGAGCACTTTGCTTTATGCTTATATAATAATACATATCCCTCAGCCATTCCACATATGGTCCCATTCACTATTAGGCTACCAATTTGCTTTCTGCTTTCTTTGCTTTTAGAATAACTCCCCTCAAAAAATCTCAAACTACTAAACCATATAAGCACAGGCACATGCTTTCCATACACAAAACACTGTAGCGATACTAAACAGCAACACCTTTGACATATTAAGCACTGAGCCAGCTCTTAAGTAAGGGAACAAAGACAGACTGGGTGAACTATTCAAAGGCACAGAGAGAGCACAGAAAAATTCATATTCAAGTCATTTCCGGATTCAAGTTCAGCCTATTAGATCATACTTTCCTGTAATACTATTTTTATTTATCTAGACTTTGCCACAACAACAAATCAAATTCACACAAAGCCAGAAAGCATCAGAGATGCCATTATCATCAACACACTTGCATCACGGGTGAAAATGACTTGCAGAAGCCAGAGGAAAGAGAGCAAAGTTCTGAAAATAAGATATTGAGACAAATTAATTGATGACATAAGCAGGTACAAGTACATTGAGTGAAACGGAGTAGCTTATGCCTCCAGTGAATATAAGGGTAAGCATTTAGCAGTTTCTTCCTCAAGTCTTTGTTTAAGCAAATATGAATGTATTAGCCTTCTATTGAATAAACATGATAAACTCTTTCTGAAATTATCCTCTGGTGAGCAGCAATGAATACTAGCAATATTCTTTCAAGTGACCTATTACTTTAATCTGGCTAAGAGCAACTCCAGGTTTTCTGTATGCACAGACAAAAGTCATCTTTAATCCAATAATCAAGTGTAAAGTAGCACAATGATGTGAGTTTTGGGAGGACCAGGGAAACATTCACAAGCTTGGTAACAAATGGAGCAACTCAGAGACCCTATCTCAGTGGAGTTCATACTGTAACAATACAGAACATTTCCATACATAATTTACAAGCTGCTATGAAATGCTAGAGGTCAAAACTTTCAGGACATAATTTAACAGTGAAAACGTGCACTGGATATCGGATCAGCTTTCGTGTTATTAAAAAGAAATGGAGCAAAAATGCTGACAGCAATTGTGATTAAGAGGAAGAAAAATCACTGTTTGTCAGACTTAACATCCATATATACTTCACCATCTATTTGATTAACAGTTACTTACACACACACAGGCACACAAACTGGCCTTATAAAGGAGAAAAAAAATCATTTAAGAACGTGCTACTTCTGCTTTGTTTCACAAATGCATATGAAGWGCTACCTTAACATTTCCCAGTGTTCTCAAACCGTGGCATTTAACAAAAATTTGTGTTGTGAGACACTACCATGCATTGCTTTTTAGTACTATAAAAGATAAAAACCCTTTTGATGTTTAAGTCTCAGGAAGTTCAAAGGTCAGACTGCTTGCCTAATTTGATCTCTTATATAAAGAGTCAAAGCAGGAAATGCCTCATCTTTTAAACCTTCCCTTGAAGTTATCATTTATTGTGAAGTTTTAACCACCATTAATTGTTTAACACACCAATGTTTAGCACCACATTTAAGAGCTCATTCACATGGATAACAAAAGGCATCTGGTTACCTCCAGGAAACACTTCCATTGTCTGAAGCCATCTCCATCTCCTGCTCCTGCTCCGCACTGGTGGCAGCTTCTGCCTTCCCTGGGTACTGCCTACATTCCACATTTTGGAAAGCAGCAAAATACCTAAATTGCAAAACCTGTTTCTAAATTGAGCCATACCAGATTTTTGTACGAGGAAAAGAAACCCAAACACGCAAGCACTTAGAAAAATAAAGACATAACAAAATTAGCACAGTGGGAGAAAGCCAGAAAATAAAATGCTTTAACTTAAGTGATTACACACATATAAACGCTCCACTGAGGGCCATGCAAAGACAAATACACTTCATTTACAGGGACCGGGACAGCCACCGGAGCTTCTGGGAGAGGAAGGGGCTCCAAGCCCTCTGCAGGCAGCGCTCGGCTCAGGCGCTACCTTCCCTCGAAGTCTGGCCGCAACACCCACGGCTCTCTGGAGGCCAGGGTGAATTTAGTACCCCCAGTTTCAGCATCGCTGTCCCACGGCCATCAATCCCACCCTGGTGCTGGAGGTCGCTGCCTCTGGCACAGGCACAAGTATCCCAGCTGTCAAATCAGCAGAGCTTCCAATACTTAGTATGTGCTGGTTTCATGCTGGCTTCGAAAGGCAGGATGGCATCTGAGCTAAATTTTAACGGTATATAAATACTTGATTCAGCACAAACATTTAAGTCCAACCGACCCACTTTGGGGGTCTTTTTTTAAGGAAATACAAAAGAGTGGAGAGCATTTACGCCWGGTTTTCACTTTGAATCCTATGCTTGTGGTGCACAGTCCAATACTGGGAGCTCTCAAATTGGGTTTATTTTATCACTGAATCAACACGCCAGACACAAACGCTCTCCACTTGGGCATTGGTGTGTTTTAAGCAGTAGTGAGCATCTCTCCTTCATGGGTGTTTGTTGCATCCATTTGGTTACCAAGGAGTTTAATGGCTTTTATCGCAAATTAAAAACTAAGAGTAACCTTCTCAACTTCGTACTACCCAAAACAAAACAGCATAACCCTTCCTGCAGTATTGTACGGAAGAAACAGAGTTGAAAGGGAAAAAAAACTGTTCCACTGAAAGAACTTGTGCTGCTTTGCAAATTCGTAATTCCCTCCCTCCTTCCCTCCTCGGCTCTCGCACAAAGCATTTATCTTCCGTATGCTCCAGAAGCCTCCAACAAGGAAGCACCATTACGGTAACATAAACCAGGATGCATGCCAAGCCACAGCAGCGAGTAGCCCTAAATCTCCTAAAGCCCTTCCAAGGAAGAAACCCCAACAAACAAAAGCTCAGCCAGCTCTGCACAATTACTGTTCATTGAGATCTGTCCTGCTGCCCACGTTGGGACCCTGGTGATTACATGGTCATCTCTCACCATGTTTCTCCTGAGGCCCAGACGCCGGCCAGCACCTGCTACCGGCCGGCCTGGGATCCTGCAAGCTTCCCCTTCCTTGCGGAGGACACCTTCTACATGGGCTGTGCAAAACAGGGCATCTGTGGCCTGTTTAAGGCTCTAATTACTGAAGTGGTGTATTTTACTGCTTAAAACAAAGTGGAGGGTTTTGTTTTTCTAAGCTGCACCTGCTACAGTTTTTTAGCAGAAGGTTATTTCAGAGTCTTCTTTATTACCTTCTGATAGCTCCAAAAATTGCAAAGTCCAGCACCAGACCTTAATTCCTAATAAAGAAGCTGATAACCATAAAGAGAAATGGGTCATACGACAGCTTTATATATGCTTAAGGAAATATTACTGTGCCTGCAGCTTCCAGCTCTTCATTCTGGCTTTGTTTTCAGATTCCAAAGACAGTACTTTTRCTGTTCTACTACTTTTCCTATCTTAAATGCCCCTGCAGTTTACTGCTGTTTGCCGCTGATGAAACAGCAAATGAAAAAATCCATGCAATGCTGTTGCCATGAGAGGTCCCTTCACACAAAAGGCTCCGTACGACAGGAGTAACTGTCATTTCCTCCACTTCTTTCCAACCCACCAAATAAATACTCTTTCTGTGTATCTGCTTACGTGAAGACATTTCAAGAGCAGCACATCAGTTTCCCTGCTCTAGTCAAGTACTGATAGGTGTCCATAAAACTTCTCTGGGAAATGACCATGTTTCAGATGACTCAGGGAACAAAAGCTTAAAGAAAGTTGTATCTGCACARGATCTTTAGATTCTCCTTTCCTCCTCACTTCTTCCCATCCTTTTTCCCTGGCGTATTCTCACCAAGCATTTGTAAGGGAAAGCAGATACAAGAATACACCATTGTCATTAATGAATTGACTCAGTCATGCTGTTAACAGCCCCATTTAATTGTACAGTACTATTGGCTTGGCAGCTTCTCCCGCTATAATGTAATAACAATCCCCTACACTGTCCCAAATGAACTACCAGGGTTCAGCTTACCATGTCACTTTATTCTCTGCAGCTACTGTCCGAAATGCAATCCACTTGACTCTTACTGCACTGTAATTAAGTACATAGTCAAGATTAGACTAGTCAATATCCATCTCGGCTTTCACGACCAACCCACAGACATGACTTCAAATAAAGAAATATTACTGCACTTAGACACTTACTAGCACTATCCTCATTACAGGCAAATCTGTCATTAATCATGAGCTGCCATGTCCAAGCTGGCTTTTTTTTTTTCATCCTTTTTTTTAAAAGCTTTTTGTAGTAGAGAAATGAAGTCAAACYACTACCCATCTGGCCTATCCATAAGATGTGTTAAGCACTCCCTTCCTTTCTGACCAACCCTGTGTTGCTGTTAACTGGCTACCCAACTTGAGATGACCAGTCTTCCTGAAACTAAAAGTGTAAAACCCAGAAGTCAATCCAGACTTCTGTCGTTACAAAAAAGTGTCCCACATATACTACCTGCAAATAGCTCTGGACACAGCCTTAAAAAGACCAAAACTGATCTCAAAAAAGAAATTGGAAATATGCCATGAAACCTTTTTTCCCCACAATCAGGAGAACCACCTGGTTAAGTGAAGTTCTCCCCCTACCCTCCTTGTTCGCTCTGCTGTCAATAAGTGTTGCCACACTTTGCCTCTGCTTGGGTATTAACTGGAAAACCCTTCAGAAAGGGAGCATCAAATACATGTAAAATAGTACCAAAAAGGTATCCTGAATCCTACATTTAGTAACAGAAATAGTTTTATATAATACCTTTTATCTGAGGTTCACAAAGAATTTTTAAAAACTCAGTGTTTCCATTTTTCAGAGAAACTAATGTTTCCAGATTACTCAGCTGAAACAAAACAACCACAGGAAAAAAAAAAAAAGAACTCTGCTTACTACATCACATGGCATGAAAGACTTTCTTTTTTCCTTTTGTACTAAAGGAGAGCAAAAACCATTTTCATCATCTTTACTAGATATATATTATTTTAAAAGACTGTATTTTTWAAAAAATATAGTCTATTACTTCATACTGCAAAGACTTATTTATTCTGCTAATTTACCCTGCTAGCTTCACCAAAACCAATAAAGCTGCACTGGTGTAAAACCAGCAAGCTGAGAATCCAGCCCACTGTTGCTGTTATCCAGCCATCATGGTTGTCTCCAGTCCTGATCCTAAAGGGAATCCATAAGGGCAGCTGTTCCAAATGGCTTCAGCAGGAAATGAAGAACCTTCAAGACAAGCAACAGAAGCTCAGACCTAACTGTTTCTATGTTCCTGTAGACAAGAAATACTGGAAATTTTCAGCTATTTAAATGCAATGAGGTCAGAGTCAAGGAGAAAGGTCTGGTACAATTGATCCCAGAATGAGGCAACAATAATGCTTTGGAATCAATATGGATTTTTATTAAACAGCAGTGTAACATGGCATGCTACAAAAATAGCAAAAATTGATAAATACAGAAGACCCGTCTTTCACCAGGCCTGTGCTAGAGTCTCTATCTATGTGTACATTACTAGCAACACCATGCACTGAATCAAATTACAGTATGCTTTTCTTTTCTGTGTATGCAATTCCTCCCTGCTACCCCCACTAGCCTTGCAAGGAATCATATTGTTCTGCACAGCAGCAAAGAAACTTTGGCTACAAATGTAGTTGTCTTGCCTTATGACAGGAAGCTGTTCACAGCCCAAAGCCTTCAAACACAGATATGTGGAAAATAGTGGTTTCTTCCTCCACACACTTCAAATATTTGTCTAGGCCCKTCCTGGCTTTTTCATCTTAGTGCTTCATAAGAAGGCAGTTAAAATCACTATCCTGAGACTGATAGAAGTTCAGTCTCAGCTATTGATAAAAACTGAAATTACTACACTAGAGTGGGGAAGGGGATCTAACAATTAGAGAACTAGCAAGGAATTTGAGAAACTTGAGTTTTGTTTTCTGTTCTGCACAGGTTTCCTGGACAATCTTGGCTGCTGACTCAGGCTGTGGTTTCCCAAAGCACAATGCTTGCACCAATACCGGAGTTTCACATCTCCCTTCCCTCCTGCACACATCTCTCCCTCACTGTGGCCAGCGTAACTATGTGGTGCGAAGAAGCTGTGAATGAGACTAAAAACGAACTGATACGGGTTAAAAATAAAAAACTCACTAAACTAAACAAATACAATTTTTAGGTTTGGATGGTTGCCTGTTTTTTTCCACACAATGAATGGGTTCCCCACATGGACATGCAGTACAGTCATAGACATTTAGGCTGACTCAATAAATGCAACAAGTGCACAAGGCAATGGCTGCCCAGCAAATACAAGTCACCAGTATCCAACGCTTTATCTCCCAAAACTGCAGTTGTAGTCTTTTGGTCTCAGTCCTCCAAMCATCTCATCCATTCCCACTGAATGGGGAAAACAACAGTTAGCAACTGAAAAGCACTAGATAACATGGTAAGGGGGCCCAACAGACACTTGAGTGTGCTTAGGGTTTGGGGGGAGGTGAGGACATTATAAGAAGGTAATGGGCTAATTAAAGCCAAATCTCAGTCAGGGTCCATGCAGATCACACAACTAAGGTGGAGTGCTACAAGGCAGTAGGAAACATCTGGTCACGTGCTAAGTTGTGTCATTAAGCGAGGACTCCAGTAATAAGCAGGGGCTTCTCCTTCTGAAGCCAAAAAAGATTCTCTTTCCTGTAGCTATGGGTTTAGCCTGAAGACTTAAAGCAAAAACTTGTGAGAAAAGCCAAAGGACTGCAGATAAGCTTTTGGTCAGAATGTATGTAGGTAAATGATCCCAGCTGCTTCTATCATCTACACTAAAGATTTTTCCTAAAACTTTCCTTCTTTTGATGGAGGCTGACATTCAGCTTCACCATGACAAAGAACCAGACCAAAATCACAAGCCCACAACAGCATAAATGCTCTGCACAGCAAGACCTAGGTAATACCTCTTGTCCTCCCCAGTGGTCCCATCCATACATTCCCACCTTCCTTAAACCATCATGGGGGTTCATGTGAAGGCATCTCCCCACCCCAGGAAGCTGGTTCAGCTCACTAAGCAGGCACAAAATTTGRGCAGTGGAATCAGACTCATGTCAGTGCGAAAGCACGAGAGGGAGCAATCATCCTTACACACTCAAATGCTGCTATCGAACTGCAGCATGGGCCAGAAATAGGAGCTTCACTCTGTACCCAAGGACCAAYAACAAGATAACAAAGCTCTCACTACTCTTAACCAGAGCCTGAGTTGGTTGAACTGGGTTATACCAGAAAGTGTGAATTTTCCAAACAGCCAGCAGGTTGGTTACACTGAACACCAACTGCATGCTCGTTAACACCAATCTCTGCACTACCCATCATCCAGCAGCCCACATTTGATTAGCGTTAACCTTGAGTACACAAGCACATTTCTGTCAAATTAACCACAGTGCCTAAGCAAGTTTTWCATCTCATGCCTGCAAAGAGAGCACCCACTGGATCTAACCAACTGCTCTGACAAACAGCACCCACTTGCCACACAGTCCAGGACTACATTACTCCTTGAGGTACACTGAAGACATCTGATGCAAGAGATTGAGTTTGCACTACTTGATACAYGATATATCACAGAATCACATAAYGGTTGAGGTTGGAAGAGACCTCTGGAGATCATCTAGTCCACACACTCTACCCCACCCCACCCCCGCTCAAGCAGGGTCACCTAGACCATGGTAGACAGGATCGTGCCCAGTGGTGTTTTGAGTATCTCCAGAAAAGGAGACTCCACAACCTCTCTGGGCAACCTGTTCCAGGGCTCTGCCACTCTCACAGCAAAGTTTTTCCTCATATTCASGTGGAACTTCTGTGTTTCAGTTTGTGTCTGTTCTCCTGTCGCTTGGCACCACTGGAAAGAGACCAGCCCCATCCTCTTCACACCTTCCCTTAAGGTATTGGTAAGATCCCATCTCAGTCTTCTCTTCTCCAGGCTAATGTCCTCCAACTGGACTAATTATTGTCTCAACRGACCAGTGCTGACCTCCACCAGCTACAGCAAAAAGATATTGACTAAGGGTGGCCTTATGTGCCGAGATACAGCAAGTAGTGTTCAGCCCCTCCCCTCTGATGCTAAACCCACCCAGTGTATTTGAGTGGCTTAGGCTCCAGTGAAGACTAACTCCCAATCTGAGATCACATAACCACGTTAGTGACACCTGCCCCACGGGGACTGTMAACAAGTTGTGGTCACATGACTGCTCCCCCCTAAAGCCATAGACATGTCTTTATTCAAATAATCTCCTCTGACTTTTCCCTGGGGGGGGGGGGCTCAAAGCAAACTAACAAAACAGTGGTGACTTCCTCATGAAGTCTTGAAAGTTTCCCAGTCAGCTGTGGTCCCATGTTTTCTGCACAGCACAGCTGAATTAAAAAGCCTTCTAAACATACCCACCTCCCAGTGTTGCAGTGTTGTTACTGCATCCACCATGACTTTTTGGAGCAATCACCCTCTTGCTAGAAAGCCTGAAAGTGAGAACTATGTAAGCAAGTTCATTGCTTGATAGCTGATTACAGAACCAATGAAATCCCCACTACCTAGAAGCTCTAGCAAGGTAGTTCTACCATCAGCTCCACCAAAACCAGGATCTGCCCATACCTGCCCAAGCTCAAAAAAAAAAAAAAAAAAAGGCTCTCATGGAATAGTTTGAAGCAGATATCTGAAGTATACGAGAGCAGAGCTCTTCAATGTATATGTATTGTACTGTCTTATGCAGAGTCTCAAGTGACTCAAGCTGCCTACCATGAGTTCAAACTAGCTCTTCTTCAAATCTACTTCTCTTCATGGGGCCATACCCATGATGATGAAAGAATTTGAGCTGAAAGTGTCATTTATGTAAAGGTTGCCTAGACACTTTGAAGATGAGTGCCACAGAATATGTGCARATAACAGGATTTCACTTTGTCATGTTTAAAAGAAAATACACCTGATATTACCACTTTATAGACAACAGGAAAGAGAACAAATAAATAATCTATGTCATATTGAAGGCATGACTGAAGCTAATTTTTTTTGTTGTTGTTCYCTCTCCCCTACCTTACATTAGTAAAGTAAAATCCATTTATTCTGGTGACATGAGGAGGCTAATTCAGATACTAGCCCAACTTTTAAAAATAATGTTGTTGYTGTGAGTGCAAAGCAACACTAGTTTCAGAACATTTTGTAGCCATTAATTAATTGAGTACCAACAGATCTTCCAGGTAGGTACTTCCCAACTCTACAATAGCCCAGAAAAGAAATGACAAAGAAAGACTGATTCCAGACCTCTCATGAAAAACTAGGTGGAACACCATACGGTATGGAGAGGCGAAGGTCCACACTTCTCCAACCAGTTGACTTGTAAACAGAACTGTCTCCAAAATATACAGCACATTTAGTTCACGTGTGACATGAGACTTCACTGCAAAATGACACATTTACACATCAGCATTCAATCTGGCACCCATCCTCTGCTTCCCTGGAGGAGGGCAGGCTTCTGTTTGAATAGATTAAAGACTTCTGGCCACAGAAAATGAACCAGCTCACATCAGGCAGCAGGGTACCTCCTAACAACTTATCTGCTGCTGATAGCAATCAGCTKGCTAAAGAGACTCAGAAGAGCCACAGCAGCAGTGTTAAATCTAAATAACGAAAGCCAGCAACTTGCTGGCTTTATCTCCATGGATGCTAGCATCTCCAGATAGCTGAGTAGGGACAAGAAAAGGAAAATCCATTGCAGGTAAATGATTCTCAGAGGCAGTAGCGGCAGAGTGTAAATGTGCATGGGAGCAGCTTTCTGCCCAGGAAGCACGCCTTGCTGTGGAAGCCCCTTCCAGCCTCGGCAGTAGGCTGTCTTGTCCATGTCTGTACTAACGCGAGTCTCTTGGCAGACAGGAAAATGCAGYGAGCGAGAAGGCGAGAATTTGCTCTCCGTGAGGGTATCATTTGGCAATTTGTTACGTGTTCTCATCCCCATTGTTTCCGAGACTCACAGAAGAACAAAAGCAGCTGCTAATCAAGATTCAAAATTACAAGGCTCGCCTTGCAGAGAGAAAGCAATACCTAAGTCATATCTGTTTTTGAGAAGGCTACAATTCACATAAAAGCTCAGAGAAGCTTTATTTCCTTTTCTATCGCTTTAATTAATTGTGCAAACAAGAACAGGGCCTAAACCAGTGTATTAAAAAGCATGCTCTAGTCGAAGGCGGCTTGCAGCCCCACAGCTTTTCTTTTTCATGATGAAAAAGTAAAATTTTATTACTATTTTCTACAATAATAAACAAAAATAGGCTTACTGTGCAAGATTTATAAAAGGATTCTTTTYATACTTTACCTTTAGAATACACAGAGCATACCAGCATCTCTCACTTAAATACCTCATTGCTTTAAATCATCTATTTCCACTTTTTCCCCTGGAAAAAAAAAAAAGCGCCAAGAAATGGGTCGATACTGCATACAGGACTCTGCAATACCACAAAAGCACATAAAACTGTCACCAGTGAAATAGTATGCTGCATGACTCTTACCCATTCTAGCTTCCTTTAATCCTGCAGCAGTGGCCACACAGCTACAGGAGGCTGTGATCCTTGGAGGATTTCATCTTCAAGGGGCTCACGGAGCTGAGAATCAGCAAAGGGGACACTCCCAAGAGACCGAGTCCCCCAGGCAGGGACATGATGCAGAAACAGTTAGCAAAATCCCACAGAACGGCTAGCATTTGGAAGTTGGAAGCATTTTTGCAAGGTTGCAGTAAACCAAAGCAAAGCACAAATGCATGCTGTTCTGCAAACATATTTCAAACAAACAGTAAAACCTGAAGTRAAGTATAATTCTCCATTTGAAATTGCTGAACAAATAGGAGTCCCAGTGACCTGACTGGATTTGGATCAAGCCAGCAATGCTCCAAAGAGAAGAAGATACAGCAGCAGCTACGGTCTGTCAGATGAGCCACAAGGGCCAAAACAAAAGAGCCCCTGTATGCAGCCAAGCAATAAACTGGATATACATCGTTGTCCTCTTCTGTCAAAGATAACCAGCATGCAAGAAGGGCTCAAATCTGACTTTAAGGACTGTAGCTTAAAAATATTGACCTTTATTCCTTGCCTGTGTAGCCTACAGATTTTCCTTATCTTCCTTTACTCAATCTTTGAAATAACAGCTGTAGTTTGGAAGGAAAATTTTCTAAAGGATGACAAAAAGCATCTTTCCCCACCCCTAAAGATACAGCAGTGCCTTCATGTGTAYGTACTCACACTTCCATACTCCCCTACAGGAGGGGTTTAAAACACTGTAATAATTGATTCTCTACTAATTTGGAGAGGGGCTAAAAAAGTACAAAGGGATCCTTTATCTTGCAAATAGAGCAAAACAAGACAGAAAGGAGCTCATTCTTAGGCTTATAAAACAAGCCTTTACAGATAATTATATTTTATTACTCTCCATTTTATGAGGATTTTGCTATACAAAACAAATACCAGATGCCTATTTGTTTCATTGGGGAGGGTGGGGAGAGAATGAATCTCTGCAAGCAGTGTTGTGAGCTACACTGCTTTTAATTAAACACAGTGAACGCATRAAAATTAATACTGTTTGAAACCAGCAGGTAGAAACTAAACGTATGAACTCTAGCTGCTGAAAGACCCTTTTCCCTCATAGCGCATACTGCAAGAAACATTCACAAGCCAAATATTCATAGCCTAGAGCTGGTGCTCCTTGAGCAAGGTCATTTACAGAATTCATTTTTCTGCAAAACTTAATGTCAAACTTTGCAGATAACGTAAAGCTTAAAAAAAAAAGTGGGAATTTAATACAACCTGTTAAAATGACACATGTAGATCCAAACAGAAAAATCCATTAAAAAGATAAAAAATAAATAAATTTAAATGAGTCAAGCATCTTAAAGATGAGGCTATCTACCGAAATGAGGGAAGACGGAGAGAAAAAGGCAGTGTAAAGTGATTTCTGGCTACCTTGGAACAGCGCAAAGTGGCTGCACTAATACTTCAAAACAGACCTGATTCGCCAGATGTTGACTTGCTATACTTACTAAGATATTCTTCTAAGTAGTCTGACAGCAGTATATAGGACCAAACCTCCAGCTTGAAACAAGGAACATACATCTGAAACATGGAAAATACAACTGGAGGAAGGCATGCAAAGCATATGCAAACACAAAAGCAAAAATTGGACACAGTTCCTCAAGGAAAATAAAACACATCCAACTTTTCAGCAACAGCCAGATGTCAGCGATCCACCCTCACTGAAGCACTACTAGGAAATTTATCTCCCATTTTCAATGGTGGTTTCCTTTTTCATTTTAATTGCATTAAGATCCAATCATGGAGCAACAATAGACACTTAAGGCTGACATTAGCTCTACATTGTAAATCCAATTTCAACATTATGCCTGGTATTGCTTTAAAGTTAACATTCTGTAAAAGAAATTGAAATAYGGGGGCAGGTTTAGCTCAGTTGGTTAGAGCATGCTGCTGCTAATGCCAAGGTCGTGGGTTCAATCCCTGTACAGGTTATGCTGAGGCTTGGACTAGATAGATGATCTCCAGCGGTCCCTTCCAACCTTACCATTCTATGATAAGCAGAAATCGGGTATGCAGGATGTCATTCCAATATAGTGTCTTTTTCTCGAAAAATTAGAGAGGGGGATATTTTAAAGATAYAGTTCAGTAGTAAATGCAAGGTAAATAACAGTGGAATGGCTTCAGTGTTTAGCTATTCACTTCCAGGTTTCTATATATTTTAATTTTTGGAATAGAGGACAGGTCCCCTCTATTATCCTCTACCAGTGCATACTTTCAGTCTATGCAACTTCCTAATGAAGTTTGTTTATAAATGTTCATTAGATTCCATGCGTTATTAGTCCAGTCAGTTAATTATAAGACCACAATACCACAAAATGCAATTATAGTAATCGGCGCATTGACTATYGCAAAACATAGTTACCCTGAGAATAAAGTTAAAGTAAATAAGAATTACTGTTATAATCAATCCCGACACCAACAGAGCAATCTGGGATCACACCGGTATCTCTAAATCCTTAGATCTCTAGCTCTCTGCATACATACCACATTAGATCTCACTGCAAATTATTTTACTATGACYTTTGTCAGAAAGATTTTTCATTAAAAATGCAAGAACAACAGAAAACCTTTTTTTTGCTACACAGGATGATTAAAAGCCACCAGAAACAGCAAACAAAACAAAAGTTGAAAATCTATTTTCATTGAAGCCCACTGGTGTTCCTGTGCGTGCAGCCAGAAGATGCGCAGCCTAACCTCTCYATTTGCATTCAGCAGCAGCAAACAAAACGGACCTCGGAAAGGCGGAGGCAGCAAAAAAACGGCAGATGCAAAATGCAATGCTTTTCACACATTTACAGACAACGATTAAGATTAGGACTGGGATCCCACTATATGAGCACAGAGTCTATCTGGACTGTTGTGGTGCTTCACCTCTAAACTAACAGCAAAGACAAGGCATGTGCGAGCCTGGGGAGAAGGCAATGCCAGCAAACTCATCCGCTGAAAAAATACCAGACAGCAGCTCCGTTTCGCCAGACACATGCATGGAGAGTTCCAAGACTGCTGGGAATTTCTCATGCTGCCCGGACGCGGCAGGCTGCAGTGCTGTGACGAACGGAGGAGGCTCTCTGAAACCCTCACCCTAAATGCAGAAGCCCATGGCTGCGCACCAAGCTCCAGCCCAGCCTCGCCAAAGCAGGCACCGAGCGCAGCAGGTCTCTGTCCTCAGAGGCTGCTGATGCTTCTCCTGGATCCTCCTGTTTGTGTTCCTCAGGGTGACCCTGTTCACTGAAATCCAGAAACGGTATTTACTGGCAGATGGACCACGCCAGTGCTTGCAGACAGGTCGCAGCCGTGACCTTCTCAGCTGAAAGGTGAATGAGCACCTCCCATGCATCTACAACTGTGACTTTAATTATTGCTATACCTTTATAACATATCTATAGGAGTAATTTTGCAGGAAACAAAGGGAAGATTTTACTACAGTTCTCTGTGATTAATTTTTGGGAAGGGCATGGAAAAGCAATCACATTTGTGTGTAAATTAACAAATAACTACAGGAGCTCAGTGTTTATTTATGGCAGAAGGTCTGTCTACAATAAAATACAAGTACATTGGAGAGCCTGCACCCATGAACTTTAATGTGTCATCCACCCCCCTTCATAAAGCTCTGACAACTCTCACACTTTGATTATTTGCACCTTCCCCACTGCCACTTTGTTCAACCTCTTTAATCTTGCCAAAGCGACCGCAGGACAAAAAGAAAAGAGGAAAGAAAAAAAGATAAAGAAGAGATTTGGGGTTGAAGAAGCCAACTTGACAGAGGAATCTGGAAAAATCTGACATAGTGGAAGTCAGAGATGAAAGCATCATAAATAAGGGACTTCCAGTGTGTTTATTAAAATGGTGGCATGATTCTCATAAGGAAAATATATCATTGACACCTCCTCAAAAYTGCTCTCATAAAAGAGCCATCCAGCAATCCAGCACTGCTAAGTTTAGCCGTGATGGTACCTTCTACTGAATATGCATAGAACCTATTTGAGACACGTGTCCAATCCAAAACTAAAACAAAACATATTATAAAGCCTTGTTCAAACTGATCCATATGCCAAAGCCAACCTTCAAGTCTGAAAGCATGCCAGGTATTAAAGGGGAAGATAACACGACCTTGAATTAATATCTGGAGAACTGTTTTTAAAGAAAGAAACTCGGAGGGAGGGGCTGGGGAAAGGTGTCACATACAGAAATGAAAAAAAAAAAAAAAGTGATCATCTGAAATAGTTCCCCATCTTCAACAAATGTCACCTTAAAATTCATACCTATATCATTCACCTTGCTGCTGTCAGAGTTTTATTACCCTTACTTCTGAGGATTTCACTGGCACTTAACATGCAGAAGCAGTACACAGGAATAGATCCTGCTGCCATAGATAATGCAGTTCTAAGGGAAACCCATCAATTGTTAATGGCCATGCAAATTGTTGAAACTAGAGAGTTATTCACAGTTATCTCACTGTGATTTGGTAAGTGTCCACGCCTGATGTGATCACTCACTTGATATATTATTCCATTACAATTCAAGTAGTAGCCTTACCTTTCAGTTTTAGGGGAAAAAAAAGCAAGAGAGAATGGGAAGGGATGTTATTTATTTTAAAACATTTTAAACAGTCATATCTACCTTTCTGTATGAAGGTTTTACAGTACGATAAATTTCTCCCCAAGACTACAGTCACGCCTTACTGAAATGTTTAAATCCCTCTGATCAGAAGCTAAAGAAGTTTAGCATGCATTTTCACACACTCATCTTGCAAAATATCTTCTTAGTTTTCAACCACATACAGAGTCCTCACATTCTTTGGGGAACCGGATCTTCAGATTGCAGTTTGCACAATTTTACTTTCTGACTAATGTTTTGTGGTACTTATGCTAAAATATTCTGATATTTAATAATCTATAGACATTTCCTCAAATTCATAATGCATACACTCTCTTGCAGCACGAACTTACTGATTATTAATTTTCAGCTTTATTGCAGATCCAACAAATCAGATGCTTTTATTATCCTTCCTGTCTGAGATTTATTACTTTTACTGAAGTGTAGTTTGGCTTTTTGATTTTGTTTGTTTGTTTTTAAACAGCCCTTAAGGGGGGGAATGTTACTCTTCTTTATAAAGTAATTCTGAAAGCACAGTATACAAAATAAATCCCATAATTATATTTCCCACCAGGATTCGATAAATTATATTTAATTAAAAAAAGATTGCAGGCATCCAGCACAACTGTTGGTGACAAATCAAGAAGATAAAACATTTATGTGTTTATCTTTCGGAAGTAGGTGATTGAGTCTACAAGCAAAGATACCCATATAGGCCTCCATAGATGTAAATTCGGGCACTATAAACCAAGATTTGTCCTTCTCTTTAGATAAAGGTTCTGATTTTTAGGAGAAGCCTCTGATTTTTTTTCTTCGAGACAACAGCAAGTACAATCTTGATGGGCTTTCTAGCAGTTAGACACTGAATTACCTGATTGCACCAGTAAATCTGGTATTGTGATAAAAGGACTGCAACTATTTGCAGGACAAAAGAAATAAAAAATAGATACGATCAGAACAACTAAGGATCTTTTAGAGGAAAGCAGAAAATCCAGGTCTGTAAGTAAATTTAGTGTGTGGCTGCATAAATGAAATGCACCCAAACTCACCACGCAGCATACAGGCAGGGTCACTTGGTCCCTGACACACAAAACCTGCTGCTGAGCGCAGGTGTTGCTCTGCTCACTCCCTCACAGTCAGAAACAGGTAACTGAGCTCTGCTGGCTTAAYCCAATATGGTAAGAACAGACCAAACTAACCCCACAGTTAGACCCAACAGAGGAAGCACACTGATTTCCAACACTCAAATGCAGGAATCTGCAGCAAAGATTTATTTCCCTGACAGAGGAGATTTCCAGCAACCTTGCAGACTGCAGATCAAAGCAAACGGGACAACATTTCCCTCCATCACTCTGCCAAAATCCTCCAGCTAGCTGTGGGTCTTTTACTGCAGCAAGTCTGAAGCCCTYGCTGTGAACCTCATGGCCTGAACCATCATCTCACCCCTACTCTAACAGGCTTCAGCCATTTGCTGCTCTCCACCCAAAGCTCCCTTCACCTGCTTGGCCAGGTTTCATGCCTTGGCTCACATCCTTCTCCTCCTTCGAGCTGTCACTGAGGCCACACTCCTCCTTGCGTGGACCCCCCACTCAGCTCTTCTCCACTCGCCCCTTACCTGCACCACCATTAAGCACCTCATACTCTGACTGCCATCTGTGGGGATCAGAGAGTATATTGTGTTTGTACGGGAACAACTGATACCACGTTCTTTACACAGCCTTAGATACCTAATTAACAGGACAGGGCCCTCCACATATWCTTTCAAAACGCTGCAGTAAACATTTTCCATTTAGGAATCACTGCCAATATYGCCATGCTTAGTCCTTCAGTGTTGTGTGCTCAATTTTGCTTCGGAGCAGAAGCATGATTGATCTCATTGATTTGTGTCAACATTCTGACACAGTCGCATCGACCCGCGGTAATTTTCTGGGAGGAGTTTAGAGAGGAACTGAAGATGGCATTTCTGTAACACGCCATGCTGCTGGAAGAGAAAATGTTATTAGAGTGGCTGCTGCAGCCATCGGCAGGACCGAGTTAAGGCTCAAAGTGACAAAAGTAAGCAACGAGACATTTCACATGACCATGTTTACAGCAAATCCACTGCAAAAAACCCAACTGTATAATTATAATCTATTAGAATTATGCAAAGAAGTAGCATTTCAGAAAGGCCTTCTCATTTCCCATTCTTAGCATTGAATACTTTTGTTTTGCAGCCAATCAACTAAATTAGCCCTAATTCTGTTTCATTCACAAAGAGTACATTAGAGAAAAAAAGTGAGCAAACAGGAAATTCACTTAGGAACCCAAGAATTACTTCACTTTCATGTCTTTCTGGATTAGAAACCATCATGGGAAAAAAAGTCAACTTAAGGAAGGACAGCTTTACTGCATTTACTGATGGTACTGCAAGATCCCTTGGAATACTCATCAGAAATGGCAATGCTACAAGAGCTGGAAAAGGGGTGACATTTGGTGAAGCTTGAGTGAAGCAGGGAGAATTAAAAGGCACAAATGCTAAAAAATGGCCAAGTATCCTGACCTACGTCAGCTGACAAATGAAGCACCCAAAAAGCTTTTCTGTCCCCTTGCACTTAAAAACAGCTACCTTATGCTGCTTCTAATGACTACCACCTCTTACTGGAAAGGTAAAGTCAGACCTACACTCTCCACAGCTTGTCAAGAAGGGAATAYAATAAACATGAATGAATAATATTTTGTTTTTTATGAAGCACTTCCCCTACAATACACCAAAGCACTAAAATAACCCCCACAAAATGCTTATGGAAAGCAAAGTATTGTTCCCCATTCTAAAACCGAGGCACAAGGAAATATAACAATGTGCCCAGCGAAGGAGAGGTCAGCGGCAAGCTTGGTTTCTGACTGCGGCCATCATGGCAGGAGAAGGCCAAGAGCTCCCAAGACAGCCCTACAAGCACCGTAAAGTAAAGTAAAGGGACTACAGGAGCACTGGAAAGTCTTTTCTTTGGAAAAATGAAACATGAGCCTGATTTACCCAGCATAAATACCACCACTGTATCAAATTTGGGGTACCTGCCTGCTTAGCTCCCTATCTACACCCTTTCCAAAGGGGCAGCATTACACCACCCCAAAAAAATGAAGTTTAATCAAAGCAAGATGCAGTGGAAAGAGATGAATAAGGAAAATGCAATATATTTGAAGAAAACGGCATCTTCTTTCTCCTGTTCCTGTGGAAAACTCACCTCTTGTGCTGGCTTAAAATTATGTTTTCTTATTCAACAAAACTATGGTATTTTTAAAAAGTCACATCACATTTGTAAAGTCATCTAACTGAAAACACTCACACTGGTTCTTTCCCAGAAAAGCAGTTAGGCACAAAATATTGCTGAGTTACAGCCTTTATTTTTTAAAGCATTACTTCCCTTTTCTCATGTGAAACAAATCTCATCTCTTTTGTTCCCACTTTCAATTCATTCCTTAAAACTAGTTTCTTTTATGACTCTGTACTGTACTGATTCCTCATCTGTCTACTTCAAAACCATCTCCCAGGTCATGCAAAGTTACCATACCAGGACACAGCAACTGCTACCCAACTCACTTTATTAGACTGTGAGCACACCCTTCCGTTTCTTCTAATGCATCGGCGTCACTTGTTAAAAAATAGCAATTTGCAGAAGAAAGAAGAAATAATGACTGCCAATATCCTCTGGCCCCTCTGCAACGGCCAGGGCCAGGGCCAGCAGCAGCMCATGCTGCAGTTGCTGTGGACCCCCRTGAGCACAGCCGCTTGCCCAGGACACTGGTTCAGTAGCCGGGTATCTTCCCGGATATCTTCAGATGCATGGTATCTTCCCTTCCCTCCACACTACATAGCATCAAMGCTTCCTCCCATTTACTGAGCTTGGCTCCTAAATTAAGGGCAAGACTGGCGGACGGTGACAATGTATGTCCTGTTTCCTCAGGAAACTCAGATTAAAAAAGAGCAACAAAAAATAATCATAAATGAAAGCTCTGCATAGCTGGACGAACAGGAAGAGATGAGGAACAAATAAAATCTGCAGTTTAACGTAAACTATGAGATGATTGTGCTTTAAAAAGGAAACGTCCCAAAATACTCAGTAACATGGAAAGCTGTGGAACCTTAAATATAACCTAAAATTACACTCATACATTCCTGTATGCTGATCTAATCTACATATGACATGGACAGGAGTATATATCTTGCATCATCACCTAGATATAGCCAAGACCTTGATAAGAGAAATCAGTCCCTCTAGCAGGACGGAGCACATTATTTAACTGCATTTTTAAGCAAAATAGTTATCTAGGTACCTACTGATTACTTTTCCTCAAGTTAGCAAAATAGGCCGTTTACCAAAGACTGCAAAATTGTGTAGATTCTCTGAGAGAAACCTCACAGATAGAAAGGGGAAATCATGGATAATACCGCAGAAATCACCAGATTACAGCCATCCTCCTAACTCACATCTGTTGAGTAAATTAGTATTTTGTGCCGACTAGTTTCATTTACTTCCCTCTGTCACAGAGTTCTGGAATTCTACTTTCTGGTGAACTGTTCCAGGTCATATATGGGGTAAAAGGATTATTCCTAGCCAAGAGTCAAATCAGTACTGTTCTCTGTCCAGCTGCAGTTCGGGCTAATCTTTGGCTGAAATTCTTCTCATTCAAACCAATTCAGGCTGGAAGATGCACTTCAGTGGACACATTGGGGGTAGGTTCAGCAGAAGAAACCCCAGCTGAAGAGCGGTTTCCAGCCACCCCCTCCTGGCAGAAACTCAGGAGGCTAAAGGCCTATTCAGGACTCACCTCTCCCAGCAAATCTGCACTTGCAGCAGTGCACACATGCAAAGAAACAGGGACATGCATGGGAATAAATGGATTCAAAGGGGACCTAAAGGCAGCTGCAGGGCTCCACAAGGAGCAGCCTCCAGGGGAGGTCAAAATTAGGCCTTGCCTCTCCCAGTAGGAGCAGTTTAACAGAGTTCACCTCAGGCTGGTGTGAGAGGTCCCTGGCAAGACCTGCAGAGGTTGGGGCTGGCCTGTAGAAAGCCCAGCAGGCAGGAGACGGGGAAGAAGGCAGGGCTGCAGCACTGCACCTCGCTGCTGGGCCACACCAGGTTGAATCTCACCTGAGGAGACAACTGGAAACACCACCTTTGGTTCAG
This sequence comes from Rhea americana, assembly GCF_003343005.1. Classification (NCBI taxonomy): domain Eukaryota; kingdom Metazoa; phylum Chordata; class Aves; order Rheiformes; family Rheidae; genus Rhea; species Rhea americana. The sequence goes on from NW_028185037.1 coordinate 10,749,606, forward strand.
TTCTGGTTTGGGCTCAAACAAACACCTCAAACTACCAGTTTCAGTTGCAGTTCTGCTTAAAAATGAAAATGATGGCTCAAATCATCTGTTTTTATTTAAGTTTTGTTCTACTGCCAAATATTCTTTCAGTGATAATTATGCATCAATAAATTATCCTAAAACAAATTTCCTAGGCATGGAAAACAGGAGCAGTATCCTTCTGGCTATGACAGTAGTTTTCACCTACGTTGCTGTGTACAGAAAAAGCCTGYGCTGAACCAGCCCAGCCAGCCATCTAATGCAATGCTTTGTCACCACAGAGTCTAGCATTAGATGCTTCACAGAGAGATGCAGAAAAGCCTGGAGTGAGCAATTATTATAATCACTTGCCCCACAAGAAAACTTAATTACTTGAGGTTAGGAGGGAGCTTGCTTTAAGGCTGGCGGGCAGCGTGTGTTATCTGCCTGGGCATGACCCTACGCAATCACGCTGCCGCTTTCGGAGGAGCTCTCCCACTTTGGTGAACTTCTGCGCAGGGAAGCTCACGCGCGCAAAGCCCCCCCTTCTGTGCAGACGCCGTCATGAAATTCAAGGAATTTCATGCACCAGAGGAGCCAGGAGTTATTACTGCTGCTGTTACGCTGGTGCCATCCAAGACTACAGGTGCACTAGGTCACAGGCACACGTGCGCCTCCCTCCACAAGAACTTACATTTTTCACTATTTAGATGGCAACTATTACTTCTTGTTCTGCTTAGCTTCAGAGCAGCAGAGCAAGGGCTGCTGAGCAAGGAAGAGAGGATTAGAGATAACGGTGAGGTAAGAAAAGAAGAGGAAATATTGAAGGCAGCAAGATGAAAGAGGATGAGGAAGAAGGAGACGAAGGTGAAGAGCCATTCTGCAACCTGCGACAAGGATCCGGGCTCCAACGGCAAGGCCGAGGGCTTCGCTGCTGCTGAGCGCTTGGGCAAGGCCACGGCTGCTCCTGTCACCTCTGCTCCCAGCTCCTGCCAGGGAACCAGCCTAGGGGGACAAAAAGCACCCAGAAACCAGTATTCTGCTCCCACATGGTAGGGGGGATCCTGAGCCTCCACCCCTCCAGGAAGCATTAACTTTGCACTGATGGGCATATATGGACATTTTGCAAGACATATAGAAAGCAGAAGGAGGAACGTGTTAGAACAAATTTCAAATTTCTCACGTGCATGTTAAAGCAAGACTGCTTTGTTATTTACCTGTTTACTGTATTTTGGAATAAATGCATTGTAAAACAGGCAAATTTCCAATTGTTTGAAAACTGACACTAAAATAAAAAGTAGTCTGATGAGGACAGGTCTTCGCAGGAGCCAAGATACTCTGGGAAAATGCCCAGGCTCACTCACTAGTTCTTGAGTTTCATCCAAACTACAGAAAAGGTCCACTGATATATAAAATCCATAGGCCGATTCCAGTCTCAGCTCAGCTCACTGAATTCGGGAATAGAAATAGATCCGTCTCTGACTACAGCCACTATCAACTTGAATGCTTCCTCAGCCCCCTTCTAAATAAGGGCTGAAATGTAAAAACTTTTAAATAATTCTGAAAACAAGTCAGTYTGTGATTAAGGGAGGTGGTTACATTTTAATACAATACACTGAAACTCAGTACGCTGAAAATACAAGAACTTTGCCTTTGCTCAAAACATGCACATACAGGCATATACAATGTTTAGATTATCATTACACATTGAACAGGCATGCCTAAGCCTTACTCTACGTTTTCAAGCCTCTCCTGTGAGTGGTAAAGTCAGCCCTAGCGTCTAGTTCTATCAATTTTTTTAATTGTATTCTATTCCCGTTGAGGAAGAAATGAAACTAGAAGTTACTTTTCTTCCTATTCTGTGCTTAATGCACATCACTATAACCTTTGCTCAGGGCAGCATTTTTATAAGCAGGAAACTCAGCTGTGATTGACACAAGTCCCACCAYTAAAGTGCATACCTGGTAAATCCACGATATACCAGGAAATAATGAAAATTTCCACAAGTGTGTGCTCAGCTGCACAAATTCACCATTAAAACTACACATGCAACCCCACTGAATGTCACTCTGCCCCCCACAGAGGTATCTCATGCATATAAGCACGTTAAACTGCTGTTGCTTTAGAACCTGGCCTGTTGRTCTTAATCCTCTCTGCAAGTACTAAGATAGCACCCAAGTAAATTGTTCTATAGCTCTTTAGGTCGATTCATCCTAAACCAAAAGCCTTCAGCATTTTCTCACCAGTCTCTGTGTCAAAGAGTTTTCTGCATTTTGTCTGCATTTCTCTGCTTGGTCTTGATCATACAGTCTGTTTGAGCACTGACCAGTTGAAAAACATATTAAGACCATAAAGAAAACCAAGCTACACTAGCTCTGTCCTCCAACAAACATATGTACCTAAAAAAGACCAGATTTCTCAAAAAAAAAGTTAGTTTCTGCTAACTTCCCCCTCATTCTTCCTACCCTTTTCAGCTCCACTCATTTGTTTTCCCCACATATTCATTTTCCATTATTTTCAACTACTCTGCAGGTAAAAAGCCTCCAATTAACTTGAATAAGCTTTTGTTGATTTTTGTTTGTTTATTTGTTTTTTGATTTTTTGGATATGACCACTGCTACTTTCTCCATTTTCTAAGGACAGCGCTATTCGCAGATTGGAGATATGCTGCAGACAACTTTATCACTTTCCTAGAAAGATGTCCGTTTTGGTGCAATATCTTCCATACATCTTGCTATATTACAACATTGCATTCCTCAACTTCTTTCATTATCCACAGTCATTTATACCACCTTCCAAAAGGTAATTATTTGGAACTAGTTAAGCCTGTACATGAATTCTGCCTTTGTTTAAAACACATTGTACATATGCATATATTTAGACTGTCATTAAATATTTAAGAGGCTGTCTTCAAACTTCAGCAGCACTGTTTACTCACTTAACCCTTTRTGAAATGGAAAGCTTGAAACTAAATTCTACTGTACAGGAATTTAAAAAATCCATCTGCCCTAGTGCTAGATTATAAAGGCTAACTTTGACAGAGACAAGGGCACAGTAAGGAAACTAGCAGCTTGCTTTGTTTTCCTTTATATTCTGTTTGCTAGTAGTCTAATCATGATAATGCAATTCATTTTACTCTGCATCAGCTTTATCTGCCGAGATGCATAACTGGGATGCAAATTAATTAGCTGGAACATACAGATGGATCTTTCAATACGATTCAGGGACACTGAGCCAAATAATGCTCCCTCCTTTCCCCAGCCTGTCCCCAGACAGCCTACATATCTTTCACAGGTAAAGAAGATATCTTTCTTACTTTTTTCAACTTCCTAGAGAGGAAACAATGTATCCTGCAGAAATACAGATCTCCTTCCAACTGGACACTGAATGTTTCATTGTAGACAAAACTCCACCAGAAATAACTTATATTGTAGGCTAATGCTAAAGGTAACAGGGCACAAGGCTACTCTGCAGATATGAAACTACCATGTTTTAAATCTGATCACATAATTTATCTGGCTTGGTAAGGACTACAGCTAGTCACTCATATTTCACCCTGGCAAGGATCAGTATCTTGGGGCCAGCTCTCTGCAGACAGGGCATCTACACTCCTGCCTTTCACACGAAGCAAAGCACTTTAAACGTCACAGTAAAAGAATAAAAAATTTGCATAGAAGACAGTGTGATATRCAACTTCTCCCAGTCTATATGGCTGTGCAAATATACATATCTTGGGGAATGCATTTTTATTTCTTTTCRTTAAAGCCATGTGGACACATTGTTAAATTCAAGCTGAAAAATCCCTGCCAAAGTAGCTCTGCTTGCAGTTTCCAAGACCCACTAAGTGATTTTTCAAGTCAGTACAGGCCCAGCTGTATTTATARGCATATCTTTTCCAAGTACTACAGCCTTGTTCATCGTCACATTCTCTTTTAGGCTGAACGAATAGAGGATCCTCTCTCTTACAACTGTCATGCATAGGTTACACGTTCACTTGTAAGAATTTCTACTAGCAGACTACAGGGACACTACCCTCAGGATGTGACCTTGTCAGATTTTATAAACTGAGCAGAGTGTCCGGCGTGGTCGGTATTTGAATGGGAGAAGCACAAAATTCAGGACACTACAGGAAGCAGTATTGGAATATCAGTAGATGGCATACTTTGCTGTAAATCAGCACTGAATCACTAGCACTAAGGGGTAGCAGCAGGCTCTGGCAGGTGCACTGTTTTGCATAAGACACAAGGTTAAAGATCTTTCCTGGTTGCAGTTGCTCGCAGGAGTGAGCTGGTTCATCACACAAGCTTGACCACAAGTTCAGCCTAACAACTATGCTCAGCCTGCCTCAATGCGTCGTGTAATCTGTTTTCTTGCAATCATTTTTTCCCGTCTTAACCAGTAACATTATGATGTTACTGGTTGCATTTCAGTGGCAAGTATATTTTTAACATGAGTAACACTACATACTAGTTGGGTTAATGTTTCCATATCCTCTGATACACAGTTATGTACACTCCTAACTACAAAAAGGACTGTAAAGACTTTTTTTTTTTTTTTAAGGAGGAGCAGAGTTCATACTGAGAAATATATATTTTATTAGGCCAAATGGCATAGCTGAAAAAAAAACGAACAAGACTTTACTCATGTCAAACAACTGGCTGGTATGTTTGCTTTTACAGCAACCTTACAACACACATTCTGTAGAACATATCAGACGATCTACAGTTTTCATGTCTTTAAGCTAGCTCAAATTACTTAAATCTATGCCAAACCAAAATATAACCTGAAAGGCCACAGTCATTTTCTTCCACAGAACAGGTCCCTTTAAATAGTGTTTTAAGGGGATCCCAGGTCAAAGGCACTCCTAGATCACACACAACAACATTTTAGCTACACACTTAGGATCAATATTGTATTTTCTTCCGTGTACACATCACTATGTCACTCAGTCATCAGTTTTTTGAATGTGAATGGTATTAAAGGCCTATTAACTATTTGCACTGCTGTGTTCTCCCCTCCTAAGGTGGTTTTAAAATAATCCGAAGGTGAATAAAGTTAGCTCAAGAACACGTACAGTTTTCCTCACGTTTTGGTGTTACCTTACCAGCCTCTCTCAAATCTCTATTATAAATTTTAGTAGAGAAAAATTCCAGCAAATTGGAAATTCTGATCAGCATTAATGCTCTTGTAGTTTTTTCACTACTCTTCCTCCAGGAGTATCTTTCCACCCACATAATATTCCACTATGCATTGCAAACCCCTTCAGCCTTTGGCAGCTCTTGATGCAGCTCCACAGTATACTAACTCAGCAGTATAAAGCCCGTCTGTTTTAGTTTGGTTTCTAACTTCTGCAACATAGGTAACATTCTCATTCAGAAAGCTTCATATACATCTACTCTGCAGCAACACAGTGGTGGTCAGCACTTAAATGAACTAATCAGCTCCAAACAGCCTAATCAGCATCACAGTTCTAGAGGTAATTCCCAGGAAGTGATTTTTCCCGGCGACTTCATATACAAACCTGAAAAGCATGTTGGGAGGCTAGCAAGGATAACACCGCAGCAACCTAAAATTTGGCTAAACTTATCTATAGTGACATTACACACACGCGCGCACACACACACACACACACACACACACACAAAGCAGGAAAAACAAAGGAATCGGGCGCTAACAGAACACACAAAGTGTGTTCATACCACTGGAGCATTCTCTCATACGTTAAGATTTTAAACACCGAACATAACACGGTCGGTGTTTCTTTTTTCTCCCTCCTCTTCTGATGTTGCATCAAATTCGAAACAAGAGAAAGACTGTGAGGCAAATCACTGCCCCACCACTGAGATGCACAGATTGAGCCTGGACTCTGGGCAGTGTTTCTGGGGGGAGACGAGCTGTTACCCTCAGGAACCAAACCGCCACACAGGCGGGCTCCTGTGCATATTGCACAGGTCCTCGGCTCTCCCCAAACTTTGGCTTAGGTGGAGAACTTCAGGGCTGCAAAGAAAGAGGACATTTACCCTGAAGAGGCAGAGCAGTGGTGCCGGCTGTCAGAGCAGCTCCAGCGGCATCTCTGCTGCCGGCTGAGCTGGTGCAGCCAAAGGGCTGCAAGTGCAGATGCTCCACAGGTCCTCGGTGCCTGGGCAGCCTAAGCCAAAACCCCGGGGGCTCCGGCTGCCCTTTCCCACCTCCCTCCCCGCTGCCCTGACGCGCAGCAACACACTAACAGTCAGCCAGCAATCTCAAAGCAGAGAGAAAAAAGAAAAACACCCCCAAAAACCCAGAAAATCATGACTTTTCCTTCAGCCTGAAAGCACCCACCAGCCTGTAAATACCCAAGCACCAGGCGGCTGCAGAGACCCGTGAGTCGGGAAGGCTGGTACCCCCCATCGCACCCGCACGGCAGCGGAGCACCGCTCACTTACTTCTCGTATTCGGTGTTGTCTCTATCACAACGCGAATCCTTGTGCTTTTGCCAGTCTTTGCCATGCTTGCAGGTGGTCAAGAGGACAACATCCTCTCCGTTATGGACGTGATATAAGGCATTCCTGGTGTCTGACCCTATCCCTGTCAGGTACCTTTTCCCCTTGAATACCAACATATACTTCCTGAGAGGAGGGATGGTGTTGAACCTTAAAAATCCCTTCTCCCCTCCTGTCCTAGGATGATCCTTAGAAAAGAGCGGAATAGAAACATCAAAGTTGGGTCTGAAGTTTTCAGTACTGATGCTGGCTTTGGCCAGCATGGCCTGGCCGATGTCGAACCCCACATCCTCGGTATAATCGGGCCAGGTGCCGGAATATAAATTAAAAATCAAGTGATTTCTGCCGTTGTTCCACAAGTGGAGGCTCTGCACCTTGGAGCGGAGGTTGTGCACGTACTGCGGGGAGAGCTGGTCCCGGTCCAGCGTGTCGAGGCTGAGGACGAAGAGGCACGCCTGGCCGGGGTCGGAGGTGTAGAAGCGGGAGCCCTCGATGGCCGCCAGGACGTTCTGGTAACTTTCCGCGATCTTCTCGCCTTTCTGCTGCGGGTACACGTAGACCTTGAAGCCGTTCTTCTGGCAGAGGGCGAAGTCGAAGCAGGACTCCATGCGGCAGCGGCGGCCGCGGTAGAGCCCGGCGCTGGCGTCCCGCCGCTGCCGGGGCGAGACGCGGCCGCCGCCGCCGGGGCCGCCGGGGCCGTCGGCGCCGCCGGGGCCGGGCCGCTCGGCGGGCGCGAAGGGCCGCAGCGCGTCGGGGAAGCGGGGCCAGGGCCGCTCGGCGCCGGGGCCATGCCGGCTAGCGGGCGGCTGGCCGCGGCGCGGGCTGCGGGCGGCCCTCCACTGCAAGCCCCCGAGGTAGAAGAGCAGGGCGAGACACGTGCCGGCGGAGAGCAGCGTGAAGTAGCGTTTTTTGGCCTGCATGTGTCCTGCGGGGGGCCGGGGGGCTGCGGAGGAACGCGGGGACGGCCCCAGCTCGCCGGGCAGCGCGCTCAGCGCCAGTCCGCCATCTTCCCGCCGGCAAACACTTCAAACTGGCTGCTCCCGCCGCCGCGCTGCTCCTTTCCCAGAGCCGCGGGCCGGGGCCGCGCATGTGGGCGACGGCGCTAACTTTCCCCGCGGCGGTCTCTCAT
>NW_028185037.1:10758191-10955660 GCF_003343005.1 Rhea americana
CGGAGCTGATGCCTCAAAGGCTAGAGGGTCCCGGGGCCCGGCGGCGGGGACCTTCCCCGTGAGGCGCCGCCGCTCCGCGTCCCGGGTGGCGAAGCCGGAGGAGCGGGGCGGGGTCGGCGTTGCCTCCGGCCGCGCTGCCCACCTCGATGCCCCGCGGAGGCCGAAGGCCCGAGCGCTCCCGCGGGAGGCTGGCGCGGCCGACGTCGCCGGGCAGCAGGCCCTCTGCACCGCCGGGGTGGATGCTCTGAATGAGAAGGCGCTTTAGAGGTTGATGGGGCTGTGCAGAGCTGCCTAAGCGCCTGGAGATCCCTCCAGCTACGTGTTTGTATTTACACTTCTTGGCATTTAATTGGCATTTAATTCCATAACCAGCAGGCTGGTTTGCTGGGGAGAGCCGTGTCCTTTCACACAGCCTGTGCGTTGGCTCACGTGACAAACGGGAGGGCAAGGCCAGGCAGGAGGAGGTTGCAGGAGCACAACTGGAAGCCCTGACTTGCTCTATCAGGGCTTACACGTGCATGGCACTGGAAGGGGTGATTGCACCACAGATGGGCGTACTTGCTTCGATCTTGCTAGCTCAGCAAATGGTAACAGTGAAATTTGGTGAGACAGGCTTCGAGCTGCTTGCACAAGACCCTAAGCATGGAAAAAGTATCCTATGGTGAGGCTTGTGCCAACATGCTTTCACTGCTATTGACACCCAGTGTTAATGCAGAGGCCTTCCCCAGGCTGCAATCCTACTCGTCATTCTACTGTCATCTCAAAGCTGAGGTCAAAACCTCCCCTTTCTTGAGCAAAGCTTACCTTAGACCACCCATCCCTGTGCACTTCCATGCCCATCCCACAGGTGACCTGGGCTCCTGTTACATCTCCTCCTCTCCTACCTCCTCAGGAGGAGGAGGAGAAATTTAAAGATAACATGCATAAAGACAATGTGCCACCTCAGCAAAATAGGTGAGAGCCTGCTTCTGAGGGATGCGTCACTGGCAGTAAATGTGGTTTGATCTTGTAGCTGTTCCCGTCCACAATAATTTGATTATAAGAAGGACTGTTGAAGGAAGGAGGTTGAGGACTGAGGCAGAAGAAGAGTTAGATTAATAATAAGAAAAAGTCAGGTTCATGGAAGAAGGTGGTATTTATGGCCAGCATAGATTTGGGTCCAGAGGCAGAAATTTTGGCTGAGGATCTGAAGCTAGAGAAGCAAGATTAAATATTTATGCGTTAATTAACCCTGTAATCCATCCCTGAAACATTTGTCAGAGCCCGCATACCAAATTTGGGATGCCGTTCAAGAAAAAGAAGTCAGCTTCTTGAAAGGTGAAACAAGGCTGCTCACAGAGGCACCTTTTGTCAAGAGCAGAAAGACGGAATCCCATTACTATCTGCAAATTAAGCCTCTCGGGACCAGTTTAAGACAGAAAACGAAGCCTGTGAGTTCTGCTGTCTGTGCCAAGGACAGCAGCCTTTGCAGGCAGGTGTTGAAGATCAGGTGCCCATGGCACAAACACTCACCACAACAGAGAACTGTAGAAAGGAAGTGAAAGCAGTTGGGCTTCAAGGGGGGCTGTGCTGCACTTCAGGTACTGAAGCCAGGACCAGTTTCACAGCAGCAATAAATACTCTTTAGAAAAGCTTTGGATGCAGACTTTAAAAACTCAGGGAAGTAAACCTGTACAGATCATTACTACCATGCTTTATCCATAAAATTCTTGGTTTACAGTGTAATTGTTCCAAATGGATCTGGATTATATTGTACTGGGCAAGACAGAACTCCTCACCCCTTGCTTCCCCCTCGCTGGAAGGGGTGCGAGGGGTCTATAAAGCTTTGGTGATCACTTCTCTTTTTGAAGAATGCCTTTATAAACTAGCTGTTACCTACTGTTTGTAATTTTCCTAAGTAATGGAATGAAATTAGCCTATCTCCAGCCTGTTTCATGACTATTGCTCAGACCTTGTGGGCAACACTGTAGCCTGCATTCAGCTGCCGCTTGAGAGTTATCTGCAGCCCAGGCAGTAGCTCGAGGGGGAGAGCTCCAGAAATGGAAGCCTACCTTTCTCTAAGGTAATAAATCTGCTTGCGTCTGCTGATCAGGCAGGTGTATGGTGGAGCACAACCAGCATATTAGAAATTCTGCCTGGGGAAAAGAAGCAATTTGTGGTAAAAAAGAGATCTTAGTATTGCAGGTATCCACCAGGCAGATACATGAAAGACAACCCCCAGGTTGGCTCCASCCACAGTTGCCTGCTAAGTGTCTGCAAGCTTGCTGGTGGCTTTTGACCCTGGTCTGTCACCCTCTGCACTTTTTAAAATAATTTGTATCTTCATATGGTTGACCCTTGTCTGGGAATCTGTCCAAGCCCTCAAATAAAAGTCCAGGACAGAGAATCGTATTTCTGTTTCTGGCTTTGCCACTTAGCACCTGTCCAACCTGGGGCAAGTCACTTGGGGCCAGATTCTTTAAGAGGTGGATTAGCGTGTACTTCTCTTCTTGGATCTTTCTCTTGGTGATGCACTTCAACTTTAGGTGCCTCCAAAATTTAGTTCCTCAGAGTTTCCTGCTCAAGTGCCGCTTAACTAGAAAAGCATGATGTCCACAGCACCTTCCACCTTTTTAAGTGGTTAAATAAGTTCCTTCTTCGCACACTTGGATGTGCCTTAGTTTTGATGCTGTTGAGTAATATCTTTGACTAACCCACTGGTAATTAGGTGTTCCTCTGTCTGCTTTGCCTACAGGGTTCAATCCTGGACCTCTGGATGTACTTCTTGGACTGAATCCGGGTAAAACGTAAGAGAAAACAGTCACACACTCACCTGAYGCCCCGTCCCTTTTTTAATCCCATAACTCTGATTAAAGCATTTGGCCAAGTAGGAGACCTGAATCCTGAATTCACACTTGTGCCTTCCAGGACAGCACCATCCTAGGGTGGACAGAACGGCAGTCCTGTGATGAAATTTTTTTGTCTCAGGTCAKTGTGTTAAATAGAAGATTTTGGCATGATTCAAGCAACCTCAGTCTCCGATAAAGAAAATTCCTATATTTCCATTCACACACCAGTGAATCTRTCACTTTTTTACTAAAGCATCACTGGAGAAGTCACTTCTGGGTAAGCATACTGGCTACAAAACCAGAGAACCCATACTTACACTTACCACAGTTTTGAGGGAGTGCCTAGGGCCTAGTTTAGGCAGGATCACACAGAACCTTCAGTACAAAACGCCTCCCAGGTCTCTGAGTAGAAAAGAATTCAAGAGAAACCTCTTTCTCAAGGACTTTCAGCTGGCCAGCACAACTCTAGATGCTAGCAGTTGAAGATGTTATTCTCAGGTGCCTGACTGTCCCTTTCAGAGTTAAATGGTACACAAATCTCTTAGGAAATCTAACTCTCCATGGGATTTTTAGATTTGCTTGAGTACCCAGCTCTCATCAATCTCATACACTGAAGGCTTGGTTCGTAGAACTCTTTCTTTTCCCTGCTTTAAGAAGTGCTAAGCCCTGTCTCTAGTTCAGTCAGCCTTTGGGGATTCCTACCTGGAGTAATCAGTCTATTAGATTATCTGTGGACCTCAGATTTCTAGCTAACTAGGGTTTCCTGGCTAATAGGACAGCGTGAAAGTTAATTCAATGCCATTGTCAAGCACCTCATGATCCTAGGAAGAAAAGCAGCATAAAAATGAAGAGTGACTAAAATACTTGGAAAGGCTCAATGATAAACACATGTGCTGTTAATCAGTGTTACCTCATTGCTTAATTAGCTAGAATTGCCATTCTTTGTGCCTCAGACACACTTTTCCATGGTTAAGTGCAGTAAGGATTTCAAAAGAATTGAGCAAAAACTCTCAAAGCTAGTGGCCTGAAGTCACAAGCTTGGCTCTGTATTTAGAAGCCTAAATGAAAGCAGTTCAGTTTCCACAGATGCTGAGTACCCCACAGATCCCACTTTGATTTAGGTGATTATACACAGATTGAAGAGTGAAGCTTTTAGCAGAAGTCCTCGCTAGAGAGCCATAAAGGAGGAATTGCTTTGTGCTRTTTACCTACCTTCTAGTGATAGCTGAGAAAGTCTTCAAGAGGCAAAGCCAGCGGTCTCCTTTTATCCTGTAGCTGGTAGTGCAGGGTTAAACTTTAGCAAGCATTTTTTGAAGTCCACTCCTCAATCTGAAAAGATTGAAGGCTGACTTAAAAACTTACTTTGCCTTAAAATAGCTTTTGCCTTGGGTTGTTACTGCTTTATCAAAAAAAAGCAGGGGAAAAGAGGAAAAGATTAAACATACCTTCAAATGTGAGTTTATGGAATGAGAAAACTCCATAAAAAATATTCCTTAGCTTAGAGCAAATTAGAGTAGTCTTTGCTCCACAAATTAATACTAGCACAATGGTATTTATCATGTCTTGGTAATATCACATAGGAATAAAAATTATCAGCTATTTTATCCCTTTAAATGGCTGAGATGTAACTGAGTTTCAGCATTGCAACAGCTGTTTCTCATGTCCTCAGAAATAATTGGTTGTTACAGAGACTATTTAAATGTAAGAAATTGACTTCAGTTTTATAGTTAGTTTAATTTTAGGAAAAACATAACTGTCTTTACTAAGAAGGTGAGGGTTTCAGGTGGGATAGAGGATTAGCTGTTTAGGCATCTTATTTACTGTGACATTAAACAGATAGTAAAACCAGAGGCTTATAAATATTAAGATCTTAATCTCATAGTAGAGCTCTACCGGGGCAAAGCCAAAAACAAATTTCAGGCTTTGCCTGAAATTCACTGTAGGGTCAGGGTCTCAGTGTGTTTTGTTATGGAGCAGGATGACTGTGCTAAGAGGGTGTAAATACAAGCACCTGGCCAAGTCCTAACAGTGACAGGACCACTGTATTAGATTCATTGGAGCGCTTATGCACCATCCAGCTACTTTTAGTGCATAAATTCATATGCTCAAAGTTTCTGATTGGGTGCAGCCTAATTTGAAAACACATAAAATCCACAAGCGTCTAATTTGGAGGGATCAGTAAGCTCCCTGGCTGCCTGAATGTCTGCTCTCAACATAATCAGAGTTGTTTATGGCTTGAGAGCAGAGTATCTGGCTCACCAGAGTATCTGGGTCCAGTTCACAGAGATGCTGGCCCAGTGTCACCTCCCAGAGCACCTCGTTAGCTGAGACCTGAGTTACTGGCACCAGGGATGGCCCCCAACCATCAACTGGGTTTAACATTTCCCCCAGTAGGCCTGGAAAACAAGAGAGCCAGGAAACTTGGTCAGTAAGTAGCCTGTTCTTGGAAAAGGCTGGTACTGGTTTGCGCAACGTCTCTGCACCAGGGAGTTATCAAGGACTATGCATTACCTGGGGCATAGGCAGCTAGAGGGAGTGACTACACAGCAGGTAGCATCCCTTGACTGCTAGCATGCTCTTGTAGGATGCAGAAGTCCCACAGAGAGAGAAAAAAATTAAATACGCATCTTCCTCATCCTAAGCAACTGATTCAGGTACTATTCTGTGGGTTAAAATCTCTACTTGCAGTTTTGGGAAAGAGCTTGCTAACGCAGCTTGCTCTRAGAGGAGCTTATGGCAGGGAATCCCAAAGGAGGGGAAAGGGAGGCACTTGCTGACTGCATGTGGTACAACTCTGTCTCCAATATTTCATAATGGATTTTTAAAACAGGGCTCTGCTGGATACTCTGGCTTTCATGGTCCATGTTTTTGCTGGTTATTCTCTCCCCTCCTGCACTGTCTGAGGAGCAATTTTTCCCGTGATAGGGTTGTGCTCTGCAAGGCTTCTACATTTCTACARCCAGACTTTGGCCAGTAACTTCCCTGGGACAAAGAGTCAGCTCTAAAGTCTCCCCAGAAGTGGCAGGCAGGCTCTTTCCAGCTGCATGCACTTTCTTTGCAGATTGTGTAATAAAAATTGTTCCATGGAAAAAGTCAGGCTGATGGAGGGAGCTATAGCTCTTAGGCTAGTGTTATTCCCAAGAACCCAGGCAGTCTTAGTGAAGCCTATTTATTGGTTCTTCTTCCTTCGAGGAGTAATAACTTCCAGATTTACTCCCTTTTTTAACTGAGCATCTTTCAAAGTGGGTGTAGAACTATTTAAATAGCTTCTGTGGAGGTGGGATGAGAAATTGCTCTTATTCTGTAGTCTGCAATCAGCACCAAACAAGCACTTTTCTCCACTGCACACACAAACAGGCAAGCATCTGCCAGCATCCTCAGCATTTTAGATCCAATTTTCTACTTGCTGATGCTGGTGTAGAACGTGAGGAATTCCACTGAAATCAATGGAGTTTCAACAATATCCTTTTTATTTATTTTTTCTTTTTTAATCAAGTTGTATCTCCATTTTTTTTTTGACTCAGAGACCCTCAGTAGTTGTGCTCCATGAGGAGGCAAAATCTCTAGTGATGCACAGGCATGGAGCCCTGTCCTCCTGGCATATGGGGGTGATCGGATGGCTCTGTGCAGGCCTTCACCYGTTTTTCAGAAGCATCAAGGAACATCTCACTGAACCACATTTTTCCTAATAGCCAAACACTTCTTTCTGGACAAGCAAAAGGGCTGTCACTGAGAACTCAAGCTATAGCACTCAGAGGAGGCGGAGGCTGCGAGTGTCCTGGGGTCCATGCCTGGGACGTGTGGAGTACTCAGAGCTAAGGCTTGCTACTAGCCTACAGGAAGAGTCTCCAATCCAGGATCCAACCACTATAGCAGAAGAGACTTTGGTTCAGGGTAAATGTAAAGAGCACAAAATGCAAAACTCATCCCTCCTTGTACGGAGAAGTATCACTTACAGGAAAATCTTTTCAGAAGTGTGACTGGGGATAAAGGATACCAACCAGTCATGGCACCTTCAGAGCTGGCAGGCATCTGTATAGAGCAAGCCTTTCTGGTAGCTTCCAGAGAGAACCTGTGACTATAACAAATGGCAGTGTAGCCAGTCATCCCCATAAACTTGAACAAAAGTTTGAGTTGTTGCTGAGTCACTTGGGTAGCTGGCGATGTGCATTCTTTTCATGCACCACTTTTTTTTTTCTTTTTCTTTTGGTGCAAACATGGGTGGTAATCTGATTAGTTTATGAGTCACAATTTGGCTAATGTCCCTACTTCCCCCAGTCCCCACCTGTTCAAATAACTACTACTGTAATGTGGGCTGTTAACTTGAAATAACTTTTCCAGTCCCTTTTRTAAATGAGCTCTGGAAACTGCTTTAAGTCTTGTCCACAGGCAGAAGTTGTAATAGTTTAACTTAAATGCTTTTAAAAACAACTCAAGCTGGTGCAAAACTCAGTGCAGGCATTTAAGAAGAAACAACTTCACTTTGAGCTGTTTCTAACCAACWAAAGCTGTGATCAGACATGCTGCTCTGGCAGGGCATGGTTTCCAACTCTTGATGCTCAGTGCTACCTCTTGCCAAGACTACCACCCGCCCAACTCTACTACACAGAAATATTGCTCCCTCACCCAGCTTTGACAACACAATCTAGGTTAGCAAAACCTCCCATTAGAATAGTTTCAGCTRACCTGGAATATTGTGCCAGAGCAAGGTGAGGAAGAGACTCTTCCATGYGGTTAAATTGCTAGGTCTCGGCAGATGAAAAGAGAAAAAGCAGCAACAAGCAGCTGAGGTGGACTGAGGTAGCAAGTCAACTCAGATACTATCAGAACAGCAAATCTGACTGCACCTTTGGTCATCCAGTCCTGTGCCCAGCACTAATCATTTCAGTTAAATCAACATAACTGGGTTACCTCAGTGATCCCCCAGGCCCTTTGCACCATTTAAACAAATCAATCAGGCTCAGGGAAATTTCATGAAAGACYGAAATTATGCAAGAAATAGAGTGCAATCAAAAAAAAAAATAAATAAATAAATAAGGAAGTATTAGTACTGAGCTCACCAGAGGATTTGTTTACTCTGTTCCTYTGTTCCCAGACTGACTGATATTTTACAACAGAAAGGTGAGATAATTCTGAAGTTCTTGTGACACATGTTCAAACATACTGTGGCCTCTTTGCTTGCACCCTCATGAAGACCATTAGGCAAATCCTCCTGCTGGCCTGGCCCTCTTTTGAACACAGATTTATCATAGAATCACAGAATCAGTAAGGTTGGAAGGGATCTCTGGAKGTCATCTAGTCCAACCTCCCTGCTCAAGCAGGGTCACCTAGAGCATGGTAGACAGGGTTGCATCCAGGTGGGCCTTGAAGATCTCCAGAGAAGGAGACTCCACAACCTTTCTGGGCAACCTGTGCCAGTGCTCCGTCACTCACAGCGAAGAAATTCCCCCTCACGCTCAGGTGGAACCTCCTGTGCTTCAGTTTTTGCCCATTGCCTCTTGTCCTTTCACATGGGACAACTGAAAAGAGTTCAGCCCCGTCCCCCTGACACCTTCCCTTCAGGTGCTGGTACACATTGATAAGATCCCCCCTCAATCTTCTCTTCCCCAGGCTCAAGAGGCCCAGCTCTCACGGCCATTCGTCATAGGGCAGATGCTCCAGCCCTCTGATCATCCTCATAGCCCTACGCTGGACTCTCTCCTGTAGCTCCATGTCTCTGTTGTGCTGGGGAGTCCAGAACTGGGCACAGTACTTGAGATGAGGCCTCCCCAGGGCTGAGTAGCGGGGCAGGATCACCTCCCTCAACCTGCTGGCAACAGTCTTCCTAATGCACCCCCGGAGACCACTGGCCTTCCTGGCCACAAGGGCACATTGCTGGCTCATGGTCAACTTGTCATCCAGCAGCACTCCCAGGTCCTTCTCTGCAGAGCTGCTCTGCAGAAAGTAAGCCCCCAGCTTGTCGTGGTGGCTAGGGTTATTTTTCCCTAGGTGCAGGACACTGCCCTTGCCCTTGTTGAACCTCATGAGGTTCCTCTCTGCCCAACTCTCCAGCCTGTCCAAGTCTCTCTGAATGGCAGCAGAGCCCTCAGGTGTGTCAGATACTCCTCCCAACTTGGTATCATCAGCAAACTTGCTGAGGAGGCACTCCATCCCCTCATCCAGGTCATTGATGACAACATTGAAGAAGTTGAACAGGATGGGACCCAGTACTGAGCGCTGGGGGATGCCACTAGCCACAGGCCTCCAACTAGACTCCACCCCACTGATGACGACCCTCTGAGCTCTGCCGTTCAGCCAGTTCTCAATCCACCTCACTGTCCACTCGTCTAACCCACACTTCCTGAGCTTACCTATGAAGATGTTATGGGAGACAGTGTCTAAAACCTTGCTGAAGTCAAGGTACAACGTCCACTGCTCTTCCCTCATCTACCCAGCCTGTCATTCCATCAGAGAAGGCTATCAGATTGGTTAAGCAGGATTTCCCTTGGTGAATCCATGCTGGCTACTCCTGATCACCTTCTTATCCTCYGTATGTCTGGAGATGACATCCAGAACGAGCTGTTCCATCCCCTTTCCAGGGATGGAGGTGAGGCTGACTGGCCTATAGTTGCCTGGGTTCTCTTCTTGCCCTTTTTGAAAACTGGGATGACACTGGCTTTCTTCCATATCAGCATTCACCAACTTTGTGCTCCACACAACTCAAATGCCTGTTTGGTGCATTTGCGTATGGTTAGTTCTCGCTTCCTCCATTGCAACAGATGTCTAATCCTTAACCTATAAATCCACTTTTCCCCACTTAAAACCCTAAGCCAGCAGGTGGGAGGTGTGAATGCAGCTCCCCATGCTGTGACAGGGATGCAAAGTGCAAACAACCTGAAGAAGCCCAGGGGAAGGGCTGCTGTGTGACCATGCTGCTGTAGTCAGCATCCAAGTTTAGCACCAGTTCACCAGGGAAGTGCCTCTCCATAGGTGGTGTGCTAATATCACCCCCGGCAAACAGCATTAATATAATACATCAAAGCTAGGCGCATTAATAGGAAAGCAAGGGAAAGGATTTGCTATACATGCTAGCTACTTTTCAAATGCAAATGTCTGTTTTAAATCAGATTAAGACAGAAGGAAGCCTAGAGAATGCCAGTAATTAATACCTGATAAAGGAATAAACATCCAGGGCATCAAAAGGCAAAATACAATCACAAAGATAAAAGTACTCCATCTTCTCCATGCAGCCTGCTCTGCTGCATGGAGTAGGTGGGTGTGAGTCCCCATTCCCAGTTCCATGGGTGGGTGGTGACTGTAMACCTAAAGCAGCTGCTGCTGTTGAGTAGCACCCCTTTTCCGCTTCAGAGAAAAGAAGAAGAATCCTTAAACTCAACTGGGGAAGAGGATAATCTGCAGATGGGTCTGGAATGTCTGGATTCTCCCAGATTTTGTGAGCAACATTACTGCRGAAAGGGAGCCATTAGCAGCAAGTTTTACTTGTTGGCATGACCTTGGTCTACAGGGCCTGACTCCCTTCTGCATCTGAATTTCAAGCTTATGCAAATTTACATCAGTGAGGAAGGTGGGTGCTAAATACCTCTGAAAAACTCAGGTGCTCAGGGTCTACATGGAGCCACTGTCATTAGTGAGTGTCTGAAGTATTTTGACCTGGCTGCCCTGTCTCCRTTTCCTCATATGAAGAACAGATTGGTAGTTCCCCCTTTCCTCTCTTTCCTCCAGAGACACACATTTAGTTACAGTTAAGGTTACAACACGACATATCTATAGATTCCTTAATCTTGAAAGAAAGGAAATAAGAGAGTTAAGGGGAAAGGTTAACAGACTCTTCCTCTTTCACATTTCTTAAAATCCTTACAGTGCTGGCATAGGACCCCCTGCAACGACTCTGTGCTTTTACTTCCTTTTTCAAATAATATTGAAAAAGCAGCACTGATCCAACTTTATTAAGCCTGCATAAAGCACCAAGCCTCAACAGGCCTTGCATATCAATTGTATCAACAGATAAGTAAGCCTGACTTGCACACAGTCCATGCATGCGGGAAATGAGCTTTTCTTCAGGCAGATAACCATCACGGTTAATGTTTGAAAGCTGCTGCTCAGCAGTGAACCCCATCAGAGAGGGCATGATGGCTGCTGGTGGTGTGACTAGTGTGTTGCATGTACCAGTCTCTGGCACTGGAGGGTACTTAACTTACCAGGCAGTTTGTGTATTTCCAGCCCTGGAAACCAGAAAATAAGTAGGAGTTTCTTCCCAGACCTCTTAGGAATTGTATTGCTAACTTAAAAGTTCATAAACTGCCCCCAAATCAGAACATAGAACTTAAAAAATTAAAAACTGAACAGTAATGACACATTGTTTTCTTCTTTCCTGATTTACAGTCATTTTCATGTTTACAGAAATCTTTCTCGGGCCTTGGAAGCCTAGGAACGTACTCTTTTAAAAATAAACTTAAAAAATAATATGATGCCCACACATATCTCTTACATTTCTCTTTCTTTCTGAGTGTCACTCAGATCACATGTAGGGCTGAAGGGAGCCCCAGGCACAGCTCCAGTGTGGACAGATGGACAGCGTGGGCAGTTGGCTCTGCCCACATAATATGGCAGAGATAGAGGTTATTGTCTCCTTAGCCCCACTGATAAATCTGTGCTCATTCTCAGCAGAAACTAAGGCAGTTTAATTCAATCCTTTTTGCAGAGCCAGCCAGTTTGGCTTTGGATATCATAGTGGTCTTTGAGGAGCCCAATTCTGAGCTTAGTCCCTCCAGCCCCTTTTRGAGCTGTAATAGATTTAAACAAGCATTGCTACAGTGACTCTGTACCTCTGAGAGGTTCCTCTATGCCAAAGGACATCTCAGCTGTCTTTTWAATCTGTATAGTAGTCCAGTGTGCTGCCACAGCAACTCAGCCAAGCTAAACCAGGGCAGAATCTGGCCCAGCCTCAGATGTGTCGTTGATCTCGACAGACCAGCCCGGATGTGTCAATGATCTTGGCAGACCAGGTGGCATTGCTGGGGCATAAGGCGGTCCACACCAACTTGGATCTGCAGACTCCAGTGGTGAAGGCTGCACAAGAGAAAAGTCTCCTGCAGCCTGGAGTTTCATCACCTCAGTGCTGTGGGGGATCTTGTATGCTTTTCTCCTTTCGGTGTATGTCACCATTATCACACATCCTCAGAGCATGTGCAAAATCTGAGTCTACATGGATGAAACAACACAGAGAAGCTGCTTCAGTGCTATGTGTTTCAGGATTCTGTCAACAAAATAGTAAGTAAGAGTCTCTTCTGTTTCTATTCCCTCCATCTCTATGCCTCACTCCAGATTTAAAGCCACCAGGTCCCTTCCAGAGGATGCCTGTGTAATTAGAAAGCCCTAACAGCACATGTTGGGCCTGTCACACCCGTTGAAGGAGTGAGTCCCCAAAGGTGTGGGCTCTCGTAGACTGTTTTTCAAATTCCGCTRTGTAAGTTCAGGACTCGCTGCTGACGTCAAAACAGGACAGATGCAGTTGGTACCTGTGGTGGTTGAGCTCTAAACCTCACTTAATGACAAAAATCCAGCCAACTCTCCCTGGTTGATTTCTGGATAACTCCCACATCTGGCAAGTGTATAGAGATCATACAACAACCAGCCTGTCCTTGTCCAGCCCTTCATCTCAAATAAGAGCCAATCAGTCCTTGCTGAGCCCTTCATCTTTTCACTGTTCAGGACACTGAAGAGCGTGCAGATCCAGATGTGATGATACCATCTGTACTGTCTGGACTGCATGAAGAGAAGATGCCATCAGCAGGCTTAACATAGCATAGCACATGTTACTGCTTTCCTGCCAGCACTCTTAGATCTGAGAGGCCATAGAAATCAGCAGTTATCCTTCAGAAGATAAGTTAGGCCTGTGGAGAAGATGCTCCACCTGACCCTCTGGATCTTCTGAGAGAGAAGTACGAACCACTCACTCCCTGGTTATCAAAGCCTTCTGGCTTTGTACTCTGTGTGCACTCTTCTAGCATGTACTCTGATCTTTGGCTGCTGCCCAGAGAAAATTGTCAATCAGTCAGACAAGCACTGGCCTAAGCAAGTCTAAATACTCAGTAGTGAAACAGTGTTCAGGATTCCAAGTAATATCAAAGTTATAAAAGGATTGAATATGCGTGTTGCTCATGGGACCCAAACTGTCCTTTCCTACTAATTGCTATAATCCCTCAGACCAAATACCATGGAAGTGTTTATCAGCCAGGGAATCTCTGGGATGGGAATTACCCAGGGGTAGAATTGAAACAAACACTTATAAGATCTGCATATAGTCACTTTTAGAAACAAAAAAAGAATGTTTCAAAGTACTCAAAAGGGGTAGCTGATTACTATTAGCTTAACTAGGTTACACAAGTGAAGGACTCACGCCTTCAACGGGTGTGACAGGCCCAACATGTGCTGTTAGGGCTTTCTAATTACGCAGGCATCCTCTGGAAAGGACCTGGTGGCTTTTAAATCTGGAGTGAGGCATAAAGATGGAGGGAATAGAAACAGAAGAGACTCTTACTTACTRTTTTGTTGACAGAATCCTAAAACACATAGCACTGAAGCAGCTTTTCATGTGTATGTGTGAGAGAAACAGACCTTTTTCAAATGTATTGCGTTTGTAACTCCACCAAAGGCTGGGCTATTGAGCGTTGTACTAGCCAAATCCACTCCCTGATGGCATTTTCACTGAAGCCAGTATGGTTTCACAAGGCATTGCAGTCTTGAAAAACATTTGAAATTTATCAATTTTAATCCCATTAAGAAATTAGGACTTTTAGTGGGGATAGAAACCAGCAAATTCTGATGGATTCAAGATTCAACTTCACAAGGAAGTCACTGTGTTTTGCTATAATTTTCATGACCAGAGGGAGCAAGCTGAATTTCACAACATTTTGGGTTGTGATCAGGCTTCCAGCACAGACAAAGATAATATTTGCAAGTTGAAATATTTACTTTAGTGGCTCATCTCCAAGCTACTTAACTAGGAAAGGATTTTGTCCACAGTGTCTTTCACTGGCACAAGTTATGTTCCTGCGGTCAAGATGATAACCTTCCTGGTCACCTCTGTCCTTGAAATGTAATGTTGGGTAGCATCCTTGCCCTTCTGTGACAAGCACAAGTTCTTTTCCTGTCATAAACAATCACTTTCTTTTAGTGTCAATTTCTGCCCTAAACAATATTTCCTCTCATAACTTCATTTGTATTTATTGCCTAAAATCCTAGATTAAATGCTATCTCCTAGCAACTGGTATATTTTTGTCTCTGGTCTAGTTATTTGCAGTGCTTGAATATTGCTCTCCATTCACTTGRCTGTCTCAGACGAAAGAAAAAACATTAGTTGTCTGATACCTAGTTGTGTTTACATCTGTTTATTAAATTGCTAAACAGTCAGGTAGTTAAACAGCTAACTTTATAACCCGTATGTAGCTTCTTTGTTTGTTGCCTCTCTAGATAATCTCCAGAGAAACAAAACCACGCAGTGTAGTCCTCCTCTTAGATGCATCTTTAGGTGAGAGAGACCATGGACTGGAGCTGCTTCAGCCAGGGCACATCTACGTTTTTGAGTGGGACTCTTCTTTCCATTCAGAAACCTATATTAACCCTTGACATATTAAGGAAATGTCAAGAAATGTGCTTGCTACCTCTGCAAACCAAACCATGTGTGTCCTCCCAGCAGGCCACAGCAAGAATTCCAGATAAAAATTCCTGATACCAGTCTAATTTATCCCCACAGTGAACCTTACATAGCAGGTAGCAGGTTTCTGTCTTGGGAGATGGACAGAAGAAGTAGCYCACATTAAAAAAGAGCCTTCTCTTTTTGGCTGGTAAGCCTAAGATTCTGCAATCTGACTTTTAAAAGTTGGGGGAAGGGCCAATATTTGTGGCTTTTATCTTTGTCAACTAGCACTGCAGGAGCTCAGCATCACTGCAAAGAAAGGCTCATGGATCAAGCCACGGATCTCATCTGAAATTCTCAGAATTACCAGGGACTCATCTGTGAGTCTATGCTATCTGATTTCAAATACCATCAGCAAGTGGGGTTCATCTCACCTAACTCTRCAGTCTTTATCTGAGCTACTTGCTGAGCTTCCTCTGATGGTCAACAGAGGGAAACAGCAGCTTCTGGGGTGCATTCATCTGAAATATTTTAGCTGTTGTTTTAGAACAGTATGGAGAGTTCTGTAGTGGTGCCCACAAACATTGCAGAGGTCTGCTGTTGGTCAAGTGAATCCCTCCAAAACATCTTAGCAAAGTCCACCCTTATACTCAGAATTCCTTATTCTCAAAGTCACTTTTCTATCCATGCAAATTTTATTTTAGCTGTCTTTTTTGTGTTTGTAATGGTTATAAATTGAATTTGAATGTAATAAAAGATGCTGTCCATGAGCATAAAAGAACTGATGATTCATGACTTTTATTTCTATAACTTCTCACTTCCAGAATATCTATTTGACAAACTGTGAATCATATATACTGGCTTGGATGAATGTACTTCGTTCTGGTTTGTATAGTGAGATGTAAATAATAAGTTAATTAAATAAAAATTCTCTCTGTGAATTACTGCCTCCCCTCTCTCCCATTTTCCCCTCCCTTCCATCCGCTTGAGCTCATCACTGTTCAAAGGCATGAAGCTGTCATCTGACAACCTGAAATAATGTTACACACCTATTTCAGCAGCAACATTTCATTTGAGATCATTGGCAGTTATGAAGATTGAAGCTGACCACAACTTCCTGCAAAAATGACACAGGAGCAGTACTAGTTACAAGAGATGAGACACTTAATTTTACATCTCATTGCTAAAAAAAGTACTGCCAGCCCCATGCTTGAGCAGTGCTGACTCAGGGAAGAGGACTCTTTCAACATCCTTTAATACCACCTTGTTTTCCTGTACAAGCCCCTGCCCAGGCACTGTCCCAAGCTCTGCTTTTGCAAATGAACTTTGACAGACTAGCTTGAAAGAGCAGAGCTGCATTTTGCTAACTCTAGAATTTATATAATATCTGGGTAAGGAAAGATGTGTGCAAGTAATCCAGTGGTGACTGCATGCAATGGTAGATCGCTGTGATTGCCTGATTAGAATATGAATTTTGTCTGATCTTGCTGAGCTTGTTTGGTCTTGTCCCTAACATTACACTCTCATTAACACCTTCTAATGGATATCCGTTTTCCTCGTGGTTTGGCCAGGGGCACCAGCTTGTCAATGGACAGTGCTGAGCAAAGAAGTGTGTCAGCTTTTGTCCATTTTATGCAGTTTGTCTCCAGAAGGACTAAATTCTGCTCATAACAAAAAGCAAGGTAACCCCTGTGACTTCAGATGGGTACCTGTTGTGCAGTTGTGTATATCAGTATTAGGTGAAAAATTCTGAACACTCAGGCTTTTAAAAAGAGGCTATTTTCATTTTTTCATAGAACAGAAGCATTGAAGGCAGTAGATAATTTTCACACATCCTTTCTCTTCACTTTCCAATTAGCCCTTAGACAGTCTGAATACCTATTACCTACCTGCTCTCCCCTTGTACACACAGACTGTCATTTCATCACAGGAGGCAATCAGGTTGGTCAGAAGCAATTTACCTTCAGTAAATCCACTTCGCTGTTCAAAATCACCTTATTTTTCATGTGTCTGGACAGGACCTCTGGAAGAATTTCATCCCCTCCCATTTGCTTTCTCTCCTCCCAAATCTTAATGGTTTTCTGATATGTTCTTATTTAGCAGTACWGGTGTATCTTAGAAGACCTCACCATAGACTAGTGCTACATTGGACTATGGGCTGTGTAAGCACAGAGCAAAATGGAAATTGCAGCCTCCCTGAGTTCCCAAGAAATTAAAGCTATCTGGATGGAGGTGGCTGGGGAACTAAGCAGCAGACAACTGCTGATCCATGGAAGGACTCAGCAGTCCACACCATAGCCACAGCCACGGTGTCTACAGACACTATGTCAAAAAGAGAGTTGGACGGATGTGTTTCAGAGAGAGAGGGATAAAGTGGCTTTGCAAGAACTGGTAGAGAACATCTCCCAGATGTGAAGGCAACATCTCTAGAGGCATAGAAATGTTCTTTAGGGAAAAAAAAAAGTTGAAAGGGGAGTGAGCAATGTATAATGGGCCAAGAGATACAGGAGTGAGCTGGTATCGAATGARGACAAAAGGCTGTGAGGGGCCTTGACGTTGAAGCAGTAGGTTCAAGGCTGATGAGAAAGGTAGAAAAAAGCCAGCGTGGCAGGTAAAGAGAGGGGTGACAGGGGAACGGGAAATGATCTTTGCTGCAGAAATTTGACTGGACGTGTGCTGGGGAAGATTTCATTTCTCAAGGACAGAAGAAAGGATATTTTGGTGAGGCAATGTGAAATCTACCTGTGGGGATGGAGAGGAAAGGCAGTATCTTTAAAATGTTATGAAGCAAGAGTCTGCAAGGCTTCAGCATAGCCTGGAAGTAATTGTAGGATATCCTATGGCCTCTGTTATGCACAAGGTCAGATTAGATAATCGCAGTGGTCCCTTCTGAGTTTAGCATCTATAAATCTGTGAAATAGGAGCTTTAAACCATAATGCAGGACTTAGTCACATTGAAAGCTCTGAGCGTCCTGAGATATTGGCCTTTAATAGTGGAATTTGGGTGTATAGGAAATCTATTTCAGGTGATTTTTTTTTTTTTGGTTCATTTCATCTACCTGCTTTTACAGGCAAAGGCTATCCATAAAACTCTAATAAAATATTTAAACCCTCTAAATATCCCTGAAAGAGTGTTTTCATAGCATATGTTGCATAAATAGGCTAAATGCTGCTGAATTATAAGACACAAACTTCATCGCTTCAATACTTTCACAGATTTCATGGCCAGAAGGCAACACCACAATGATTTCCTCTGCCCTGCTGCATAATGCAAACCATGGAGCTTCGCCCAGTAATTCCCACACCAATAACTTGAACTTGAACTGCATCATGTTGAAAGGCATTCAAACTTAATTTAAAGATCTTTTGGGGTGATGGAGAATCTACTCTCTCCCATGTCAACTTCTCCAGTGGTTAATTACTAGGCTATTAAAGAAAAAACATGCCTCATTTCTGACTTGATTTCTTTTTTTAGCTTCAGTCTTCCTGGCTTCTACACCTCTGTCTGTTAGATTAAGTAATCCTCTGATACTGAATTTCTCTTCCATGTATAAATACTTATAGATCTTGATCAAATCTTCTTGTATACTCCTCTTTGATAATATAAATGGATTGTGCTCCTTTGGGTCACTGTAAGACACGCTTTCCATCAGTCTTATAGCTCTTCTCTCAACCTTTATCAGTTTTTCAGTGTGATTTTTAACTGTTGACAGCTGAACTGGACTATTTTTGTCTCATTAATGTCAGATATAGAGCTAATACATCTTTTCTACCACTCATTATTCCCATTTATACATCCAAGGGTCACATTAGCCCCTTTAGCAACAGCATCACATAGGGAACTTGTATTCAATTGTTTATCCATCGTGACCTCTAAAATAAATAGCCAAGAACAGCTTCCTGAATGTTCCCTTTATAAAAACTCCCATGAGAGGACTCTTCATTTGCAGCTCCTCCTTGAGACCTGTCATTTAACTGGCTTGTAATCCATTTAAAATGTACCATATTGATTTTTTGCAGCACTACCATTCAAAGCAAAACAAATGGCAGCACGTAAGGCCTAGAATCTCTCAGATGCTTTCCAAATAGCTATTTGCATGGATATGGATGACCACATTTTCCATTTCATCTAGTGCCTTTGAGAAGCCCAAGCTTTCCATGAAATCATGTCGGTGAGTGTCAGGTGTAACTCAGGCAGCTCTGTACCTTTGCTGATAGCAAGTGAACRTGACAGCCACCCTCAACTTCTGTTTATGCTGAAGATATGTTGCTTTTTTAAGCCTGTAACRGAAAACAAAACAAAATAAGAAAACCTGGAGCCAGAGTYCTAGCCATGAGCTCTRAAGTAAAAAGGGTAYGTTAAAACTGGTTTAAACCTTACATTTTCAGAGATAATAGAGMAATTATTTTTGTGGTTGGACACCAKTGCCTCTTGACGACATTCAGAGACTATCGAAACAATATCCTATACTCAGGGTGGTTCCAAACAGTGGCCATGGAAGAGTATCAGTCTGAAAATCCAATATAAATGTCCTGTTGCTRGTGCTTCAAACCCTGTTGTTCCTATAGGAGATTTACTTCAAGTTTAATAGGAAGCAGCGGGTACCTGGTGACTCAGGAGAGACAGGAAGGCAGTCCAGGTGGTCCTTGGTCCAAAGCATTGGGGCAATATTCCAGACAATCTCGTTTTTCCTGTTAGTTCCATTGTCCCTCATGGGATTAGCAGRATATGGTCAAAAGAGGTCCATATTTTGAGATCAAGATGCAACCTTTTGCAAAACTAATAATATAAAGAAGGAGAGGAAACATGAGGGAAACCCAGTTTYCTCTATCTACGTACACCACTGTACAACTCAGGGAAGTGGACAGAGRGGAGAAGAGTTACTTTCATAAAACTGAGCAGTTGTTATCGCCAGGTGGAGTTATGTACTTGGACCCCATAGGCTTTCCCAGTTGCTCAAGTTTCTGGCAAAATATTACTTCCCAAGAATTACCAAGTCGTGAGGGACATGTACAAAAACATTTAGCATGAGAGTATCCTTCACGCTCTGAGCTCAAACTTAAACAAAGGCAGAAATAACCCTGCTTTTTCGCCCAAAGCGCTACCACACTCAGCTCTAACAACGACAGGCAGGGGCTCATCTGGCCTTCCTGCGTGTGGGAGCGTTTTCGCTGTGCAAACGCTTACAGCTACACTTTTCATATGGGGCAAATTTGGCAGTTAAATAAAGTTGTTAAAATGAGCTAATAGGCTTAGTACAATGGTTCCCAATATTTTCCATAAAACAATTTGCCTCCCACATAGTCAGCGTCTCCTTCCCATTTAGCAGCACAGAGAGAGAGAGCTGAAGTGCCCCTCAGGCTGAGGAGCCGCCGCTCAGCACAGACTCGCGCTCCCCAGCCTCTCGCTGGGAAGTGCCAGAGCAGAGCGTTCAAGCTGAGACTTATTATGTGCCCTACAGTGTTTCATTTCTCTACATTAAAATCCCCAACTGAAGGTGGAGAATTTTTTTCTAACCATGGCTACTGCTTTCTGTGGAGGCTGAAGGTGACCACACACCCCTCTAAACCTGCCTGCATCTGCAAAAGATGTCTTAAGCTTTCTAGGCTTTGTCCAGCTGGCTATAAAATATTGATTTTTTTTTCAGTATTATATATGAGTTCAAAATAGGGTTTTTTGTTGTTTTGTTTCTCAGTCTCCCGCAAGCACTTCTCTCTCCTATCTACTCTAATCCCCTGGTCATTTCCAGGAAAGAGCAGATGAAATCCTGGGTAGTTGCGATGGTCTGAAGCTTAACCCTCACCACGAGCCTTAGCTGAAACTGTGCAAAGCCTCTGTGCTCTTCCTAATTGCAGCTTTTTTTGGCTACATGGCATAGGAATTGGACTCTTGATAAGACTCTGCACCAGGATGATTTTGGGTGAGGCATTTGTGGTGCATCTAGAGGAAGTCTGCTGCTTCACGCTGGAAGGTGGGATGTTCTCAGCTGTCAGCCCAGGCTTTGCCTGGATCCACCAGCAGTAGTGGATGTGTCCCAGTTTTTCAGCTGACAGCCTGATGGATTGAGATAAGCCAGAGCATGTCTGGAGTTACTCACAGCTATGTAGTGGTAGCTTTTTACCTCTAAGAGGTAAAAAAAGAACAGCTGAATCAGCTCCATTTGAAATGTTAAGTAATGATAATTAACAAAGCAAGCTCTTTGCTTCCCTTTCTTACCTGCACAAAATTGGCCCAGAAGCGATTTTGGTCCATCCTCCTGCCCTAACACCAAGTCAGCTGCCCCTGTGTGATTCCTGATTGCTGCTTGTCTAACCTGGTCACCATCTCTTTGGAAATCTCTCCTACTGCTTCAGCATCCCTATTCCTAGAAAGTTTCTCATACTGCCCGTTCTGAATTTTTCTTGCTGCCTTTTCAGCCCATCACTTTCTGTCTCATCTAACACAGACATGAAGAGCAGACTATTCCCCTTGATGCTGTAGAACATATCTGTAACAATTTATCCTCCCCCTGGTCCCCTCCTAAGGCCAATGGCTTGGTACCATTTAGTTGAAGCAAACCCCTTCACCTAAATGTGTATTTCTCATGCAGTAACTTGATGTTAATCCATAATGGTAGAAGGCAAAAAATTGCATTAGATAAGAAACCAGGAGAAGGCAGTGACTATGGATGAAGCAAAGGATGTGTAAAAGGTATTAACCTCAAACAAATTGAGTCCAGACAACACGAAACCTCACCCATACAACAGCTTCTGGAGTGTCATGACGTGTGCTCAGACTGACAGATTGGGTGCAACAAGACTGAATGCCAGGTAAGTACGAGTTGTGGATGGTTCTTGTTTGCCAAATCAAATGTATTTCTCCTGTACTAAGGCACCTGGTGTGTTCAGATTAATCCCACTTGCAACACAGTCTTTGCAGCAGCAGCTTCTTGAAAGACTTTTCATTTCTTCATTTAGTTTCAAGGTTTAACTCTGAGAGGTAAATACAGTTCCCACTTTACAAAAGGGGCATGGAGAGATGAAGTGAGGCAACTCATTTGATACACAGCCTGTAAATGGTGGAGTTGGGACTATCACTTATGTTTTCCAGGTTTGTACCTTACTCACTGAAAAAGGACATTTGCTCACATCACTAGACTTCACTCAAATTTAGCTCACATCTGCTCAGCTAGTAACATCTCAGTTTAGGACTTTGATTTGCTGCCCAAAGGTCCAAGCAGCGTGCCTGGAACACGAAGTAGTGGCTAGAGGGTAAGGCAAGCACTGCCAAACAAGGGGGCTTCGCCTGAGTATAAGGTAAGTAAGTTCATGCAAGTGACATCAAGGACAAATTGGTCACTGAAAGAAAAATAACCAGCTAACCACATTGAGTAACTACTTATGAATAATAAACTACCAACTAAGAAGCTGTAATCTCATTGGTGAGATTTATAACACAAAACCTGTACRAGCTAACATGGAAATTCCTTGTTCCAAAGCATTAGTGGCTACTTCCTGTGTCTCCAAGGAGGAGTATTTCATTATCATAGTAGCTGCTGTTTCATTATAAAGCAGATCTGATTTAGGTGACATATTTATAATGGAAATAATCTAAGTATGTGACATCCATAGTAGTAATAATATAGTGCTTCTGCAACATTGTGGAGACTGCTACAGTGGAAAGAATAAGTGACATAGAAACTGCTTTCTTTACTTTTATGGTTGCTTTATTTCCATTGCCCTGAGATGTAAACAGGCACCAATTCATACCGCAACAGACCTTCTCCTRCTAACATATTCTTCTCACTAATAAAGTTTATGGAGTAGAAAGCTTTTTTAAAGGTGCAAGCAGAATTTAGCGAACTGCAGCCCAATCAAGAAATGTTTCAATAAAAGACATGTTTTACGATTTTTCAGATGACAATTTACTTTGGCTTTCTGTCAGTTATACTGCACACTATATAATTTCATTCTATTATTTTGTATTAAGCCCAGTATTTTGTGTTTGACCAAACCATGTCATCACTTTCTACCTTACAAATGCAAGAACACTCAGAATTATGGCTGAAAAGAAAAAAAAAACATATACAGGAGAAGGTAATATCATACTAGAATTTCAACATTAGTGTTTCTGAAAACTATCTTATCCATTGCCTTTTAAATTACTATTATGGCATAAATGCTGAGCCAGGGGAATGGGGTGTGTGTGAAATGATACGTACACTAAACAGTCCAGCACGTGCTGKTTTTGTGGTTTGGTCCCCTTAGAAGATGCTTGAATGCCTGCAAGGGCATCCCCTACCTCTTGAAAAACAAAGGCAGTGAAAAAAGAATATTTCATTATATTTTGCCGAGTCTGCTCTCTGTGGCACTGCACTGAGTCGTGAGTAATTCTAGCAAAGTCGGTGGAGTCACTCTGGATTTACACCCCGTATTTCAGAGCAGAGCAGAGCAGAGCCCTTTGCTCTGATCAACACCTTCTGCTACACCTCGAGCTACCTGTACCGACGCACAGCAAACCGCTCACCAGACCCGAGGTACCGCAGCCAGGGAGGGAACGGGCAGCCCGGGGAAAAGCTGGGGGGAGAAAAAGCTCAGCGTGCCAAGGGGGCCGTGGTTGCTTGCAAAAACACGCACCGAGTTCTCCTCTCGGGCGACTCCCTCTCCCAGAGCGAGCCGCGACGGCTGCGCCGCTCGTCCCGCCGGGCAGCCCCGGCCGTGGCCCCGCCGGCGCGGCCACCCGAGGCGTCGCCCACCCCCGCGGGCCTGTGCCAGTGCTTCCTGATCCAAATGAAAACGACCCCATGTTTTAAACGGATTTTGAACTGTCAGGAGCATATTATTTTTCCATTTTCTATAAATCAGGTTAAGATAAAATTTTCATCAATGCACTTCCGTCCCCCCCCCCCCTTTTTTTATTTTCTCCTGTTCATGCAACGGATCAAGCCCCGACCTTTTTAAAATCAGACAAAACGCTTTTACTGTATAATAAAAATTCCATGTTTTAATACATCGCCATGCACAAATGAAGTCAAACAATGCAGAGTACAAAATTGTCAAATATACAAAATGATAAAGCAGATATCCAAAGCTTCCAGAGATCATGCCCAAAGATACCAAAAACTTGATATTGATTTTTATCTCATTGTTTAAAAGAATTCCTCCCTCCCACCCTGGTTTTATTTTTTGTTGATTTTTGAAAACAGAAGGAATTAAAGAGTGACTATAAAAACTGTAGGGTGGAATTAACAGTGATGGCCATTTAGTACACAGAAAATTAGATTACATGGTAATTTCTGTATTTTGGGAAAAAAAAGAACTGCTGTGCAGATGAACACCTTAGATGCCTGGGGAAATACAGTGTACATCAAACAAAAAGGCACACTTTTTTGTTATGCCACCTTATTTGGCTCGATCTTGAAAAAGTTCAGTCACAGATATGCTGGGAACAACAGTGAGTCACTTTTAAACAATTCGAGTGCTGACATTTTCCCAGATTTTCAACCAAGTTAACATTAAAAGGAGATTACAGACTTAGATGATTTCCTTAGCGAATGCAAACAAGAACTGAACCAAAGGAAGCAATGCTAGCCACAATTTCTGAACATACAGGAAACATTTCTGACCATATAACATGGCCTTCTGCATACTGCAGGCCAGGGAATCGCTCTCCCTAATTTCTGCATCTGGCTTCTTAACAGTTATCTTGAATCAGGCAATTAGCTTCTCCAAGGAATTACTCCTGGTCCTCCTTTCTGTTCCTGCAATTTGTGTACATGAACACATGCTCGCGTAGACGATCTTAAGTGCAGCCTGTAGTCTAATTCTGTAGATGGGCCATTAATTTGGGGCAACCTTTGGAGAGAACTCAGATGTGTCTTAAATTCTAGCTGCAAATTATCTGCTTTTCTCAAGGTCGGGCTCAGTCAAGCCTAGATTTGGCTCCAACAGTTGGAGGAACCCTTATTTAGAAGCTCCTTGCTGGCTTAAGACTGATTGTATAGTCAGACAATTATACACTCTCATCTTTTAAGATAGATAGTTGTATCCAYACTTTTGACTACTTATGTCTGCATCATGCCTTCAACAGCCTCTGTCAAGCAGGTGCCCTGAAATGCAAGGTCTCAGGACRCAAGATCACTTGCCCTTGTCTTCTGCAATGCACGCAGGAGAGCTGGCAGCATCGTACAGGACTCGGGTCTTAGCTCGCACCTTAGCTCAGCACAGCCCAGAGCTTTTGCTTATCTTGGTTTGGGGAGCTGAACTTACTGGGAAAAGG
This sequence comes from Rhea americana, assembly GCF_003343005.1. NCBI lineage: Eukaryota > Metazoa > Chordata > Aves > Rheiformes > Rheidae > Rhea > Rhea americana. Next base: position 10,782,916 of record NW_028185037.1, read on the forward strand.
ATGAGACATACGACTCATGCTGAGATGTTTTGCATAGTTTGGAAGATAATATACTTCTGTGGTTTCTCTACTGCAGTGGAAGCCACGTAATCTCTTTTCTACCTTTCTCAGAATATAAACACACAGAAAGAGTCTCTTGCATACGAGGAATGAAAATGAAAGGGTAAGAGGACTCCAAACATTTATCTATTTGGACTAGTCTTGAGACCAGAACCTGGCTCAGTAGGGAAAACATCCATCTAGATGTAAAACCATGCTCTTAAAAAACAAACAAAACAAACAAATCCCCATAGCATCTGATGGGGCAGATTGATTTTTTTCTCTGCACAACTTTTTTTATTGCTTACATGCAGTTTTGCTGCAGTATCGATCTCTCTATTTAAAAAAGCCCCAAACTGTGCATCAGTATTTAATTTGGTGACTTATGATATTAAATAGATGAATTCAAGGCAAGTGCTTAATAGAAGTAATATGATTAGAGATGTAACAATAGCTACAGAGGACATTTTCTGAAAAAAARTATTCAGATCTATTTGGAATTAAAATCAGAAAGGAGCTTTTCATCTCATTCTCAGACTAAGCCTGGATGTGTTACAATAATGCTTGAAATCCTACTTTTATGGAAGAAGCAGACATCACACAGTCATCTGCAAGATCAGCTGCTTTCTCTGGCCACCCCATGACCAGGGACTTCACTTCAAGGCCAGCACTCCTTCATGGCTGCAAGGTGTTTCAGACCAGGGAGGCTACTCGCAAGCTATCATGAACACAAACTAGTGACTCCAAAGAATTTATTTGACAGGCATCTAGTATGTACAAATGTTCTTTAAACAATAAATCTCAGCCAAACTCATTTTCTTGGGATTTCACACTGGATTAGAGCAAGAATCCAAGAAAATCTTTATCTTTTTAGTTATGTTTRTAGCTAGCTGCCTTCTTGTTTCGGCTTTTTGATATTGATTCAATACCAATTTGCAGTAAGTATTGCTTTTATAGTTTCTCTTGTCTGGGTGTACTGTTTACTCTTTAAAACAAACATCCTATTCTGTTTTCTGCTTTCCACAGCACAGTGAGGGGCCATGGAAGGTGGTTGGTACTTGCCCTAGACCTATCGATCATAGCTTTGTGAAGCACAACATTCAAAATGGCCAACTGTAATAGGACCCAATCTGGCAAAAACTCACGACTGGGAACAGCGCTTAATGCTCTGGGCAGCCCCACAGAAGTCATTCCCTTCTAGGGCTTTACTAGCCTGCTCCAGGGGGCTCGTCACGCGGGCAGGAGCACTTTGCTGTCTTTGAAGCAAGGAGCTTGTGTACCCGGCTCAGCTGGAAAGCAAGAGAATGCAACTCTCAAACAGCTCCACAGTTTATCAGTTTTTGAATATAGGGAAATCCTGTTTCTTGCCTGCAAAATGCTTCCTTCTTAATTAGGAGGCAAATGAAGTGTTCTTATTCCTTGCTCAGACTAAACTCTTGCTTGACCTAATCAACTGAGTGCATGATTTTTGTCCCAAGCCATTATGAAAGACAACAGACTTATTCTATATGTCCGAGTGTTTTTCTTGTCCTTCCTTGTCCAGTTCTGCTCCCTTTAAGCACGTGCAGAAAAGCCTTGTAACTGTGGGCAGACCTACTCAAGTTTGTATCAAATGCTTGCAGGTACAGTTCCATTAATATAAGCTTTCCACTTAAAYTGAGACAATTTTGTGTGAAAAAAATGGTTATAGATTGGCCTTCCTTCCTGTCATTTTGGAAACTTTAAGAGATTTTAATTCCAGAACTTTACTACTGATCATCTAGCCTATTCTCTTGCAAAACACATATCTAAGAACTTCATTCAGTCATTGCTGCAACAAGCCCAGATTTCTGCTTGAGGTAGAGGTTATTAATGTAGAAAAATATTCTGCCTGTATTTAAAAACGATGTGACAGAGAACAGGCCAAGTAACTAACTTGTCTCCATGGATAATCATCCTCTCTGTTGAATATTTGGACTTAGTTTATAGTCTGAAATCAGTTTCCAGCCAGTACAGCTCATCATTCCCTTTTCTTCTAAATAAAAGAGTGACCTGCCTGCAGACACCTCTTCCCTGGGCAGGTAGAAGACTGCAACTGCAGACTGAGATCAAGTCACCCCTTCAAATTCTCTGTTAATTAACAGCTTGAGCTTCATTAGCCTGGCACAGGACTATCAACCCTTTTCCTGCCCTTGAATCAACTGGTAGCTTTTGAAAAAATGATCTAAATGATCTCCCTAATTTCTCAGGATTCTTTCGAAACACGGGCACCTAACCCTGCACGCACGGGCACTGTCACAGTGTCACCACTGCTGTGTACTAAGTGTCTTTCCAAAGCTGCTGCCTGGCCTCCTCGAAGATTACATTTTCCCAGCTGGCAAGAGCGTCATCAGGGTTGATAACATGCGGATTATTAGACCTCAGACCTTCACAGTCACCATATGCTAGACATCCTCTCCAGTCTTCRAAGTGTGACTTGCAGTCTTCTCCCTCGGATTTCGGAATTTGAAATACTCCAGCTTAGTCTGAATGACTGACCTGCTCGCCATCATTATTTACCAAACACCAATTTTTGTCATCTGTGGCTGTTGCTAACAGTAAGTTTGTATTTCCCTGGGAGGAATATTGAAAATAGACCATACCTTGGGAGGACCTCATTAGAAATATTCGCACTGATGATAATTTTGTAATTACAGGGATTTTTTGTGATATATCATGTAATCAGTTTTAAGCTACTTATTATGGGCTCTATTGATTTGGCATAGCACCATTTTCTGCTTTATCAGGATCAAATGATCAATAGAAGACTAAGTATAGTATGTCAGCAGAGTTTCTTTTATCAAGAAGCCTTTGATATCCAAAAAAATGTTAGCAAGTTTTTTGACATAACACATCTCTATAAAAATTATTTGGAGGGTTCTATCAAATTTTAATTGCTTTAATGATTGTATCATGTCAACCCTTCCATGATTTTGCCTAAGATTGATTGGAAGCTAATGAGCATAGAGTTTTTTGGGTCAGGTCACTCTTTTCAGTTATTGAAAAGTTTTTTTTTTTTTTTTTTTTTTTTTTTTTTTTTTTNTTTTTTTTTTTTTTTTTTTGGTCATTTGAAGCTTCTTTTATTTCCCAGTTCTGAGAAATCCCAGGTAAGTTTTCCTACATTCTTGGAGTCAGTTACCTGGCTTTGCAAATTTAAAAAAATGTTTGGATAGCTGCTGTTTAATATTACCCATAATTACTGATTGAGTAGGAGGAATTACGTTTTAATGTGTAGTCTGACTCCCTCATGCTACYGCTTTCAAATAGAAAACAAGAATATTTGTTGATTAGTTCTCTTTTTCTTGCACTATGAGTAAGTATTGTGTTGTGCCTGTCTAAMATCAGACTTAGCTCTGCTACAACTGTATTTATTAGGATATATTTAAAGAATTACTAGCTATACCTACTGGCCACTGAATTTCCACACATTTCTTTGGCTTCCCTCATCAAATATCTATTTTTTTCCTTAATTGCTGCCTAATCACCTATACATTATGTTAGTAGGGGTTTTTTGCACTCTGGATAGCTTTAGCAAATTTTACTGTAGGAAGTTGTAGGTAGTTGCTGGTAGTACTTTTCCCCTATCAATTTTAATTATACCAGAGGACCTCTTCATTTTAAATTAAAATCTTATTGACCACAGTCTATATATACCATGGTCAATTATACCACAGTCGTGTAGCAGGGGCTTTCAAGGAGACTCTGATTGCAAAGATGTTTGTTAAAAGAGGACTGAGGTGAAAAATGCAGGATTTTACTTTGCTTGCCTGAGATAGTTTTAAATAATTGAAATCCTGTGTCTTCATGGGGAGTGGGGGAGGTTAGCTGAAATTATAACAAAAAAGTCACACCAGGACTGGCTCCATGGCTGCATCAATCCACAAACCTCCAGTGACTTTGATGGATCAGTGCCAGTTTACATCTGCTGGGGGCTGGCCTAGGGTCTGCTGAAAAACAAACTAAACAAAAAAATATTTTGTCATTTTTAACAATTTGGATTTCCTTAATGGCACTGCAGCTGCTTTCAGTCTAGTTGTCAAGTAACAACACTTACTCCAAGACACAGGCAGTGAGGATCAAACCCACTGCTGGAGCACTGCATGTAGACAGACGGTGAGACCAAAGAGCCAGCAAAGCTCTGCAAACTCCCCTGCAGAAAGCTTTTATTGTCCTTAACAGAGTAAATCAGGGGGCTTCAGNAAAAAAAAAAAAAAAAAAAAAAAAAAAAAAAGCCCCAGAAATGGAAAAAAAAAAGACAAAAAAACAAAGAATAAGATAGTGCAAAGGATATTTTTCTGCTGCAGTATATTTTCCGAGGCCAGCAATCCTTTCAGCTTGCTAGTGTTAGACTCCACGCAGTTTGAGTACTTAGGAGAGTTGAGTTTATCCGTGTTTCCTAGCGGGGCCTGACCCTGCAACCTTTCTCCAAAGACACCAGGCGCGCGGCGTAGGCAGGCGAGTGCCTGCTCACAGGAGGAAGGCTGCCGGGCTGCACATGGAGAATAGCGTCTTGATTGCGACACTATTTCGCTTTACCTGTATTTCAGAGATGACAACTAGTAATCAATGTAATGGTAGTACTGGCCTTTGTGAATATATCTCCCTCCACAGGGCTGATAATTGCTGTTTTATTAAAACAGCATTAGCCTCCCACTCTTTTGCACTCAACTAATGGCTCTGAGCATATTTAAATTCACTTCCCTTGCCGGAATAACTTATTCGTTCCCTTTCATGTTGACTTGGTCTTTGGCACTCTTGACATAAATGATTTATTGACTAGAGATAAAGCATTCGTTCCATAGACCTGTTCTTGCGACCCAGGCAAAAGCGGATGTGTCTGCTATTAATAAGGTGTTCAGCATAAAAAATGCAGTAGACTTGATTGTCTGCACTCAGTAGCCTTTCCGAGAACACAGTACCTGCCCCCATTCATAATAACAAAAATCTCTCCCACATATTTATTTATATTACAAAGTTTTCAGAAGAATATGCTGGGATCCAGATAGTTGTTCAACAGATGTAGAACAATTTCATAAATATCCCTGAGGAAGCATGGCCTACTGTGGGAGCATAACAGTCATTAAAAAATCCAAACATGATGAATAAATGCAAGTCAGAAGTACAGTTATTTCATTATGGCTCCTGCAGACAGGTACACATGTGAGGAGTGTCACTGGGCTCAGTGGAATGATGCTTGCTTATGCACAAATGTTATTCACATGCGTAGGCTGTCTGGCAGCTGGAGGCCTACAACAGCTTCCAACAAGACTGGTCTAATAGAAACCTACAGCAAAATTCTCACCGTGTTTGTCTAGACAAGGATCTGGACTTTATTTTCACATTTCTCAGGGCCTGTAACACTGCTTTTCTAGATTACCATAGCTAAAATCCTGGGAAGCTTTTAAAACAAACTGTTTTAACAGGAGTTCACACAACTAAATTCATGCCCATATACTGGAAGATGTTCAAAACTAACATTGATACACAAAATGCTTCTAGTGGCTCTTCCCCTAACCCAGCAGTTTCTCTTAAACTCATTTAGAGCAATGCTCTCTGATAAATGCTTCTTTTATCACTCAAAWTTTTTTCAGTAATTTTTCATTAGGTAGTAAAATAAGAGAACCCCTACTGCAAAATTATAGCAGTCTCCTTCTTTCTAAAATAACTGATATCAAACTTTCTGTTAAATCACTTTACTGATATGAAATTGATGGCAGTTGCCAGAGTACATTTTTAAAATCTGTAACAGAAAGAGCTATAAAATTTATTGAAGCTTAGAATGGAATTCAGCAATGCGCATGGCCAATTCATTTAATAAGTATCAGATTCCAACTTGCAATGTTAGAACTCTAAAAATGTGTATGTTGCAGCTGGCAAAGATTCTTATGTTTTAAGGAAATTTTTAAAAACAGTTAATTTATAATTAGGGACCATGATTTTCAGAAAAAGAATATACATGCTTATTGCCTCAAAATTTTGGGGAGCTCCATTTGAAAACCCATGGAAAGACCCAAACTTTCAGAACTCACTAGCCACTTCTGAAAATCTTGGCCATTAATAAAAATGATTTGTTTCTGAATTGAATAGCATAGAAGTATCCAACATGCTGAATCTTAGATGGGTGGAGAGCTGTCATATATATATATATATATGTGTGTGTGTGTGTGTATGTGTGTATATATATATATATATTTGTATACACACACACACATATATGTATGTGTGTGTTGGAGTGTTGGATGTACAGGGACCCTCACCGGTTGACCTTGCATTCCCTAGCAATGAACTGTACAATAATTTTTAAAAAGTAGAAGCGGGCTCTAAGGTATTCCTCTGACTTAATGTACTTGCACCTTCTCTCCATCACTGCATCTTCACACTGGTACAGTATCTCACTCACAGTTATACTAACAGCAACTCTACAGCACCTATCCATCTAGCTGGAGAGAATGATGGTATTTAAATACCCCCAAAGCTACCCTTGATTTTCAAGAGAAAAGGAACAAACAATTAAGTCCCCTCAGCATGCTGATGACATCAATTCACTAGAAAGAGTGTGTAAAGAAGGTCTTGATGTGAGGGACAGACACTAACTCCACTAAGTCCCCATGGATAAAACGGTACCACAGCCAGCTGTGATACAGCCAGTGATGAGACCAGCCAGAGACTGAACAAATAACAATGGTCAGGTTGAATGCAACAGTCTTGAGCCTGCTACAGTATACTGAAAGGCTTATTAAAACCATTTGCTTATTCCAGGTTCCTACCAAAATACTGTTTTGGGTAGAAAGTGGAAAAAAGTTAATGAAGTCTGCCCTCTCCAGAGAGAGAGTCTTGCTCCTTAGAAATATACAGTTTTACACTTTACCTGATTCAGAGAGTTCTGAACTGAGTTCTGAGAGGGAACTCAAAGTTTGGACTATGTTTCCCCAATCCTGCCCAAAACACAAAAGGTTAACTAGCATAAAAAAACTGAATTCTTCCAGTTTATACTGTTTAATTGAAAACCAAACCCAGGGTCAAACATATCTCTGAGAAAGGCTCTCTCCCTTTCTTTTCCCTCATTAAGAAAACTGCATTGGCACCCTGGAAATGACAACCTTTGATTTTTGGTGGATAAGAGGGTGAACAGACAGTTTCTTATGGCTCATTCAACTTACCCTGTTCTTGGCTACCTCTGTGACAGCTCTTCTGTAAGTCTCAATAAAGTAAAAGTCACACATTTGCCACGTGCAAGTCTATCTACACAATCTACTGTGAATTAGTGAAGGTATGCAAGTAGTGGACTTCAGTTTGGATATAGTCTCAGCACAAATACTGAAATATATCCTCTGTATTAAAAAAAAGACATTTATATATATATATGGACTGTGCTAGTTTTTCTGTGCAGAAAGCACCTATGAAGTGCTGATATTTTTCAACAGAATACCATTAGACAGCAAAACTAACATATACAAGACATGTTTACATTCCTATCAGGGGTGTAATATTGTGAATATATCCACCGAGATTGGAGAATTGCTGCAAGTTTTTCCTAAAACATCATGCCATCTGCATACATAACAAAAGAATCCAGTAGTTGCCATGCTAAAACAGGACTTCTAGTGAAGGGCACAGACTATCCCCTAAAGGGAACTCAAAGTTATGCACAGTGATGAAAACTGGAAGAAATTTTCCAGCTAAAGGTCTGTCAATGACCATTTCAAACAAACTAGCACTGGATATTATGCACCACATTTTTAATCCACTGCAAACCAGGTCTTCCCAGAATGTATCATCTCAAGCAGGATGATTTTACTTCAAGTTTGTCGTCAGTCCTCCATGGTCACCTTCTGGCAGTGCCATTTATTATGGTTTTTCTTAGGAAGAAAAGTTCACTTTCATGTCAAGTGGCAGGACAGCAGCTTTTGAGGCTGGAAATATTTATGGAGAGCTCTCTGCTGGGGCTGTAAGAAACAAAACATAGAACCCAAACCATCCAGTAAGTATAAAATAGAGCAAAAGAATTACAGTATATTTGAACTAAAACAAAAAAGTCAGGTTTGTGCTGAGTAAATGTACTTCTGCTGTAAAGATAAACTACTCCTAGAAATGTATCTTGTGACCCAACTACTTTAATCAGCTTTAGTCATCAACCAAAAAACAGCACATAATCAATTCCTTAGATAAATATAAAGTGCAGACTGGCAATGATTTGTGTAAATTAACAAATCTTACTTGAATTTATTGCCTGTCCTTAAACTAGTGTTTACTCTTCCTGTAGTCTGTGTCCCAGAAAGCAGGCTCTTCTTTTTGGGTGGGCTTGCATGCACTGTTGAAGGCATGATAWTCCTGGAAAGACTCGTCCAAATCCCAAAGTAGGGACTAGTATTCCCTTACCTTTTCTGCCAGCCAAAGCAGTACRAGTTGGCCAGCAAGGAGTAGCAGACGTGAACACAGCTCACCCATTTCCTTCCCTGCTTCAGACCCCATAACAAACCTAAGGGGTTTCCCTTTCCCTGTCAGAAGCAGTGAAGTTCCCTGACTTTTTGTGGCACTGATGCTGCTATTCCTTGCCCAAAAGCTCTTGCATAACTGTAAGGGGCTCACATCGTAAGGGAGGAATATGTGGARGTTTCAAGTAGTTCCCCTTCTCCTCCACCAGAACTCTTCTTGAAGGTGCACAGTCAAAGGACAAGAGGTAATGGACACAAATTGCAATATGGGATATTCCAGTTAGAGAAAAGGAAAAAATTCTTCCTAGGGAGGGAGGTCAAATGTTGGAACAAGTTACCTGGAGAGGCTGTGTAATCTCCATTTACRGGGATACTCACAACACCATCAGGCAAGGCCCTGAACAACCTACCTTGGCCCTGCTTTGAGCAGGATTTAACTGAATGCTCTCCAGAAGGCCCTCCCAACCTAAATTGGTTTACGACTGTATGTTTTCTGATGAGGATTTGTTCTGCCTTTCTGAGCAGCAGATGAGTGCCTGTGCAGGACTACTCACACAGTAATGTATTCATTCATTTTTTCAGTATTTAGCCACTCAAATGCATACAAACCACTCTTCACTGGCTTACWCTAGACCTCGGAGACAGGGAGTCATGCAGCGAGACAAGTTCGGTGTGCTATTTCAAAGGCTGTGTTTGGACACAGCTTTGTTTTCTCCCAGAGCCCTCAACATCACCAGTTTTACTAGCTCGGATCTGTTTTACAGCCGTTGYGTACTGCTATACCAGGGCAAGTGAAGGACCCCATCTCTGATGGGCAGAGCTGGGGCAGAAGTCATTGGGGTGTGCTTTGCTCCCTTTCCAGTTACGTTCTTCCTATTGCATGGACGGACACGTGTGTACCTGCAGAAAGAGCTGGATCTTTGGTTTCTTTGGGCCAAAGTCCAAGTTGTAAAGCTAACAGGATATGGCTGCTGCCAAGGCTTGCAGTGGCTTTCTGCTTTTCACCCCTCCAAAAATCATGCCTAATGGGCTCTTTTCTAGGGGGGCACCATCAGCCTAGTGGCCTGCTCATATTTGCCTCTCCCAGTCCCAGCTCCTTGCAGCTACAGCAGCAAAGGTCTGGCCAGACAAGGAGATGATGGGATGTTAAAACAACAGGTTCTGGAAAAATGTAGACTAAAATTAAAAAAACCTACCCTCTCTTGAGCACTTTACTCCTCAGTCTAAACACAGTGCGTGAAACACAGGAACAGTGAATGCTAGTGTCCCCAGCTCTTTCCTTCCTTGCGCAGGCACATTCCTCTGATTACAGTGCTACTTTTCATTTTTGTTTTTACAAGTACATTGCCTTCACATTCCAAGTCTTGAGTGTGATGATCCCATCACCATCTGTGACTATATACTATGTGATATACCCGTGTCAGTAGCGTCTTGAGAAAGGTGCACATTTGGGACCCAGGAAATGTTTTATTTCTTGAAAGAACTGTCAGGAAGTTTGGGCACCAGGCACCTGCCACAGTGCCACAGCCACCCCCCCCCCTTGCCTACATCGTTGCCTTGCCCTTGAGCTTTGGTCTGAAGCAAGCCAGCTGGCCTTTCGGATTGAGAAACTCAGGAATGAGGAGAAACAGAGACTGATTCAAACCCAAGCCCGGCCTGCTTGCCGCAGTGTCAGTGCAACCGTTTGTGCCAGGTGGGCACCTAACAGAGCCAGGCTGGAGGCAACCGGTGACACCAACCAAAGAGAAAAGAGTAATTCTGTTAAGCTCTGAATTTAGAGCCAGTAAACTGAGGATTTACTTGTGATTTAACACATTTCTGCTCTCATCACCTTGTCTCTTGAGGGCAGGATTTACTCTTCCTAGTTACCTACAGTTTTGGTGCCCAGTGGAGAGTCCTCTCAGGATCCTGGTTTTCTAACACTACATACTTCACTTTTCTGAAAATTCAACCCTTTTCAAAGGTATCACAAATGAGCAGTTGCCTTTGAAAACACCGCCTTAGTCTGTAAGCTCTTTGGAACGAAGACTGCCTTTTGCAAGGGGTTTGTCTGCTTACCAACACACTGACATACAGATCTAATCTCACCTGACATTTCAAGGAGCTGCTGTAGAAAGACACCAATCATTTCAAAGCCAAAGACATATTCTGTTTCTGAGTACCAGTACTGTGTGATTTTTTTTTCTAACTGAGAAAATGACATATTTTTCATCCACTTTAAATACATGTTAACTCAGCTCAACCTAGCTATATTATCTGTCGTATTTCCATAGCTGTGAGATCCTGATAAAGAAAACMTGATTTTCTTACCTTTACTAGAACTAACCACATGGTCTAACTTTATACTATATTGCTAAGGTCAGAACATTTCAAAMATGGAATTATTATGAAAAATGCCTATTTCCAACCTCCGTATTCCAACTATTCTATTGAGTCTGGTCCAAACCTGCATTCAGCTACATCTACTAGTGTTTTTCCTGTGACAGCAAGGCCACAGGTTTCTCCTGTCTCTTACGTCATTCAAGGCACTGCAATATTCTGCAGCTTATTAGACCTGTTGCATCCTGCTGCTTAATAATTAGGCATATCACTGGCTCTGAAGAATTTCATACCATCACAAAAGGAAATGGTTGCCAGATGATTTGTAGATTTACTCTTTTATTTATTGCATGCTGAATTATAATCACTGCAGTGTGAGAGCTTGATGTGTCTCTGTGAGGCTTTAAGGAAGTTAATTTAAAAACAAAATATCTATTCTGGGGAGCTATGGATCCTGGTCAATCATGGTGGCCAAAGAGGAATGAGGGTTCCCACAGTTTCCCACCGCRACGATTTGCGCCAGCTGGGTTGGATTACCCTGATGCTGTGGCTGGGCTTAGTTTGCCCTATCATCAAATYGCCCAACTGCTGTTGTGGGTGCAATGGGAGGAATCTCTGCATCTCGTCTCCCCTAGGTAAATGCAGCTATTGCTGCACATCCTTATTATCTAACAGGCCACTGATAAGCAGAGTCAACACTGCCTGGGATCAAAGGTTGCCTCCAACTGTTTGCACAGTCGTAGCTCGCTGGAGCCAGCCCAGGAGAGACAGCTGAGCAGCACTGGCCAGCGAGCTCGGTCCCACGGCAGCCCCCTCCGCTCGGCCACGCATGCACGGGTCAGCCCGCGGAGCTGYACGGACACAACTCCCTGCTTCCGCGCAAGCGTCCCAGCCCCACAGCCTCTGTTAAAATGATGTTAAGCAGTGACATATTAATCAATGGACTGAATGCAACATCCAGCAGCCAGGAGAGCAAACAGACATGCACAATTTTTGATAAGACGGTCAATTTGGTTTTAATTCCAAATTGGTCACGTCTTGGTCTGGCTTGCCTGATTCTCCCCTCGTTACTAAGCCCTCGTAGCTAATACATTCTTGAAGGTTATTTAGCATTGTTCGTCAAAAGTGGTGCAGGTACTGTAGAAAAATACCAAGGGGGGGAAAGGAAGGGAGTCCCTTCTTGCTTTTGATTTTTGAATTTGCTTGCAAAGCAGGAAGCCAATATTTTAGCTTTGGAGTAGGCTGACAATAAAGGTGGATCTACCAGCATTACATCTAGAGCTTCAGAGACAGTAATTCTAATCCCAAGTGCTCAGCATTCATTAATGAGAGGCCTGTAAAATAATTATGATGACTGAAAAATCACATAATTAAAAATAAATGTTGCCTTCCCTTCATCTAAATTTTTTTAGGTTACAGTTAGGACATATTTTTCATTTTCATCCCCAATCAAGAAGCCAAAAGCCTTTTTTTCCCAAATGAACAGTGATATAGATGTATTATCACAAGGCTCCAGAAGCAGAGTCTTTAAAACAAAAAGCAGCTGACATGTGAATCGTTATTTTTGTAAATCTTAGCTCAGGGTTACTTTTTTAAAAACATTTTTTGGGGGACCATTTGCTCCCATAAATCTTAATCCACCTAAATACAGTTTTAATAATATTTGATACCATCACCATAAATATGCTACTGAATAAGTATTTCAGTACAAGATATGGAAGAAAATGACTTTATACACAATAAACTTCTAGGCATTATGTATATATCTCTCCATGGCTCCCTCTGAGTGGTCCCAGGTCCACACAACGGCTTTGAAGAAGCAGCTGGCAAACTGCGTGTGCACAGCCTGCTCAGGCAAGGCACGCTGTGCATGATGCTGCCTAACACCATCAAAAAAGCCATTTTAAGTCATTGCAAGTGCTCGGATATGCAGGATCCTGGCTCACTTGCACATTTGCTGTCTGGTTCAACAAGCAAATCTTGCCTTATGGAGGCCTTCAAAAGATAGTTTAGACATACCTACTATCATTTTATTCTAAAGATTATTTTCTTCCTGTACTTTATTTTTTATTAAGACCCCAATGACAGATCTAGAGCTCAGCTGGGGACATGCTGGTTTGAAAATCATGGCCAGTGATTTAAGACAGATGATGAACATCCAGCAAGGCCAGGCAAATCTTTTCCCCTATATTCTGACTAAAGTGAAAATTCACTTCTTGCTTGTGATGCTGGGCTTTGCAGCCTACATCAGGCAATTCTGAGATGAAACATTTCTGGGAGAATGGATGCCATGGCAGATGCTCTCAGCAGGTAACCTTCTGAAAAGCCAATTAGTCAGAGGTTATCACAGCTGCTCTGTGGAACACAGTTGGTTCACACAGAATGGGTTGAAAATGTAGTTGTCCAAAATGTGTTTCACTGAGCTATTCTATGTCCTCCAATAGTCAGAATAGCCAAGACTCTCCTCATGAGTCACGTACAGTTCCAGCTTCCCTACCAAAGCAAATATCTCAATCGCTTTACTATGTTAAACAAAACAAGAATATATATTGATTCTTTGTAGAGATGATTTCTGCAATAATTTTGCTTCCTTGTCTCTTCCTTCAAAAATCAGAGTTCATGACGGACAGGTCTCTAATGGGCCTCAGCTTACACTCCATCTCTGCTCTGATAAACACTCTAAAAAACTGTTGGCTTTTAGAAGATTCAGAGCTTGATTTTGCAGTGTTAATCTGGAAACCTCAGAAAAAAATCTGCCTCAATAAATTTACGGCCTTTTCCTTCCTAACCCTAACCMAAACCTGAACATTTCCTATGTTTAAAAGTTTGGTTCCAAAATCAGGCAAAATCCTGCAGGAGACTCTTTTGTCTTTCAAATTGGCTCATTCATTCTTACTCAAGATGTTTTATATGACCCACCACCTTCCTGCTGTTGGAAACACATGCACACACACAAAAAAGAGAAAAGCACATTTGTGTTCAACAGAACACAGTGATGATTTCCTTTAACTAACAAGCAGTTAAAATATTTTGAAAGTGTGCATGCAACCACTTCCTCAGTGTTTAGGGTTTCTTTCAAAGGATTCTGATATACTGCAGACTTGCCCATCAATATCAACAGTGAACTGACTGTAAACACAGGTCCTTCTTCAAATTATAGAAAACAGAAAGATTTAAATGAATATGATGCTAAAAAGCCTGATAGCTTCAGCTGGTGCTGTCTGAAACTGAAAATGCATATGAGATTGCTGACTTTATTCCTTATCATGCCGATCTCTCCACTGCATACCCGTAATCAGTTCTTGATCTCACAAGTCCTTGTGGGGTGCTCTGCAGGAAGTGAAAAGATTGTCACAGATGAATAGTCCTCCACACTTCGTGGCTCTAAATAGCCATTTGAACAACATATTGAGCCTTTGCATATGTATTATTTCAGTCTCAAGTGACTGGGTTTAAATATAAAGCCCCAGGAACTGTGCAAAGTGAGCAAGCTTAAAAAAAAAAAAAAACTGCGTTAAATGGTGTCTTCAGCATGCAAATAAGGTGCTTAGCCACACAGTCCCAGGTGGCCCGCAGCGGTTTGGTGGCTCTGCACACCACCTGGGACTTGTCCTTGTTCTTGTCCTGCAGCTCTGCACCACACTTTCAAGCCTATTACGTACAAAACCATTCCACAGCATTTGGGAACCAGTTCTGGCCAACACATCATCGTACCACTCATTTAGGGATCTTCCGCAAAATACGCATTAAGTTCAGAAGCACAATCAGAAAAAAACTAAAGATTTCACTAGAAAATCAAAGTATTACAACAAAAGGCTTTGGAAACTCTCTGCAGTTACAGACCCCTCACTGCCTGTGCAAAGCCTACGCAGAGCGTACGCAGAATGAATAGGTGGAACAAACTATTCATCTTTAGGGAGACAACCCACTCTAAGGTTCCTGAATTCTAAATTTTAAGTTAGTTTCCACCCTGTGAAATGATTATCCATGCAAAAATAAAAAAGAAACCTGCTAAAACTAAGTATCTACAAGACTGCGCACATGCCCACCAACATACATATTTATGCTGAAACAAAACAGATCATGAAGTCTATAAAATYGGTCCCCTTCCCAAGAACAAGCAACTTTATTTAACTCTTCAGAGAACTGAATTATGATATACCTTTTACCTGTATGATCACATCTTAAGTTTTCCCCAGGATTCTTGCATTGCTCTGAGCACCAAATAGACTGAACCCAGAAAAAGAGCAGTCATTCAGTATTTTGCTCTGTCCTTGTGGTTCAGCATATCCTTGTGGTTCAGTGGTAGCCCACCACCTCTTTTACTGGAAAACATTCAACCCTGGCTCTGGAGAAGGAATCACTGCTGTCCTCACGGGCTCTTCTTGGGGGTTGGTCATTGTCCAAGCACTTCACAAACAATATGTCTCAGTTTCAAAATCCCTCAGTGATAAAAACCTCACCTTATTTTACAGTTCATAATAAGTTAAAAAGAGATTTTAAAAATCACTGACTACGGACGTTTGATTTAAGATGTTTTTCCAGATCTGCTTTTTCAGAGTACGTAGCAGGATTTGCTGCATTTGGTGCATTTATGTGCAGGTCGTCACTACCTTTAGCCCTGACTCTCTAGGCAACAGTCTGACAAGAGTCCAGAAGGTGCATGTTATCCTTTCTTTGCTGTCTCACTTCCTCCTGAAAGAGTTATTTKCCCCCTATCTTTTAGGCCGATCCCAGCACAGTAGTGGGACCCCCCMCACACACACTTTTCCTCATAAAATAGATACCAGTAACACTACCTCTGTTGAAAGGCTTGATAATGAAGAATGGACTGTATGCATCAAAGACACTCCTAAGCCAGGCTTGAAGTCTAAGGCCTAAAATTCTGTGGGCAGTATTGGTCACAGAGCCAAGTACATAAGTAAGTCGTTCATGAAAACAAGACAGGAAAAAAAGAGTATCTAGCCAATATCCAGAAGGCAAGAGATGTTCAGTTGCTCACGTTTTTGAGGAGTAATAATCACCTCAGCAYAGGAACCCCTGGATCAGTTGTGAACTCTGTTTTACTCCGATCTGCCCCTTTCCTATTATTTTTGTTTGGAGGCTATCCAAAGCAYTTGGGTATTACTCTGTCTCCTTCTGCATCATGCAGGTCATGTTCCTGAAAAAACAGTGACACAGAAACATATTAAAATGGTTTCAGACCACAATGTCTTCTCTGTATTCTGCAGAGATGATTGCTAATTTAGTTGCTGCCAACCAAGCAACCAGCCTTGTTTAATGTCCCCTCCCCAAAAACTAGAGCAATATGAGCCATGCCTGTAATGGGTGGCAAGTGGGCCCTCTGGGGCAGATTACAGGACCTGTTGGGGTATTCTCCACCACACATCTTCCTCAGTAGCTGCRAAGCTAGCTTTCCTTCCAGGGGATGTGCATGTGTCTAGAAGAGGGCACACTCTCTGTTCTCACTTTCATGCGTGCTTATCACCTGGGCAGGCTGAGCATCCGACTCTGGGAAGTGCTCTCAGGTGCTGCAGCATAGGCATAGCCAGCCATAGCACCAATCTCCTGGCAGAAAATAATTCAACACCAGGTAGAAAATTGACCTTTAAAAGCCAAACAGAAGGGCATCTCCACACCTCAAACAGAGGTTTTGGGGGCTAAATGTCATTTCAGGAAAAAGACTTTCATTCATCATTTGGATTTGTCTGCTACAGGCCACCTGACCAGGAAGAGGAAATTGATGAGRCCTTCTACAGACAGCTGGAAGTAGCCTCAATATCACAGGCCCTGGTTCTCATGGGAGACTTCAACCACCCTGATATCTGCTGGAGGGACAACACAGCAAGGCACAAACAGACCAAGAGGCTCCTGCAGTGCATCAATGATAACTTCTTGTCACAGGTGGTGGAGGAGCCTACGAGGAAGGGTGTTCTGCTGGACCTTGTCCTAACSAACAAAGAGGGACTGGTTGGAGATGTGAAGGTTGGGGGCAGCCTTGGCTGCAGTGACCATGAGACGGTGGAGTTCAGGATCCTGAAGGAAAGAAGGCAACAAGCAGGATTGCAACCCTGGACTTCAGGAGACTGGACTTTGGTCTCTTCAGAGACCTACTTGGAGGAATCTCATGGGTTAAGGCCCTAGAAGGAAGGGGGATCSAGGAGAGCTGGCTAGTATTCAAACATCACTTCCTCCAAGCTCAAGAGTGGTGCATCCCTATGCGTAGGAAGTGCAGCATAAGGGGCAGCAGGCCTGCATGGATGAGCAAGGAGCTCCTGGCCAAACTCAGACAGAAGAAGAAAATACACAGAATGTGGAAGAAGGGACAGGCTACTTGGGAGAATTACAGAAATRCTGTCAGAGTATGTAGAGGCACGGCAAGGAAGGCTAAGGCCTATTTGGAAATGAGTCTGTCAAGGGATGTTACGGACAACAGGAAGGGCTTCTTCAAATACAACAGTAGCAAGAGGAGGACTGGGAAAAATGTGGGCCCGCTACTGAATGGGGCGGGGGCCCTGGTGACAAGGGATACAGAGAAGGCAGAATTACTGAATGCCTYCTTGGCTTCAGTCTTCACTGCTAAGGGCAGCCCCCAGGAATCCTGCAGCCTGGATGTGAGGGATAAAGTCTGGAGATGGGAAGACTTTCCTTTGGTTGAGGAGGACAGGATTAGAGATCTTCTGGGCAGGCCAGACATCCACAAATCCATGGGCCCGGATGGGATGCACCCACGGGTACTGAGGGAGCTGGCAGATGTTGTTGCCAGGCCGCTCTCCATCATCTTTGAAAGGTCCTGGAGACCTGGAGAGGTGCCTGAGGACTGGAAGAAAGCCAATGTCACTCCAGTCTTCMAAAAGGGCAAGGAGGAGGACCCAGGCAACTACAGGCCAGTCAGCTTCACCTCCATCCCTGGAAAGAGGATGGAACAGCTCGTTCTGGATGTCATCTCCAGGCATATGGAGGAAAAGAAGGTGATCAGGAGTAGCCAGCACGGATTCACCAAGGGGAAACCCTGCTTAACCAATCTGATAACCTTCTCTGATGGAATGACTGGCTGGAGAGATGAGGGAAGAGCAGTGGACATTGTACCTTGACTTCAGCAAGGCTTTTGACACTGTCTCCCATAACATCTTCATAGGTAARCTCAGGAAGTATGGGTTAGACGAGTAGACAGTGAGGTGGATTGAGAACTGGCTGAAAGGCAGAGCTCAGAGGGTYGTCATCAGTGGTGTGGAGTCTAGCTGGAGGCCTGTGGCTAGTGGTATCCCCCAGMGCTCAGTACTGGGTCCCATCCTGTTCAACTTCTTCATCAATGACCTGGATGAGGACACAGAGTGCCTCCTCAGCAAGTTTGCTGATGGTACCAAGCTGGGAGGAGTRSCTGACACACCTGAGGGCTCTGCTGCCATTCAGAGAGACTTGGACAGGCTGGAGAGTTGGGCAGAGAGGAACCTCATGAGGTTCAACAAGGGCAAGGGCAGTGTCCTGCACCTAGGGAAAAATAACCCCAGGCACCAGTCCAAGCTGGGGGCTGACCTGCTGGGGAGCAGCTCTGAAGAGAAGGACCTGGGAGTGCTGGTGGGTGACAGATTGACCATGAGCCAGCAATGTTCCCTTGTGGCCACAAAGGCCAGTGGTCTCCTGGGGTGCATTAGGAAGACTGTTGCCAGCAGGTTGAGGGAGGTGATCCTGCCCCTCTCCTTAGTCCTGGGGAGGCCTCATCTCGAGTACAGCGTCCAGTTCTGGGCTCCCCAGTACAAAAGAGACATGGAGCTACAGGAGAGAGTCCAGCGTAGGGCTATGAGGATGATCAGAGGGCTGGAGCATCTGCCCTGTGAGGAAGGGTTGTGAGAGCTGGGCCTCCTCAGAAGACTGAGGGGAGATCTTATCAATGTGTATAAGTACCTGAAGGGAGGGTGTCAGGGGGACAGGGACAAACTCTTTTCAGTTGTCCCRTGTGACAGGACAAGAGGCAATGGGCAAAAACTGAAGCACAGGAAGTTCCGCCTGASCRTGAGGGGGAATTTCTTCGCTGTGAGAGTGACAGAGCMCTGGCACAGGTTGCCCAGAGAGGTTGTGGAGTSTCCTTCTCTGGAGATCTTCAAGGCCCGCCTGGATGCAACCCTGTCTACCATGCTCTAGGTGACCCTGCTGAGCAGGGAGGTTGGACTAGATGATCTCCAGAGGTCCCTWCCAAYCTTACTGATTCTATGACTCTATGATTCTTCACCTGCAGAACATAGCATAYGGGCTGAGGGATACAAGACAGTGAAATATGCAGCAAAACAGTGATTAAAACTCAGTGGTGAAGSTGAAAGCCTTATCTTCCATATCATGGACCATTAGACTTCCCCTTGTTRTCTAGCTAAATAAACAACTAAAGAAACACTAAATCAGCTAAATCAGTATTCTTCACAAAGTGGAACAGCATTAACAGAAGGTACTCAGACCCTACCTCCTTCCCACCTGGGAGCTTGTCTTTAAGGTTAGACACGTAAGAAAACAAACTCGCATGTATTTCTGAGATGATTCAGTTAAACTGGTTTAAGTAGCTTATTTCAAGCTGCCTGGCCATTTCCACAGATAACTGCAAATTGCAACATAGAATAAATGTATATCACAAGAGCAGGACATGGAAATACATCCCTGGATTTGTTGAGCTATGAGAAATAACTCCCTCCACAGAGTGCCAACTCACTTGACCCTCACTCTGAAGTTCAGCAGGTGTTTGCACAAACAAATTCACTTCTCCTATTCTACACAAGCAGTCAGGGCAAGCTAGCTATCTGGGCTTCATCTACAACCACTGGAGAAAGACAGGCCCCTTGGAAGAGTGATCCATTGTATCCTACAGTACCTCTCATACTGGATAAACTATTCTTTGGGAGTTCCTCCCGGCACTGATTACCAAGACAACTAGCTCAGAGTCGATATCCAGCAAATAAAAGGCAGGTAAGAGGTGACAGTAATTGCAAATTAATCCTTTAATTTGACTGTTACAAATTCCAATTAATATGCAAAATGCTCAGGATTAGCATGTTTAATGCTTACATTTCTATTGAAATAAAAAATGTTATAGATTCCAGGGAAAGGTAAGATCCCTAAACTCCTTTGAGGTCTTGGATATTGGAATTTGACACAGAAATTACACACTGAATAATATTCTTAGATATTCTTAGATATTTAGGGACACAGCTGATAAAATGAGATGCTTCCTGCAAACAATCCACAAAGTACTGAAGTTTGTTAGAGGAATGATTTACTCAGTACTATTGATAACATTTTGCAGCTGAATAATTTATTGTGTCCATGCTGCCACATTGTTTCAATTTGCCACTGATATTAGCTTTTTATTTCTATTTGCAATATACGAGCAAATCAACATCACAGTTAAAGAATTCCCATGGGCAAATAAAATAAGTGTAAGCTTTGTTTATTGTTAAAAATCTTTACTATTTTACCCATGGTAAACAATTAGGTTGGTAGGAATACAAAATTGTAGGAGAAGTTTTACCATTTTATCTCAGGCCAAACAGTTTATCACAATTTGTGTGCATGCAAACTTCAGTTGCTTCCAAAAATCAGGGGAATKTGGGATGTGTGTTTTTCTTTTTTTTTCCAGTGCCAGAAAGATACAAATCCCAATTAAATTTTTGCTTCAAGGAAGGAARGAGGGAAGAAAAGATTGCTGCCACTGGAGCATGAAACAGATTTTGGATAGAAAGAAGATAGAGAAGACTTTTTTATTAAAAACAAACAAACAAACAAACAAAGAAAACCAAGCAAACCAAGTGATTCACACACCAAAGTCTCATTAAAAGTCAACAGGACTTTAATTTCTAAGTTACTTGTGGAAATTTTCTCTAATGATTCCTACAAGTCTTTTAATATTTATCCCCCGCAAGTGCTGACATATCATTCAAAAGCAGATTTAGGGCTGCAACAAGTTCTGGTAACCCCTCAAGACATTTCTAAAGCCTCACGCACAAGAGATTTGAAACTTCTGGCATGTCCATATGGCTGAAATCTTCAGTTTGCATCATGCATTTGTCTATTTAGGATAATTAAGGGTATGCCTCCACAAACACATTACTGCAAGGTAACCARCGTCTGGATTTACAGCAGAACAGATGCTCTGCTGTAGCTATCCATGTGCATGCCCTTACTCTGTGCTAAGTGCAAGGCAGCTTGGTGTGCAGTTACTGAGTAAGAGCACACCACACACATTCAGCATTTGCACTCTCACTTCAAATTACCTCACWGCAACTTGTTCAGGTAGCCATGCCTTCATATTTGTTCCACGAGCCYCAAAATAAACACAGACAGGCTGTTCTTCACCAATCAGTATTTTTAGCCAGTTCACTGCCACCTCCAATCCMCACTTTAAGGATTTTGTGTTCAGTGTTCATTCCTACTTAGGCTGGAGGCTCAGCACCAAACTGGGTGCAACATAAAGAAACGGATGTCGGACACCATCTAGCTAGTAGACTCCATGCCTTGATATTTTAGCTAGATAAACCAATGTTCCTGGAGAGGTTGCACTTAAACAGTTTGCTAATAAAGTGCCTAAATGGAAAAAACAAAACTGTGACATTACAGAGGCTGCAAAACTAAAAAACTCTCAGAAAACTAGTGTTTCATTACAGTATGAGACTTTAAGGAATYGTCATTTTGTTCATTCCCCTGCACAAGGGGTTTTCTCTGAGTCCCAGATTTCAGGATTCTGGAGTTTAGTCCCAAAGGGTGTGAGGAATGAAGATCTAAAGAGCTATAAATATGCTAAATATCAGCTTCTAACTGACACTCCCATTCAGTTTCTACTTTCATTTCTGAGATTACAAAGGAAAAYGATGTCATCACGTTAGGACATAACTACAACATGTTGCTACAGCTCATGCTTCAGTTTTTTCTGGCTTTCTCTGGTTAGAAGCTSCCATGTGACTACTGAATCTGTGGCCTAACAGAGCATACCGGTTAATTTTTTCTGGCTGAATGCAGCCCACCAACAAGAACTTTTGTCTTTGACTTCTTGGCCTATATTCCAGACTAGAAATTAATTCCAAACCTAGGTGGGACCTGCAGCTTAAGAAGCTACCCCTTCTGCTATCGCTGAAAAGCTTCTCTTCGTTGTGCATGGATATTGTTCATAGCTATCACACAGATGTGGCTATTCCAGTCAGCAATTCTAAATTGGCTACCATAAATTTACCCTGACCATCAGTCAGAAGCTAAGGAAAGTTCGTCCATCCCTAATTGTCAACGCCTTCTTTGTTTCAGCTAAGACCAGCTCTCAGGAAATCCAGGCCCTGGTCACCAGGGAGAAAGTCTGGAGAAAGGGAGAATTTCCCTTGGTGAAGGAGGATCAGRTTAGAGATCATTTAAGCAAACCTGACATCCTCAAGTGCATGGGCCCTGAAGAGATGTGCCCATGAGGGCTGACAGATCTGGAGGACATCATTGCTAGGCCACTTTCCATCATCTTTGAAAGGTCATCACAGAAGCACAGAACACAGAGTAGTTGAGGTTGGAACGGACAGGATGAAGATCATCTAGTCCAACATCCCTGCTCAAGCAGGGTCACCTAGAGCGTGTTGCACAGGATTATGTCCAGACAGCTATGGGATATCTCCAAGAATGGAGACTCTACAACCTCTCTGGATAACTTGTTCCAGTGCTCAGTCACCCTCATAGTAAAGAAGTTTTTTTCATGTTCAGGCAAAACTTYCTGTATTTCAGTTTTTGCCTCTCATCCTATCACTTGGCACCACTGAAAAAAGTTYGGCCGCATCCTCTTTACACCCTCCCTTCAGATACTCATACACATTGATAAAATCTCCCAGTCTTCTCTTCTGCAGGCTGAACAGTTCCATTTCTCTCAGCCTTTCCTCATATGAGAGATGCTCCAGTCCCTTATCAGCTTAGTAGACCTCTGCTGCAGTCACTCCAGTAGGTCTCTGTCTCTCCTATGCAACATGCTCTAGGTGACCTGGCTTGAACAGGAGGATTGGACTAGATGATCTCCAGAGGCCCCTACTAATCTCAGCCCTTCTGTGATTCTGCAATCTGTTGGAAGCTAAGGAAATCCATTCATCCCTGATTGTCATCTTGCAGATACTATTGTGTCTATGTAGAAAACAATTTTTTTTTAAAAAAAAAAAAGCTTTCTGATTTTGATTCAAATTCTCAAGAATTCAGCCAGCAAATAACCTGTGATATCTCTGGTTAAAAGGCAAAACTTCTGAGGCTGCAATATRAAAGAGAAGATCCCCAAATTTTGCACTTCTCTGCTGGAAAGCAAATTTTAGACACTAGTTCTTCCTGTTCAGCTTCCTATATGAAAGTGTATTATTTATGCAATGCTGTTATCTATCTGTGCAAATTCCACATGGCATTTTGAGAATATTTCCCTGACATCTGCTTTTGGAGTGTCCTTTCAGGATGCCTAACAGCAGCTTTTCTGTTTAATGACCAAGCCAGCTTTGTCTTTGTGCCTTCATGCAATGGAAAGAGACTCCCCTTCTACCTGTGCAATGAAAAGCATGGATTTGTTTCCAGCACATTTATATAATACTGGGAGCACAATTCTATGCCATGAATCGTGCCATAGTGCAGATGGCCCTGGTCCTCCTGGTCCTCCAATTTGATTTTTCCTTCCTCCAGTACATAACACTGCCTTTCAGCTGGAGCAGTCCTGCTATACCACAGTACAGCAGAGCTGTGAAGTAATCTGTCGTGAAAAACAAACCCCAAAAGCAATACGTGCCACTGTTAAGAGGTAAACCATCTCATCTGAGATGGTTAAAGATGAGTTAAACCATCTCATTTCACAGATTTCCTTACAGCTCCACTCCCCTATCACTCACAGCTCCAGCAGCCTTGGCAGGGAGTGGATAAGAATGGCTGTGGGCAGTGGTAGGAGCCTCAGAAGCTGGCTCCACTACCGAAGTACTCACAGCATGGATGTGGGTTGGGTGCCTCCCTGAATGCTAACTGTGGGCTTCCAAAGAACGTGGATGTTTAACTTCATTTAGAAAGGTAACAAAGAATGAAGCCAGTAGCTTGTAAATGGACTGACTACACTGCAGGTAACAGGCACAACTGATTTTGTTTTTAAATAGCCATAGGGACAGTAGGCACACTGGCAACTGCCAGAGCTTTTGTTCAAATTATGTATTCTCTGACTTTTCTTTTGCTACCAGAGGGCCCAATCCTGCAAACTATTTTTAGCAGTGTTACTTTGTCACTGCCCAGCCAGGAATCAGGGTTCTACTCTGCTATTCAAGCATCTAACCAAAGGCTGGTGTCTGCCCAAAGACTTTGAAATTCAAGCTACAAAAATCTCATAGGTTTAAATGACATGAAAAATTACTACTGTACATTAGCAGTACTTTCTTTTTTTTTATTATTTATTTTACTAAACATTATTTACTTCATTTTCAGTAATTAGAGTAGAATAATGAAAAAGATGTTTTCAAGCAAAAGACTGGAACAACTCCACAGTAGCGCTGGTGAAATAACAAATCATTTAAATGAATGAAACTGTATGCACTGAGCAGTGCAAAATGGCTTCCACAGAGGCACAGCAGTATTGTATGCAAATATATAATTTAGTTGTTTTTATATAACATGGCTATTTTGTAATCACAGAAATAGAGATTAGACAAATGGGATATATGCCATTTGTAATGAAACAATGTGGAAAAAATATGCACTACAGTGCTGATATTTAAATCTAGCTAACAACAAATTTTTCAATTTAATTAAGTATATTGTTTTTGAGTTGAAGTAGAAGATAAAGAACTGAAAGCCTATTTATGTACATTATATTTTAAAATAATTGTTGATAAAGGGTGATTATCTTGCTTTTACAGAATGCTGTTCATATAAGTGGGTGTTATAGTAGTTTACAAACCAACTGCAGAATTGTACATTCAGTTGTCCATAAACAAAGGAGTTTGTTGTGTCCATTACTAGAGAGCCATCATCTCTGGTTGCCAATATATGGTGCTTGTAAGTAGGTGTAATTCTTGCTAAAATGTCACAAAAAATATAAAAACATAAATAAATAAATAAATAAATAAATATACCATGAAAAATATCAAAAATATATATTTTATGTATGTACCACAAAATCTATTGTGACTATACATATATAATAACCACAAATGATTATGACTAAAACCTACATTTTGCAGATCCAGCGACACTTCCGACAGTACATCAGCCGTGCCACCATGCTGAGGCATCATTTACAATACCCTTTAAAGAAAATGACCGCTATTCCCAGGGAGCAGGACTGCCTGCAGGACAACTGTCTAAGACAGGAGCTCATGACTGAGTGGCTAATGTCTCTACAAAACTGCAGTTCACCAGATTTAACAGGAAAAAGAGTTTTGCGACCTCGTTTTCTCCCCGTGTTTGATGCACTGCTACTGAAGCCTCTGTAGCAGCCTGCACGAGATTCCTGGAAGGCTTGACAGACTTCCTCATTAAAGGCAAGGCTACGGCACATCCTTCTCAACTCCTGACACTCAGAACGCCATTGGGCTTTTCCAAATGTTCTTTAACATCTGTGGTGAGGATGTGGGTCTGCTCTGAAACCATGTTAAGTCATCTACCACAGACCAGGCTGAAAGTACCACTGAACGTGCAAGTAGCTAACAGCTATAACGTATTAGTTCACTCACCACGCAAAATTAGCTGCTTATACGACATATCCAACCTGAAGTGTAACTACTATGCTTGGTATCTTTTCTCTCTGGTACCAACAAAGTCCTTGCATACAAAAGTGTGGCCCAGATTCATCCAACTATTTTCAGACACTTTCTCCTGTTACCTAAATTACATCTGTAGCCTCTCTATGCAGTCGGAGGAGAGAGACAGGCACTAGCCTCCTGTCCTCAGATCCAAATCTCATCACTTTCCGGACATTAGTGCTGCTTCAGCTGACTATAGAGGGAGCATGGAGAGACCTGGTAGGCACCTGAAGGTAGATGGGATGAATCTGAACCTTAGTTAGCAAATGAGTAGATGAAATGTCAGTTGTGCTCATTCTACAGAGCTAAGGGGGAAAAAAACAACAAAACTATTTCAGTGAATCAAGGCTGCAATCATGAATCTGAATACACACAGGGAACAGATTTTTGAGTAAGGTGGTGCCATTTTTAAATACTTATGAGTAATAACACACTCTAAAAATGTTTTACAGGATTCGATTGTGAGAGACGGAATTAGTTTGGAAACCATGCCTTTTGAAGATGATGCACTATGGCAAGCACTAGAAAGGTGAAAAACAGTCTCCCTAGATCATTTCTRTGGAAGATCCTGACTGCCCTTTGGCTGGTGCTGACTGCTCTGCACAACAGTAAAATTACTGACTTGACTGGGAACAGTCAAGGCCCTTTACAGTACTGAGTTCTGGTAAACCACTGCTAATTCTAGTGCTGGTAATAAGTTGCGTTAAAACTTATTTGAGATTTTAAGGACCAGACAAAAGATTTTGAGGACTATAACRTGAGTTGTCCTTTCTTGATAAGTTTTCCCTGTTAATTCTCTATACCTGTTTTGATTCTTGGACTTGCTGGTCATCTTGGTCTACTCTTACTGGGGCTAATGGAGCTCTCAGCACCTAGAAGCAGCAGTCATCCTAAACAGACCCCAATCATTACCATTTTGGGGACTTTATGATGTTGCCTCCCAACTCCACAGTAATTGTTTAGTGTAAGAAAGGRACAAAACTTACACACAGAATTATGTATGTGCATATACAAGTACTATGAATGAGGAATTAGCAACTTTTTTGATCCTTCTTGGGAACCTGAAAGCATCATCCTTATACCTGTAAACCTGCTGAATCAGGGTTAGCTATTAGCTGTTTTCCAGTATCATCTGACAGTCTTTCCCCATGTCCCATTGTTGGAAGTTTTGCAAACTTTGATCCTTTTAATAGTGAATATGGAATCAAATTATATAACCTATCAGTCTCTTTCTCCAGTAGAAATATTAAGCTTAATATCAAAGTAGATAGAATATCTAGAGTTGGGGAGGATGACACTTGTACCTTCAAATGAAATGTATGTTTTGAGGTTTATTTCCAAAAAAAAGGCCTTTTTGATGTTGACAAGACAAGAACCAGGATAAAAAAATCTCAGCCCTTCTGAAGATGCCATGTGGGTCTATGGAATGAACTTGGACCCTAGTGCAGATATAGGCATGTCTGACCAGTGAGGACGAATTAGGAAAATACCCCTTTTAGACAAAGCTGTCCATTTAATTATTACTTACTTCCATGGGTATCCAATTTGTCTTGTCTCTCTTGTGTTCACACTTATTTCTGCATACACCCACACTGCCAGCAGCTCCAACCAAAAATATTTTCCTCTGTTCCAGTTCATCCTTTGTGTGTGATGATGCATACCAGACTTATCCCTAAATGTTTTCATTCCTGTTTTGTCTCTCCTCATTCTGGGCAATACTTAAAGGAAGTTTGCTCTTTGATTCCAAGGCAAGATTAAATGGACTAGGGCTTATTTATTTCAAAACATACCATCACCTCCATAACTAGTCCATGCAAATCAAATGCTTAAAAAAATACTTCATTTATCATCAGTGTACCTGAAGCCTGCTACCAATTTTTGTGGGCTTTCAGCCACATTTTTTTTTTCTATCTAAAGAATCTCAACTCAAAACAACAAAAAAATAAGTCTAGATGTACATAAAGAAAAGAAAAAAAGACCAATGGCAATGGAGTTTCAGCATCTAAATTCTAAACTAAATACAAGCTAGCAGACAAATTAAGCAGATGTATGCCCTGGATATATATTAATGTTGATACTGGGCCTTTAAAAAATAACTTCCTCTTATGCTTTCCTTAAGCAAGTGTAAATTTGGTTAACACTAGCATACTAAAGGAAAAACTGAAGCAGCCAATAATATGAAATGTTGCTAAATTCTATTTAAACRATTATATCTTTACGCTTGTTCAAATTCTTTACTGTTCATAATCATCTTTCAGCTCTAAAATTACCAGGACACATACATAACTTATACTACACTRTAAGACTGTGGCTGTAAAAGAATATTAAGGAGGAACCCTTGCCAAAATAGTACTAAATAATTCCTTTCTAGTTAAGATTAGAATTATGGCTAATAGAGTAGAGGTTTGCTAATTCACTTTAATGTTTGGGAGATCCATTACAAATTACTGAATTTTKCAACTGAGAAACACATTTAAAAAGCACTGTAATTTATCACAAAATGCAATTTGCTCATTTATTTTGACAACTGTTGTTTAAATTATTTATGCTCCTTCATCATGTACTAGTAAATGTATTATAGTCGGTTTGTAAAAATAGTCATCAGTGAGATTAGAGTAACATAACATCGCTATTACCCTTTGCTTGAAGGTGGCGATTTTCAGAAGATTAGCTTTTTCTTTCTTTCTTTTTTTTTAAGAATGACAGACCTTCAGCAGCTCCCAACAGTCTCAAACTGTATTAAAGTTTGAGCAAAAAAGGGTAGTGCTGTTACCTTTGAAAATCAGGCCACTTATTGAAGTACCTGATGAAGAGCTTGAAAATACGGCATTGGGAAATCTCCATCAGTGTGTGTTAAAAAGGTTCAGCATAGGACTTGAACTTAGAGTAAGGAGGAGCTTCGCTTGGATAGGCTGAGGGACATTATCAAATATTGACTGCTTTGCACTGATGCATCTCCTTTCAACTGAAAGACTTTTTTGCCTTCCCTTCGTTACTATTTCGGGGCGCCGCGCTGGAACAAAGGAGCAAGCTGCACCTTCCTTCCTGAGCTGCCGCTTGCCTTCACARACTTGCATCAGGAGCCCAAAATCCAGGTGAATAAAGCTCGAAGTGCAAATCAGGAAGGAGAAAAGTTAGAGCAGATTTGGTGTTAGTCATTCCTGGAATCAAGTTATGTCAAGAATATTAAATACTCCGGGTGTTGGCTCAAGTTGCCTCACAGCCTACGCTGATCGCTGCTGAACACCACGTACCGGGGAAGGCAGGCAGCTGGGCATCCCGCGAGGATTAGTGTGGCAGGCTTGCCAGTGCATGCAGTTCCAGCCCTTCTATCAAGTATACTGCAACTCTCAAGAAGGAAAAAGGAAAAAAAAAAACCCAAACCCCAGCTTCCCACCTCCCTGGTAAAAGATTAGCTCTTGCGAAAGACGGCAGACTGACAGTCTGGGAGCACAGCATTTTCTTACCATCATTACAATGGTTTCCGCAAAGGAAGCAGCAGTACAAGCCTTCCCTCTGTAATGGATCTCAAACCTCAACGGTTGCTGGGACCRGGGGAAAGAACGGAAGAAGCACTTCTCCTGGTGCCAGCGCAGCCCAGGCTCGAGGACTCAACATTTGGGCTCTCCGCCTGGGCGGTTCAGTACCTCTGCGCAGTGTCTGGAACTAGCAAGGGATCACTTCAGCTCAGACGAACACTGAGCTGTTCTCTGCAACCTGTGTAGGATGCAAGTGTGGCTAGAAATAGGGACGCGAAGATTTTGGCATCAGTAGCTAAGCAAGGCATATTACATGAGACTATTGGAAGGGGACTGGAAGGCACCTTCAGACCCCTTTCCTTCATTACATATAGAAATCATGTCAACCAGAGTCTGACCTTACAACTGGATTTATCCCACCTAATTTACTCCTTAATTAAGGACGATTATTAATTACCCTTAATTACTTTAAGATCCCTAAATTAATGATGGCTCCTAAATTAGCAGTGCAGTTGTCCTTGGTATTTAGGTGCCTCAACAGATGGTCTGAATCCAGACCCTACAGTCTCACATTTTCACTTAAACACTCTAGACTGAAAGCAATGAAAATCTTTTCTGTGCACTGCTAAAAAAAATGCCCTTGAAAATGCTCACTGTGAAATCTGAGTTATTCTTTTCTGAACCTAATGATTAGCAAGTGAGCTTTAATACATGCCTGGAGATTTAAAATATCCCACAGCCTACAGGGTGAGTCCCTCTGTGCCTCAGTGGCTCCTGGAGAAGAGAGATATCCTCTCTGCAGGACAGCTGGCAATCTGTCCTGGGAGGCTCCGGAAAAGTGACAGGCTTCATACTTAATTCACACAGTATTTTTTTTAAGGCAGAGTCACTAAACTGTAATTTAGGGGAAGAGGGGGGAGAGGGAAACTGGAAAAAAGATTTACYGATAATCTTGTCACTGTACTCACCAGTCATATGAATTAATTTCCTGCATGCTGACTCATCTTTAGCTGTTTAAACATGTTTCCTTAGAGGTTTTCCTTGCTCTTTTTCTTTTCCTTTTTAAGGGCATAAACTTAACTTATTATGGTAAGATGCAGCCAAAGAAACTCAGGCCTTCATCCTTCTCACTTTTTCCTCCCATTTTTTTTCTGTCTCACTGGGTCTAATGAAACTTAACCAGAGAGTCTCCTTCAGGATGTAATCTGTCTGCAAGGCAGCCTGCAGGCAGATAAAGCAAGTCTGTACCTTGCACTACAAGCATTAGAGCTAGTCTAGCACAATCTTTTTGTTTGGAAAGACATCTTCAGATAAACAGGTATCCAAGTGACCAAGGAGACCTAGATTTAACGCCATGGGGTCCCCACACCTGGAGGATGGCTGCAAGAGTGTTGGYGCTACAAAACAGTCGGATTTCCATGCCAAACTGAGAACAACCTCATCGACGTGCTGCTCAGGCATGATTGACATTTCTGTTTCATTTAAAGCAAGAAACACAAATGGTTAATCCTTCCTCTGCCTCCTCCTCCAGTCTTTTCATACGCTCAAGTAAGTGCAAATCAGCATCTAATTTTTAGATAACTTACAAATATATTGGAAGGGGTGAGCAGTTGCCGAACTGTCAGAGCAGGATAGTGGTGTACTGCCACATCTGACTCCTCCTGTGGGAGCCAGAAGCACCTGCATAGAAATAGCGCATTCTCCAAAATGGGACYAATGCTGAAAGCAGAGCTATTATTCGTGGGGGTGTTTGGACCCCAAACATCAGCTTACTGCAGTGGTTTTCTGAGGCTGTGAACAGATGTTTTCCTCCAGATTTGAACTGCCAGGTGTTTATCATTGCCCACTTAGCCAGAAGCCAGCCCAATTAGCAATGTGGACAGTGAACACTTCCCACTCTGCTACATTCAGAATCAACCAGGTGGGCTAAGATTGCCTCTCTAAGCTGCACGGCCCAAAAGGGCCGATTTTACCTGCAGTGGAGAGGGAGGGCTTGCAGCAGCTCAGGGATGCCATGACCTCCGGCTGATACCGAGCTGAGGAGGGAACATCTGCCCACGGGGCTCCCTGCTGCTCACCACTGCCCAGCTCCTGCTCGTTGTCAGGGCAGGAGGACAAACACCAGAAACAAGGAACAGGAAGTTTTCAGCCTGTGTCAATTTGCAGAACTCCAACAAACATCCTCGGGAGATGTGGACTCTATATAATGAATTGAAGCCTACTGACTATAGTCTTTCTTTTCCTAGTTGCCTTTTACTGCCCCCTCACAGTAATCCCCAAACCCTAGAGGCTGCAGACAGTTTCAAAATCACTAACTTGAATAAAAAAAACTATACACTGACATTTCTGGTGGGGATGTGTGCRGAGAGGGTATTACTCTTTAACTTCTGGGTGGATCTTACTAAGATCAGAGGACGATCACAATATAGCGTCTCKAAAACACCCCAGGAGACAAAACAAAAATGCTGTCAACTACCATTTGCTAAACTGAGATTGTAGTAGTAATTTTATGAACATAGAGAATTATTAAATGCACTTCAACTATAAATAATAATAAACTTGAAGAAGATAATCTTAAGGGTCTGCAARACTGAATCTTAAAATGGTGCAGTTCTCTAGTTAAATTGCAAAGCACTAAACCTAAAATTAACTTGCTCAGGGCAATTCTAAAATAGTAGATTGCTGGATCTAAGCTTATGGGTGTTCGCAGTTGACTGCTCCTGAAAAAATATAAAAGTGGTTTATTACATCTATAATTACAGAAAAACTTTGCCCTGCACTTTTMTTTCCTGGCTGGAGGAGATGAGTTTGGATGCATCATGTGAAACAGGGCACTGAGTATCTAAAGGACAGGAATCTTACGTGTACACTAAGCACTCTGAGCTGTATCAAAGTTGTTGCAATAAATCTCATATTCACAGTCTTGTGCAGGATCATGCAYATTTGCAACAGAGATACACCCACATATACATATATATATATATGYGCTTACATGTAAACATGCAAATATATACATAYACATATATACATACAAATACACATACATACTCCTGCCAAAAGGAAACTTCAGGACATATTTAGAAATAGTTGYTTTTTAACACAATTATCTTCATATGTACTCTCTCCCTTTTCCCTATTTCTACACTCAGTTAAACCTATCAACAGTTTTATTTTTGTATAAAATTCGAGAACTTGACAATAAATAGACTGCCACAGATCACAGAATATTGACAATATTGCCAGTCTCAGCAGAAGATGAGAGCCAGGCTCTCTTCCACAAAATCATAAGACTAGGTGAAAAATCAATATAAGAGATTGATTTGCTTTCTGATTTTTCTGTTGTTAGAGTCACATTTTCAGGCTGTTCTCGCCAAACCATGACGGGCCAGAAAGCTATTTTTTATTGCTTAATGAAAGCCAAAACCTTGTAATTTCACATGACTTCAAAAGCTGTGGCTCACAGAAGAATACCAAATATTGTCACAGTCATGATAAACCACAAGATTGGCCACAGTTAAGATTTTGATGGCTAATGTGCCTTTGGGTAGCAAGCCATGCAGAGAGATAATATGCAAGGCATGTGCTGTAATAAAATTTGAAAAATCATTTTTTATGAGAGAAAAGAAAGAATATAGCTACTTCTGTTAAAAACTCTAGTACAGCACGGATATTTTGTAAACTTTTCTGTATGATTTACAGAAATTTATAAATTCATCTGTTTCAATCCAATATATGTAGAAAAAATTCCAGGTAGAAGATTTCTCATAGAGGAAAAAACACATCTGAAATCTCAGGTTTTCATTCCTTGTTCTTGATTGCATTTGATCCTGTATTGCAACACTTTATGATTGAGTCAGTAAACTTAACATTTAAACTGTTCTTCTGATCAGAGAACTTAAAATATGTGGAGAACAGTGGTGCTATTTTCAAAAGCATTTAGCCTATTTTTTCTGCCACTGAAATTACATGAAAATAACTGATTCAGAGAAGCATCAAAGCAATACTGTGTATTCAAATACCCGGAGCCTCCTATAATACTGTTTGCCCTCTAGTGCTTTTTCTAGTGTTTTCCAGGCTACTGGTTTTCTTGAAATTTTCCAAATTTTTTCTCATGAATTGCCAGTTTATCCAAAAGAATGGTAATATGAGAATAGAAAAAGCTATTCCCACAATTTTTCAAATCAAAATTCACTGAGAGTTTCAATACTTTTCAAAGATTAGCAGACACTTTTCTTAACAGTGACTTTCATGGTTAACACTGATACAAAGCTCAACGATTCTGAAAAGCTATCATTTTGCACCTATAGCCTTTTTTAATATAAAAAGCAAATCCTGAAATATTAAAATGCAAGCAGAACAATAACAAGTGAGGCATATAAAGACTTCCCGTTCAAACTCTCATCTAGAGAATGAGTCATATGTTAGTTTACAGCTAAATATGCATTAAATTGCTAGCAGTGCATCTGAAAGGGGAAAATAAAAACAACAGTACTTTCCAAAGATAAACTTCCCATGTCAGAAAAAAAGCATATGGATTTCAATAGATATTTCCTAGTGCTTGTGCTGTTGGGCAAATTCAATACCGAAAAGAGAATGATGAAATTTTAGAAAACATCAGAAGTCTGATTATTAAAAATTTTTGCTAAAAGCTATTTTATGATGACACAAAGGCCCTCTGTTCCTTGCAATGCACCAACTTCCCTTCACTATTTTAAGCACAAAAATTGCACTCAATCATCTGTTCTACAAACTGGAATTTTGGGGAAAGTGAAAGACAGCAAAGCGCTCAATGCATACAGACCTAAGTTCAGACATATTCAAGTCTCTGCAGCCTGTAGCAGGTTTGCTCTGAGACGTCCAGAGATGTCTGAATCATACTGATCTCAATTTAAGATAAATCTAAAAAAACTCTGCTTTTCAGAAACAGAAATGTAATTAAACAAAAGGTCTGTTAAAAGCATACAACTTAACCTTTAAGAAAATATACTGTTGCTTTTGTCCCAGGATTGTGTAACACATTGAATCAAAATCTCACTGGATAAGAACAGCTCGAGTCAGATATGAGGTTGCATATTTGCCTGAGAATATACTTTTTATAGTATCAAAGCTCTCCTAGATACTTTCCCTTTCCTCACTATCTTTTGACAGAACAGCAGCTGGAAGCATTTTACAGTAATTCCAGGTGAAATTACAGCCCGTGTTTGCCGAACCCACTTGCACGAAGCTCTTCCAGAGAGTTTCTTGCGTTCACCAGATGGTGTTAGGGTGTGAGTACTGGTGAGCAGCGACCCTGTCTGCTTTTAGTTGAGATTTCTCTCTAGTTGAGATATGTTGACAGCAGCATGCGAACTGCAGAGCTGTGAAGACATGCCTCTTGCGCGCAAACTTGGCTTTTCACAGTGTCAGTCAAATGTCTGTGAAAGACAGCCATCCCCCGTATGCTCCCCATCGTCTTCCCCCTGCCAGCTCCAAACAGTTAAAAACAAGTTCCACCTCCAGCCAACATTTTTTTCTGAATATACACTACCATGCCAAGAAATCTCCATTCTTTGGGCTTTGTGTTATACTTTAGAACAATATACAGAAACAGTGGTCCTAGGATAGTCAACAGTATATGTGCTTTTTTTCATTTTTGGTAGTCTTTACACATAAAGATTTATCATGAATTTTGCTTAACGGCGATAGAGCAGAAAACACAACTGGTGTATCAGCACTGCCTACCTCACTTGGTGGGTAATTTTGCTGTTTTTGTAAACAGAGAATGTGACATAAGAAAGAAATTTGTTTTTAACTGAGATCACATGGAACAGGCAAAAGTAAGCGGTTTGATGCATCATGTTCCTACATCATCCTAGGCTAACTTTGAACTAAGATGAAGGTGCACTGGGACCATTAGCAATTCTGAGCCATTTTAGCAAGAGTTTCTCTAGTAACAGGCATTCCTGCATTACACTTTTTGTTCACAAACTCAGCAGTGCATTTGCATAGTCTGCAAAAGACATCTCTTTCAGGCCCATTGAACAGTTTTCTTTGAGAACTGATCTTCTCAGAAGAAAATGTTTGGCCATCATCAGTGTATAAATTTTTAATAGCACACAATATCTATATATCTTACTATCTTTAACAATCATGATCTTAAAATGTGACTAGATGCTTATTCATAACCCTTTAGACTCTTCTTCTCTCTTTTTTTAATCCTCTCTTCTACATTACAATTAGCTTTATCCATTTTCAAACCCCAGTTAAGCTGAAAACACACAATGAAAAACTTGTCTGCACTTGTTAGACACTCTTTCGCAACTAAGTTTGAGAACAAGGAGAGGTCTTTTATTGCATGCACAGTACCTTGGCTTGGACTGAACAAGTCAAACTGCCTTAGAGCACGGTCTGTGAATGTCAGGAAAGTTGGATTGTTGAGAATGCAACTTCTGAAAAAGCTGCACTATAGTTGGGTCTATCTAGGTATGTGCATGCATAAGACAAAAATCGTTCTTTAAGCTTCTTCTCGAAAAAGGTCAGCTTAGTGCTTTCAGAGAAAGGAGCCTAAAGTTAGGACCTAACCAAATTATTTTAATGGTCCACATTAACAAGCATGTGTCATGTCAAAATTCCAGTCTGTGGAATGGGACCTACAGACTTCCAGCACTTGCAAATTTAAGCTACTTAATCAGAAGCCCAAATCTCATTTTGGAAGTCTAATGTTAACAATTCAGCAAACTAGTTCCCAGCCTGCCAACTACAGAATGGCAAGATTTAACCCCAGGATTACCCTCAGGAAACTTTTGCAGCTGATGATACTTTACAAGTGGATCCCTTAATTTTACTTAATGTTTAACCTACTCTGTCCAGTTCAACAAACTTCAGTTCCAGTGCGTCTCACTATCTGCTGTTTCAATGTCTTTGTTCTCTTTAAGTTTTTTCGCACTTCAAGAGAAGTGCAAAGTCCTGTCCCTAAGGAGGAGCAACCCCATGCACCAGTACAGGCTGGTGCTGCCCAGCTGGAGAACAGCATTACAGAGCTGACCATGGACCAGCAATGGCCTCCTGGGTCCAGTGTTGGGCTACCCAGTACAACAGAGACATGGACATTTGGAACAAGTCCTGCAAAGGGCCTCACAGATGATTTAGGGACTGAGCATTTCTCTTATGAGGAGAGGCAGAGAGATCTAGGACTGTTCAGTCTGGAGAAGAGAAGGCTCAGGAGGATCTTACCAGTGTGTATAAATACCAGACAGGGGTGGAGGGGGAGCAAAGAAGATGAAGCTAGACTCTTCTTAGCAGTGCTCAGTGATAAGACAAAAGACAACTGGGACAAATTTGATTTATGGAAAATTCCATTTAAAAAAAGAAGAGATATTTTTACTGTCAGTGATCAAACACTGGAACAGGTTGCCTGAAGAGGTTGTAGAGTCTCGATCCTTAGAGATATTCAAAACTTGCCTGGGCATTGTCTTGGGCAACCTGCTGTAGCTGACCCTGATTGAGCAGGGGGGTTGGACTAGACAACCCCTAGAGTTGCTTTCCAGCCTCAACTGTTTTGTTCTGGGATTTTTCCTTTCAGCAATGCCAAACAATTTAAGATTCGTATTCTTATAATTTTTTCTACAGCTGCTAATTTTCAAAGTAAAACAGTGTTACACTTAGCAATAAAGCAGAAATATATTTAATGCTAACTCAACTCTTAAAGTACCCTATTGTGTGCTTATGGTTGGAGAGTTTCCTCAAATCTTTTTTCTTTCCATATTGACCTCCTACTTCATCATGTATGACACGCAGGCATCCAATTTAGCATCAAACCCTCACTACAGATTTGAAATTATTTAGCAGTGTTCTCAGAAACACTTCAGAAACTAAACTTATAGATGCTATGAAGTGCATACTTAAATGGGGCTTAGAAACAGTTCTGAGGGGCTGACAGGAAGGATGGCCGAAAGTTAGCATGTGAATGTGGGATGTAGTGACCAGGACTATAGCCAGACCTAGGCCCTGAAAAGGGTATGCTTACAAAATTTTCATAGCTGCTATCACACAGAGATACTGGCAAATATTACAGCTGATTGTGTGTGTGTGTGTGTGTGTGCACATGTGCTCACAGTGATGCAGCATCATCCCTGGGCATTCAAGAACCACCAGGTTTTGAGACAGTCTACAACCGGAAAAGACAACGAAATCACACCTTGACCAGTGTATTAAAACATCTTTTCATCAACAGCAGGAGAACTGTGCACTGGCCTAAATCCTGACTGAATGTTCAATACGTGGCATAATTTTGTGAGTTTTGCCCCATTAATGTTCAGGGAAGAAATTTTTTTTCATGTAAAAATGCTTTTTGGAAAATAGTCTTCATTCCTAATTCATTTGCTTAAATAAGCCAGCAAACCATTTTGTATTTTTTACTGTAAACTCTCAACAATACAGACGTTTACAGCAGCACTGAAAGCAAATTTACAGTAAGTCCATCCCAAATCTAACTTGTAGAGATGTGTCTTTATGGGAAACAGTATTCAAACATGAAATCAATTAAATACCTAGTGTTTCCAGTTTTCAAATACCAGCTGAAAAACTAACTCTAAAATAATAACCTTAGTCCTAGTATTTGTGGCTAGAATAAAAGTTTCACTCTACAAGTTAATGAATGTGGCTGAACAGCTGCTACAGCCATTGCTGGAGGAAAAGCAGCAATTTAATAAAGAGTAAAGTGATAATTATCTAGCATCCTGATTCATTTTAAGATATGGCATCTTCAAGTAACAGAACACACATACTCTCTTTAATTGATAACTGAAAACATTTCCTTGGGCTAACTAAATATCTAGTTGACGGAATTTTCATTTAAAAAATGATATGATCCCCTGGGGAGAATGTTCTTCAATTATAAACATCCATGTTTCATTTTATATTCTCCTCTCATACCTTCTTGAGAAGCCCACATTAAGCTTGTGCCAGAAATCTTCTGATGCAAACACTGTTTACTTTCATTCATACTTTCTCCAGATCAAGAATAAATAAAAAGGCATTTCCCACATCTGGACAGCATCTCATGCTACATATTTTCATGTCTACTGAAGCACAAATCTATCCTAAACAATTTTCCTCCACAAATGGTATTAGCCAGGTTTTACAATACTCCACAGTGGATAAGAGTTGTGCTTCATCTTCTGAAAAGCTGCTAGACACAATGCTGTCATGAGATGACCTTCTATTATGCCACTGGAGTGAAGAAGAGGAAAGTGGGCCAGGAGAAGAGGATTTATGGTAAATTAAGGTCATCTCTTTGTTGTTCCTGCTCTGGCATCATCCTTCAGGATTTATTCCTGAGTGCTGAGGGAATGTAACAAAGGCAAAGCAGATAAGCTGAATGACCTCCTCCAGGCTAATTTCTCCATACAGGAGAGGGCATCTGCTATTTCTCTACTCTCCTAAAAAGCACCTCTCAGTTTCTTTCTCCACAGAGTTTTCATGAGGGAACAGAGTTGCAGCGATCTCCTTTCTAATCACATCTTTTTATATGAGATCTCATATGCAAAGATCCCCTTCTGGTAACAAGGGGCTACCAGACACAAGGCCATTTCTCTGAAACAGTGGGAAGTCTAGTCACTAGGGTCCTTGTTTCCTCATCAGCCTTTCTCACACTCTCCTCATTTCCACGGTGTGTTGCTCTGTGAGTTCTTCCCATGGCTGTGCCACTTCTTAAGCATTTGCTCAGCTAGCTGCACAGCAGTCCTGGTGGCACAATTTGGTCTCAACTCTATTACTACAGATCTTGCTGATCTATTAATCCACATGCTGTTCACACTTTGAAATTTCTCCACCAATCTCTGATCATATCACACATTTTCCACCTGCCACCTAATTCTCTTCAAGTATTGCTGCAGTTCTCTACTGCACTCAAAATGTTTCCATGAGGGCCATCATCTTCACACATCTCCTATAGCTCCACCCATGGACATCCTACCCCACTACTACAGCTCTCTGAAATCTTCTCTGTCCCAGTCTCCTTGTTCTAAAGAAAGATTTGCTCTGGTCTTTGTTCTTCTGATGACAGATGCTTCACCTGACTGGCTCACTGCATGTAACAGCTCCACACTGAGTTCACCACTCTTCTGTCCCTCAGCCACTCATTCACCACATCATTGCTTTCACGCTGTAAACTCTGTTCAGCTATCATTTACTACAGATTTGTCAACTATTGAAGCTGGGAGTCCTTTATCTGGTAGGCTGCTCAGATACTGCTGTGATGCAAACATCTCTGCAGCAGCTAAGCCTGCTGAAGGAGAGAAAGGATAGAGATAGCAGTTAGCAGGCACTTCTGCCTTGTGAGGAGAACTGAGATTAGAGGAGAAAGATAAAACACACGCCAGCTCAGAAGAGGGACAAGAAAAGGAAAGGTAAAGAAAGGAAAGCAGGAAGAAAATACCTGAYTGGTCTGCATGTTAACCAATTTTTTACTGAGCTATTCTATAAAACTTTGAACGATGGACTTCTGGAGTAAAATCAAGCATTATACTCATAACAGCATGTGTGTGATCTTTGCCAGAGTGAACTATATCACTATGGTTCTGTTTACGATACTGGGCAGAA
The DNA here is from genome assembly GCF_003343005.1 of Rhea americana. Lineage (NCBI taxonomy): Eukaryota > Metazoa > Chordata > Aves > Rheiformes > Rheidae > Rhea > Rhea americana. The sequence goes on from NW_028185037.1 coordinate 10,822,543, forward strand.
ACATGCTATAAAATGCACCTATCCCACAATTACACCCCACCTGAGGGGCCAGCTGGAGCATCCTGTTGCACTCCATCTTAGTCCATCTACATGGGCCTTCTCTGAATAGAAACCTGGGCAACAGGGTCTACTGAGAAGAGGTAACATGTGGGTCTTGCACCTGTGTAGTAAGAACAGGAAACTGGGAAGCAGTACCGAATCCCACAGGACAGACAAAGCTGACATTATTAGTGGGTGGAGTGGTTCATATCAATGGACCACACACCAGTAAAGTATACAAAATATAGTCAACAGAYAATCCTTGTCTACGCATAGCTGCTTGCAGAGTTTTGGGACATACTTCTTGGGATGGACTTGATCAAAAAAACCAGCCAAAATAAACCCAGTAACAGTTGCAAATCATATATTCAAATCACAAAACCATTTAAAAACTAACAGCAGTCTTTGTTCTTTACATGCACTTTATATTCAGATGCTTTAATCTCTGTTACGAAGCCTCCTAGGACATCCTCTTACAGATTTAATTTCAATACCATAGCACAGTTATATACTAAATGTTTTCAGGCTGTAATTCAATCCCCTTAGGATAAGATTCATCTAGCCAACAACAGATGTCTGTAGAGTAACAGACATGGGTTAGATGGCTACCCTTCTTTCTTCAGCAATGAAGAGCAATAGACGCTTCTGGTGTGCAGCTCATCTCATCTCATCTGGAAATAAGTATTTACATCAGGCGAGAAGTAGGGCACACTGTTAGTGTCTACAGGCAGGAGAGAAGAGGCCAAACTTACTCTTTATAAGACCCAAACTCAAAACATCTTTCCTTTTCCCTGTGCCAAACACTCCCCATTGGCATGGAGCCTTGGAAGCTGTCCAGAAGGAAATGCAGTGCACACAGAAAGAAATGAGGGTGCCTCAGTTCGGGCTTTGCAAGTGTAACTCATCACTAAGCATGTAATATAAATAATACTGATAGAACACCATCTCTTCAGCAAGTTTTTGTCAGAAATGTAGTGGCATTGTTGCAAGTATTACAGTCACTGGCTCTTGTAACAGAAGAACCACCTATTTTTAACAAGATCCTGAAATTACTAAATACTCTCCTGCCATCCATTTTGTGTCAACTGATTACAGAGATATGATTTAGAATAAAGCTATACATTTACGTCTCTGGAACACAAGAGTGGATCCTTCAAGACACTTAAAACGTCCTTCGCTCAGCAGGCCTACTGCTGCCACTCAGATCCCTGTAGTCAGATAATCCGCCCAACAGCAGCTCAGTGAGTCCTGCACAAAGCAAAATGGAGCATAATAACTGATCTGCTCTTAACCAACGGAGCACAGAGCTGGCCGCTCTCCCTTTCTGTAGTCAAACACAACTCACGACATTCAGATCTTGCTTCCTATCTGTTCTTCAAAGCTTTTTCTGAGTGTGAGGAAGGAAGTCCTTCATTCTGGACACTGCCATTAATTTGTATGCTGCAGGTGACTATTTTTATTATCAATCTTCTGCACCTGTGCCCAGCATGCTGGATAGGTGAATTTTAAATAAATTAAATTTTGCATACTCACTCCCTTTGTGATTTTATTATGCAAATAATGCTCATCTTTTCACCTCTGAAACCATCCACAAACCACAATTTCAAAGTCAGCCTAATTTATGAAAATGCTGATAAAGGTAGATCTTTTTAAAGGATTCAATACAATAAGAACTGAATTCTGTTCCTTTGTAATCTGGAGGGTAAATAAGAAAGCACACTGTTTTCACCTTTTTTTTTTTTTTTTTTTTTTTTTTAAAAAAAAATTTTTTTTTTTTTTTTTTTTTTTTTTTTTCTGTCTCTAGATTTCCGCAGGTCATCCTAAATCCCATCTGTTCAACTGGCTCTGGTTATTTTATAATTTTCTGTGACACAGAACTGCCACTTTGAAAGTTAAAAACCAAGATCATTTCTTGAGGTGGCTGGGGATGAAAGAATTCCCAAGGTAAGAGGGGAACAGCAGGGGAGCAGAAGAGGCAGGACAATGCAGAGGACAACAACAGGAAAAGCTGGCAGCTTTCTGAGCATTGAGATTGCTCTCTGGAGGCCTTCCCTGGAAATCAGCACAGTTCTCAGCAGGATGTATTGAAAAGATATCGAGCACATAATCCTCAGCTCCTTCATAAATGCCGATCTGCAGCTGGGTCACATCAACTGCTGCAGAGTACGAAGCAGTAGTAACAGATGCTACAACACATAAATGTGTTGGCTTGGTTAAGCCTTGGGTTTTGCAGAGGTAGTGCAGGCTAGCCCCCCACATCTCGTTCGTCTTTGACTCTGTCTCTGTAGAGTCGGGTGGAGTGGGGCTCTCCTTACCACCCATTTTATCTACCAGCACAAACAGTACTTCCAGTTTTGCCAACATTTGGGGCCACACTGGCCTAATTGTGGGCATTTATTTACATTTCCTAATGAATGCATAGTGATTATTTATCATGGGAGCAAGGGACTGTCAGCCCTGTATAGAAAATGATGCATATTGCTCACTGCTTACTTGACCTGAGTCTTGAAAATTAAGTTAGTCAGCTGTCTTGCTGATATGGATACAGTCCTGCTGTATTGGTTTTGGTCCCGTTCCAATTCTAGAAACTCTYGAAGACCATTTTTATACTTTATTGGTTCCACATACATTTCCCTCTGAGCCTCTCTTTTCAGCCTAACTAAGAAAGCATGCAGTCAACATTTCACGTTAAGACTCACTTCTTTACTGTCTTCAGTTAATACTTTATCTCATTTTCTTTAATGTGTGCCCTGTCACCTCTGCATTATGCAAGACTTCTCTGGTGCATCCAAACCAACCAGTAACGACCATCTCCAAAGATACGCACTCTGATGATGAATCCAATGGATCAGATAGAGAAATAATTTAAAGGAATCATTACCAATCAGAGTTTGCACATGAAAAAATCTGAAACACAATAAAAAGTGTACTTATTTGATCTGTTCACATTTAGCATCAATTAAGGAGACAGTGTGAAGCAGAGAGACCTCAAATTTTAATTACCTTGAAATTTGCATAGTGGTTTATTAAATGTCTTTTTGTTTAAGTCTGTTTAATATGATGTTTAATTAAACCTCATTCTTGGACTAAGTAAGTTAATTAAAAAAACTTATTGCCTGTAGGTCCTACATAAACAACATTAAGCACACCTCATGCTTTGAGATCATATGATTACCAACAAAGTTGCTTCCTTGCTCAGGAGCAGGCTGATTACTTAGAAACATTGACTATAGAAAATCGATACACAGAGATGTGCTTTGGGAGTGCTGAATTTCAACGCAAAATACAGTTGTCAGGCAGGAAAGCGATTCTGTGCACAGTGGCTGTCTCTGTATATGTGTGATATTGCACAGCAAAAGTGGCACACGTCTTTCTGTGTGTGGGAACAGAAGGAGGGAGACATTTAATTGTTTTAAGTTACACCTAAAAAGATTTCACGATAACAGAGTGAAAAAATATCACACATTCACATCCCCCTTCTCCTGCCAGGATGCACTAATGCAAAGCTGGTAGCTTTAAGATATTTTTAGGGTACTCACAACTGACTCAGTGTGTATAAAATTTGACGCACAATAACCCAATCATCTTTTAAAAATGTGACAGTACAAACAGAGTCCCACCAGTGTCTCGGACAATCTTGTACAGATTAAAATAAGTTTAACTCTTGGCAGGATTTCCCTGATGCCCTTATAGCATTTTTTTTACCTCCAACACCAAATAAGAATTTGTCCAAGTTTGTGAAAATCTTGAGAGTCAAGGTCCACCTGTTCTGGTCTGTAACACTACACAGATTCTCCTGGATCTATTTCCCACCCATTCAAAACACTACTGTGAAGACTGTTTTCCTGTTTCCTTGCTTTGATGATAATGGATTCATATTTAAAACAAAAATGCCTGAAGAATTCCAAGGTCCCTCCAAGCACAGACTATCTTTGCCCGTCATTTCTTATTTGTCACTGATCTATTGATCTCAACTCTGCCAGTGACATCAGCCTTTGCTGGTGTCCCAGATGTCCCAGTTTTTTCCCAGATGTTTTTCAGAACATCTGCAAGGCCACATCTCACCGTCCCCTTGAAAAACTCTTATTTTTAAAAATGCTCCTTTACCATGATGTCTAAAAAACAAGACAAATTTGTTGGGATTGTTGCTTATTATAAGAGAACTACTGTCTTATTATGCTCTTGTATTATTTGTTTCATTTACCTATTGTTTTCTGATATATTTAGCATGTTATCTTCTGGGGGCAGATTGCCTTTGCATTCTGTGTTCATACAGCATCTAGTGCGGTGAGATGTTGGGCCACAAGGAGGTCTTCTGAAGTGCTATCAGAATACAAATCAGCACACAGAAATAATAACAACTCCTGAAACAACTTTTACTATTTAGAAAAGCACGCTTTTCATCAGCAAGAGAAGGGTAGTCTTGCATGCAGACAGAAAATAAATAGGATATACTGTAGATAGAGTACACATGCCTGTTAATGGTCAAGGAAGAAATTGTACAAGACACTTCATGATTACATTCACTTATTTGCAAATTAGCTTCCTTATTCTTTTTGATGACCCTACAGGGTCCAACCTRGAGCTCAATTAGGCACCTGAGTGTGTGACTTGCCTCGCTACTGGCCCTTTCACAAATGTTCCCTGCACAGGTAAAAGGCATGCTGGTGTCCTGAAAGACCACCCAACTCCCTGCATCTGAACTACATCTCCCCACATTTAGGTTCTTCAGATCAAGAATGCCAAACAGTATATGCCAAGGATATTTCCACTAAGTAGCATAGAAAATCTCATAAACTGTCTCTCTTCTCTGTTAATTCCATTCCAAAAGTATTTAAGACGTATATAAGAAGGAAAAATATACACTGAATGAGGTAAATATGAAGTTTTGAAGAAGCACGATTGCTGCTTGATTTTCAGATGTTTGAAGACCCAAAAAGCTCTACGAAGACCCAGAGTCTCTCCAAATAAACCTATAAAGATTTAATAGTGCTCTTTTGACACCTGTAAGTTCCTTGGAAAAGTTAGACTGTCCTATGGAATGTGTGCACAAAAGCAATTGCTATTTTTTTGTGAGATATGCAGCCATTTACAGCCAATTATCTAAGCCAAGCTTTGAACTCTGAAATAGATGTCTTGATAGAAAACGTTGCAATAATGTGACAAACTATATAAATATCACAGTCAAGGAAGTACCATCAAACAGTGATCTGTTTGTGTTCTCTCTAAATCTCTATCAGCCTGGATTTTAACTAAACAAACACCATTCTTTTTTGTGTTATTATTTGGAGAGAGAATCCTGTGGGAATTCTGCTTCTTCTTTGAAACATGTCCTAGATCTTTCTAGTTTAAAAACTTCACCACCCACATCTCTGGACAATTCTACTTCCACCTGCAAAAATTAACCCTTAACTCTGCTGTATTTTTCCAGATCTCAAGGCAACTGGTTACTAGGCAACCACCCCCTATTTTCCCTGACTTGCTTATTTAATTGAAGACTTTAATTGAAGCATTGCAAGGAGAAAGGCATTCTGTAATGATGAGCAGTTATTACTAAAGTCATTGGTACAGACTGGTGGGAAGGTGGGTACAGGAAAGCAGTGCCCCCTCTCTGAATTGTGCTCCTGTTACTAATCAGCAATTGGTAAGTTTGTAAGGAAAGACCTTTTACCTATTACCTTCTAAGCTAGCAATGTGAAACCCACATGCAGTCTATGTCTATATTCTGTGTGATCTGCTGCACGGAGCAATCCACTAATCAACCCATCCACTAATCTGCCCAGAGTACCTCCCATCCATACTGCCTCATGGAGCCCTCCACAGATTGAGATAACCCCTGAACTGCCCCAGCCTCCATTCAGAAGAAATCTAGAGCTGTTTTTCCAATAGCCTGCAGGTGACCTGTCCTGTATGCAGGGCATACACAAACAGGGATACAGAGCACCCTCAGGGAGCAAACCAAATTGACAAAAAACCCTGTGTATGGGTATGCATTCCACCACCGAGCTGGGCTACAAACACAGCATCAAATATTTTGGTATAGATTTTCACGGCAGCCAAATCCAGCATACACTGTACCAGTACCAACATGCTGCACATGGTATATCTGAAAACATGCGGAAAAAGCACTGAAATTCTTGCAGCAACTCCTGGAAGCCCAGCTAAAGAAGGTCCTACCTTTCAAAAAGCACAAACCCTTCTGTATTTTGATGTGTGATGGAATCAGGGATCAGAATGTCAGATCTTAGTAATATGTTACAGTTTAGATTCCATAACTGAACATGCACGGACTTGTGTTTGGTGTACAGGAAAGTGAGAACATATTTTCATGATGCAAGGTGTGCTAACCTGAACAATGAATGTCTCAGTGCACAAAAATCTGAATGCTTTGGTAGTCATTAAAATGATTAGTTTCTGAGTAGACCAACCCAGTAAATCAGTTCACCATACTTATTTGAGTTCCAAGAGAGGAGGTAGGAACTTGCTACAAGTTGGGGAAGGGAAGTCTGCAGCAACCTCTACTCCGACTGCCTTAAATTGTCATGGAAACATCTTAAAACTTGAGACTAAACCTTCCCAGAACTACACTATAGGGAAAATTGTGATGGGGATCTCAGTGCTTCTATGGACATGTCTACTGTACTAGGTGCAGAGCACTTCAAAGCAGCTGCTGATTAGTCCTGCTTCAGCACAAGTTTGATCTCACAACTTACTTTACATTACATTCATGGCAAATGGAACAAACAAACAAAAAATCTATGAGTTAATGAATGGAGAATGAAAGATGTGCCTGATTTTAGGAAGAATGCTTAACCAATGAACCAGCTGACCTCAGTCTTGGAAAAGCAAGAAGCTGTATCAAACGTTTTTATAATATTTATAACAATCTACAGAGTAAGAAACCCTTCTAAGTAAAGCTCTATCTGTAACTCCTGATCCCCCAAGACCCAAATTCTTATCCAAGCAAATTCCATCACCCTTCAGAGCTAGACCTTATAGCCTGGCTCCATCCCACCCAATTGAATGCATTTGCCTTCGTAAGCATGAAACCTAATTACTTTATATTCTAAATTGAAAGAATACTGTTTGAAATCTGAACTGCCCTTTGGATGTCTTTCTGAATTGTTGGCTGGAAAGACAAGGGAGTTTTGTCTCCTAATTTCAGGTGTGTAACTAATGTAAGTTAGATGGTAAGAATCCAGGCTGTACTATTCAATGACTATACACTCCCAACAGAGGAACGAAACACTTCTTCATTGTGCCTGATTTTGTCTGTTGTGGCAGGAGTGATTTTCCAAAGAGATAAGAATGAAACACGTCACTCAAGAACTTTGAGAACTCAGAAGTAGCTTGTGATACCTGAAATAACACTACTGATACACTTGTTCTATATCTCATCCTGCCTCATGATACATATCTTCAAGATATCCTCTGCCAGCCAGCTGATAAGACGTGGTCTGGAAGCTCCAGGTGGCTAATTGGTAAGAATATATCTCAAAGCAAACTCTTTTGATTACGTGTGTTTGACATCTTTATACATGTTTTGTGAGATAATAAATACATTTTCACTGAGTTTCTATTGATGCCATACGGCAGCTCACAAAAAGCTGAACAAATTAGGTGTAATGAGGCTCATTAAAGAAAAAAAAAGGAAGATTTGCCATTAAAAGGACTTTTGGAGTTTGAAAGATGAGCTTCAGATTCCTGCACAATGGACGTGATATCCTACACCTTGCTCCTCTGGAATTTCTGGTAGGTGGGCAAAGTATCATTAACAGACTTGTAAAGAAGTGCASACTCAGTAATATTCAAACTACAAGTAGAAGGCAGAACAGAAAGAGCTTTTGCAAAATTAAATGCAAGCAACACATCCTTAAAAGTGGGGAAATTGTGGGAGATGCTAGCTGATGAATGTCATAATATAGTCTTAGAATCACCAAGCAGCTTCAAATGGCCAGTCAAATGTACCAGGTCAGAACTCCATCTGTAGTAGCAGGATGAAAGAGCTATGGGCAAGAAAAGGGGAGAAAATTTTATTAAAGATTCAGATTGGATAGATTATGCCTTTCCTGTCTTCCCATGAGAGGAAAGAGGGTATAAAACCCTCTTGTCTTGACCCAACAAAAACCCAAACTGCTTTGATCAGTATTAGAGATCCACAAAAGGATCACCAGGCTCAGAGCAGCAGAGAAAACAGCAGCAATACTTTTTGAAGAGATTCTCCAGAGTCTGTTTACACACTGTCAAATACACAGTCACTTCACTGGGGTCAGCAATTGCCAGACCGCACACATCTTGGAGCACCGAGGGTCAACCTCCTCAACTACCTCTCTAGTTCAGGCAGCAAGTGTGCCTGGATACCACCTGGAAGAAGAAAGGGCAGCCTCTGCCACCCCAGGTGTAGGGTGGAGGTCTGGCTTCTGTTACCAGCAAAGATCTTAACTTCCTTATTCATTTGTTCTAAGATGTCATTTTGTTTCCATTTCCCATTCAATAAATCTCTGTGTGTTTAAATCTCTTGCTGCTTATTGCCTATGAGATGGAAATACTGCTTGCCAATGAGTCCATACAGAAAAATTTAGCACCCTGGAATGGGGGTCTGAGCCAGCATGAGAACTGCAACAATCCTTAGAAATGTTACATGATCCCTACTATCACCTTGTGACACATGCAGACAACCACTCAGTGCTCTACCCCTTCTGTCCGGGATTTATGAGCATTTACAGTAGCACAATGAATGCTTTAATGTGACTCCAGAAGTTACAAGTTGGATGCAGTAGCCTGAGGTTTAATTTGCACTATGGCCACTCTCATCTGAGCTATGATAGTTAGAGAAGAATTACTCGAGCTAATTCTGCAGTGAAAATCTATCAAGAGCCTTAAAGAAAATCCCAGATGGTGTTACTGTGGGACAAATGCATAATTATTTGTTACAACTGAGGCTCAGAAAGGTTAGGTGGTTTATTAAAGTCACTGTCAGAATCAGCTTTCTATCCTCTGCTTTTCAGTTCAGGCTTCTTCTCTAAGCTGATTTGAGGACACTCAGAGCAGTAATGACTCATCTGCTTTTGAAAGACTGGATTGAAGGTTCACTTCACATTTTTTTTTTTTAAACTCAGATTATTCAAGTAAAGGGACCAAAATTGATCAGCAGATCAAAGGGAAGGATTCAGTTGCAAATTGTTCTGAGATAGTCTTTCATACTGAACCTAACCCTATTCTGATCAGTATGATAATAAAATCTGGTACCAGCACAGCATTTAGACTTTCTTCATGTCTTTAGACTCCAATTTGCATCTAGTTTTAACAGATTTCCAGCAACAATAACTATTGTATCCCTAACCTCTTTCAGTTTCCTAAAACTCGGAGTCTTTACCTAAACACATCAAGCTGCAAGTCTCTTCTGCAGGATCACTGTTTTAGACATTAAACATTAATGAAATTTCAATACGGGTAGCAGATGCATGAGGAAGAAATAAAGACACATGGATCAGGAAAGAGGAAGGACAGCACTGATTAAGTTTTGCTGTGTTACAGCTTGTTCTTTCAGGAAGGCTTGCCATCAGCTGTTTCCTAGCACTGTGCATGTGTCTCTTCTGGCTGGCGAGCCCGGTATTGTGTGTCATATGCAGCATGACTTCTCCCGGCTATTGCTCTTCCACTAATTGCAGACGCACTTCAGGGTCATTCAGTTGAGCAGCCTATCTAGTCAACAGGATGCTGCATTACACCACTGCAGAAAACGCTTTGTGTGCCTTATTATGCAAAGACTCTATGATGAGAGATAAAATATATAAATTAAGCTATCTCAGCTCTATACTTTCTCCCATCCTATGTATCTTTTTATTTTTTGAAAAGTGAAATAAGCTAAATTCAGGGTTGATACAGTTGTGGTTTCCTCACATCTTTGTGCGCGCGTGTGTGTATGTGTGTTTGTAAAAGAACGGTGCACTTCTCTAATACCACTGAGGATACAGACTAAAATCCTATCCATATAGTGGAAAACAAAAGGGACTTGCCTGTTCTAGCCATATGTTCTCAAAAGGTCATTTCATAAGGAAAAGAGCTATTAAAATGGAAAACGGAAATCATGTGTATTGGTGCAGTCCAGGCCTGCAAAGTCCAGGGGATTCACAAATTGGGCAGATAATATGGAACAAATGTATCAGCAATGATCAAAATACGGAAAAAATAACAACCTTTGACCTTATTTATGACTTGTTCAAATATCTGGAGGGAATTTTATGTAGCTCTTTTTAAAAAATTCTGTATTGAGCTGGGGAGACTTTTCACGAGATTTCACTACCTCTATTATATTTACCTTATTCTATGTTGCCACAGAGAGGACTCAAGGTTGAGAAAATGCACTTCCAAAGAGCGCATTACCTTCCTTCTGGAATGATGAGTTTCCATTAAGAATGACAGGTATTTTCCATAACTTCCCAGAGGAGAGTATCCCCGGACTCCTCTAAAAGGTTCAAAACCCACTGCTACTGCCATTCAAAGCACAAAAATCCCCACCCTGCTCCTACTGTCCAGCTCAAAGCGCAGTTCAGAAACAAATGACAAATTCTTCAACGAATTTCTATGGGATACAATTTGGCTGCCCTCCTTGATTTTGCTTATAAGGAAGAATGTTCTGTTTGCATTACTCTTTTTGCCAAAAGCTTATTATCACAAGCTAAAGGAGGGGAAATTACTTTGTGGGAGCCTTTAATTAAAAGAGTAGCATTTCACTGCCTTTTTTTCTTCAAGATAGACATTGTCACCCCACCTCTCTTCTTTCTCCCTCTCCCCAAAATCAGCCCAGAACAGCTTGGCATAACAGTCTTTTTCCAAATCTACATGACCACTGAATTCACACCTTTAATACACTGGCAGAATGCAACACTGTGTAACACTATAAATAACTTTGCTTTATTCATCAAAGACCTACCTGGGACTCGCTATCATGCTGCTCTTTCCAACACTGTGCAGTAATTACAAATGACATATTTTGCACCATGAATAATTGTAAGGAGCACAGTATGAGTCTGGTTTTTTTCTTTCTTCTGTCCCTTAAACTGCATCTAAAATGTTCAAATTTAAATGTATTTTTGAGGGCAAAAATTAATAAGAACATCCTTTTTTATACTGTTGGTTTTTCTCTGGACTAGGAAACTATTTTTTCATGCCTGCCATGACTCTAAGTGAACTGCTATGTTCATTTTCTCTTGGATGAGAGAGAGCGCATATGTGATGTGTGTGTTTTTGGATGATTAAACTCTCTACCTCTGCTTCACTTCTATCTTCCACATTTAGCTGACGAAGATATTAGTCAGAAGCCTGTACCAGACACACTTGTGTTATCTGGGATCAGATATTTTCCAGGATTTACCGCCTGGCAGACCACTGCAAGATTTTAGTACTTTCTGCAGTAATTCTGTTTTTTCTTAAAAACGGATTTTTCCCCTCTAAATGGATTCCCTTTTCTTTTTGGGACTGGAGAATGAAGTGATGCACACCTCTGAAGCATATCTTGCTTTCACTGCTTAAAAATTCTTGCATCAGCAGAAGTGTGTGCAACAGTGGATGATAAGGGTTTCTCTGACAGCATGAGGCATTTTGATGATTAGATCCTAAGTTCATTTCAAAAAAAAAAAAAAAAAAAACTATGGCATTTTTATTTTCACTGTTATACAGCACAGATTTATCATAATTGGAACAAAAGACTTGGTAAAAAACATAAACACCTCCTTGACAAGAAACTATTACCTAAATAGCCTCTGAAATGTATCACAAGCACAAAACCGCATTTTTTTCCTCAGAAGATGTCTTTCGAGGCCAAAAAGCAAAAAAAGCAGGACAAAACATAGGGTTCAGAAAAAGATGACCCAAAGCCTATAAACTATAATTCAGCATATACGAGCTCAAATTTAAAACACGGAAACATGCAGGAAAATTAAGGTAAATCACCTTAAAGACTGAACCATGTGTCTGATGTTGTCTGCCTTAAGCCTACAAGTGGATGCTTTTCATTCATGCATAAAGAAATCATAACTCACTACATTGTAATTCTCCTAAAGAGATTTTATGTGCTTTACCTCAGCTGCATTGACTTAAAGTATTAGCTGATTTGGCTTATCTTTATTCTCTGTATTTGTGTGTATATGGCCCTGCTCTGTGACAACTGATTGGAAAGTTGAGCTTAGATTTACCAATGCAATTTGCTCTATTGATATAAATCTCTCTCATCCAAAAACGATTGTGGGAGGGGTTACAATGAAAGGGAAGTCCTCAGCACAAGTATTACTACAGAAGTACTACTGAACTCCATTTTGAATTACATTCTACAAATACTTGAACCATATGAAGCTTTACTATCCCCACAACACCTCTCCGAGGTATTTATGTGAGTATGTCAAGCTGCAGCCATAGGGCTGTGACATCTTGGTCAGGAACATATCCTGGCAGGAGGGAATTTTCTTACAGGACAAGAGAAGCTAAGGCTGTTTAAGAAACTACATTATAAAAGGTATTTTAAGAATCTGAATTATAAAAACTGTGGTTCTACTCTGAAGAATGATTCCATTAAAGAAAGTGTCACTAGATGTTTCCATGTTTATTATGTGCTAGTAACGCTGGACTGAATGTGTTCAATTTGTGAGTACAAAGACATTTTTCTTCTAACAGCCAATCTTAAAATCTCAAGCTGGGATCTGAGAGGTAGAGTAGGTTTTTCATTCTCATACCTCATTACTAGTAAATGTAAATTAATACATATTTGCTTATGTAGCTGTAACTGATCCTTATTTTGTTCTTTTTATCTTGAAAAGAGTTTACTGCAAGAGCCAAAAAAATGCAAACCAGAACATACAGTTTATATAAAGATGACTCAGTACCTATACATTGTAACTCAGCATACCTAAGCACAAATCCAAACGATCTGACTAAAGCCACAAACGTTGCAAAATTAATAACCAAGATAAATGGCGGAGATATAACAGTTTAGAGTCAAACCTGCTTCAGACTATTGCGTGTTTTGTTACTGTCCTCTGAACTCCTGCCAATACCTTTCGGGAAACAAGCTGCTCAGGGCTCAATGTATTCTCCTAGATCAGCCACAAAAAGCCAGATAGGAAAATGTTACCTCTCTATATTATCACACAGTATGATGCTATGGTACAAGGCCACCTGCCTTGTGCCAAGCACACACTGTATCATGAATTTATATTTAACCTATGGCCTAAATGTTGGAAGAGCAGTTTATTAAAATGTCTTTGAGCACCTTGTACCTCATCCATATTTGTTACAAGCCACTAGACCAGCTTAGATGAACTGATCTTAGAGCTACTTGCTCTCTGTGCGATCAAGGCAGGAAGCAGTCTAAGTCAGAGGCCATGCAGTAATGAAATGAGATCTTTAGAAGACTATCCTAAATTGCAATTAGTTTGTAATAATTAGCAAGCAGCAGTAACAACAACAAAAATCACATCCATTCACTTAAAATGATTTTTAATGTTATAATGACTGGTATATAATTATACCAGAGAATGGCTATTTAAAAAAGGGAAAAAAAATACCTTCAAAAGAAAAAAATTCATTTGGTGGTTATTTGCTTCAGGCTTCTAATTATTCTGAAAACTAGCAACCCTCCTGATAGGATTACTGACAAAAACGCAACTGCTGCTGTAAGGAACGCTGAGCACATCAGTTTTTTAGCACCATTAAAACAGTCCTCTATAAATACAAGATACATCTATCTATCTATTACTATCCTTTCTCAGCACTTATTAGCTGAGCGGCCACATGGCATATCACAAAGATGAAATGTGTATCTGTGGCAGAACTGGCGCAGTAGAGCAAGTAATTTGTATCAGGCTGTATAAGAGTTTAAGTTTTATTATTAACTATATGTCACAGATATACTAGCACCAGTTCATCTTTTTTCCCCTTAGAGTTCAGATTTATACACTTATTAATAAACTCTGGATGGTCATTTCAACAGTTGCATTTAGCAGAAGAAGCTGGTCATATCTGGTCAGACTTGTGCAGTTTCCATTTGGTAAACTACAATGCGACTTTAATTGTTGCAGTCTAGAGGAGATTTATGATGCTATCCGTCCTGCTCCTATCTAATAAATCACATCTTCCTCCAGTCCTCAGCTCACAGGTTGGAAGAAAAACGCTGGTAGATCTCATTAGTGCTCTTGAAAGCAGCACAAATGTAGGATACCGAGAGCACCGACTTTCAAGGGGGCCACAATATTCAGCATTTCTTCGGGTTTTGCCCACAAAGATTCTTAGATGACTGTTTTACTGGATGGAATTCGAAAAATATTGAAGAGGAGGAATTTTCCTCAGGAGTAAAGGCTGGATGGACTCAGAGCTAAAGCACGGGGCAGCACTCCAGAAGTGGGAGCTCAGTTCCCGGCTCCAGTACAGGTTTCCCGTGCAGCCCAAAGCATGTCATTTAATGCTTCTGTGCCTCATCCTCCAAGGAGCAATCCTGAGGCTATGCTTCCTACCATTTGTCTTGTTTAGTATATGAGCTGTTTAGGACAGGCACTGCCTTYTACTATGCATATATGGCTCTTCTCACCAGGGGGCTGGCAGATACAACAGTGATACAAAACAATAACTAAAAGAGTTGGAAAACATTTTCAAAATGTCAAGGTTTTGTTTTCTACTGCCATTTTTTTCTAGTAAGCTAATAAGAAAAAAAACCCCACAGAGCAGTTAGGTGTTTCTTAGGTCCAACCTGAACAGTATCAAGAAGAAAAAAAATGGAAATGATCTGTAAAAAAATACATTTATCAAAATACTCAGGAGACATGGAAATGCCAAACTGGCAGTTTTCATTMAGATATCAGCCTCTACTGCTCTCTGTGCAGCAATGTTAACAGAAAAATTAAGATTCTTACATTACACTCCTACTAACTGTATTACTGTAAGGCCTATGAAGATGGAGGGAGCCTGCAGCTTCCTGTTGCTTTGGATGTGTCYTGAAGCCATGCAAGACACACAAGATTGGGCCCAAAGGGGTTCAGGWTTAGCTCAGTTGGTTAGAGTATGGTGCTAATAATGCCAAGGTCGTGGGTTCGATCCCTGTATGGGTCACTTGCTTGAGGGTTGGACTAGATGACCTCCAGAGGTCCCTTCCAACCTTACCAATGCTATGGATCATATTCTATGATTCAGGACGTTCCTTCGAACTGGTGAAGAAAAGGTGAGTTCTAACTCTTTTTTCCATTATTACAGGGCAGCTCTGCAACGTATACTAATATATCGCTTTTCTAATTCATGTGAAAGTATATTTGGCTATTAGAAATGAAAATATTCCCCATTTCATATGCAAGTGCTGCCCCAACACAAAACAAACAGAAAGTCTGTGTTTTTGAGCATAATATATGGTAGAGTTACTGAAATTTGAATGAGTTGACTCAAGAAAAGTAGCTACGGGAGCAGAGCACAAAGCTTTTCCTCCTGCAGGTAGACTTCTCTGCAGAAGACAGCACAGAAAGCTGAAGATGAGGTAGGCACAGCAGATGCAGAGACACAAGGAAATGATGAGACAATACTGGTCAATGAGATATCAAGYAGTTAGCACACTTCAGTAGCTCGAACACTTGCAAATTTTCAGTCATAAAATAAAGTTGTCAGCTTGGATCTGAAGGACAACATGGGGTGACTTTGTGGTAGCTCTCAGGGAACTTTTCCCAGCGAAGAACATTTAAAAATGAAGACACGATGAAAATGAAATGTTCTAAATTCAGAATTTTGAACACATTTAGAAATGGGTAATGGAACCGCCGCAATGGAGAATGACCTTGCTCTTCCATAAAAGATRCTAGTGAGAGAGAGAAACTAAGAAAGGATGCAACAAAAGAGAAGCAGTTTAGGTTTCCTATGTAGAAAAATGTCAGGYCTGAAAAGGATTCCCAATCACTATGTTTTGGGCAACTTACCAAAGACTGCTGAAGCTCTCTTTGGTTATGCATACAGGTGTCATAGAGGTACATTCATAAAGACAATAATACAGGCTGGATAATTACTGAAGTCTTCATTTCTGCTGCCTGCGTAACAGTAGCAGAAGACTGTATCGTATCTTTGTTAACGACCTCATTAATAAATATGGAAGGAGACTCAACGCTGCAAACCCTAATTGCTGGGTAATGGTTATAATGGCACACTGTACCTATTTCTTGAATAGTCAATTATATCAAGTATCACGCTTCATGTTTCCTGAAGTTCCAAGGCACTGTGCAGCTTTCAAAGGGGAAAAGAGGGAAGAATGCAGCATGCAGTCTCATCATGGTTTCAGTTGTGAAAAAGATACAGCTTCAGGATTTCCAAAGTTGCTGGTTTTGCACATGCTTAGAGAAAGAGCAGTTTAACACAACTTCATAATCAGCGATCCTCACAAAATGTTCAGTGTATATCTGCCAATTCTTTCCTAATCTAATTCATTTTTAAAAGCAGCTTAGTAGAGATATCTGCTCAGAGTTAGATATGCATTCTACTGTATGATATTCTTCAATAGGAATGAAATACTTTCAATGTAAAAACAATCATATTGCTTCATTAGCCTGAAATATCTTAGATAGAGATGGCAATAAAAAAGATAACTTTTAGATATAAGCACAGAAGAAAAATTATGTTTTATAGAGAGAGTTCAAAATTACCTTTTGGAAAGTAACCTACTCTTCCAACAGCAAAAAACTAATTAAGGTCAGTACATGGGCTGACACATACAGCTTACCACTCTTTGAGTTTTGCATGTTGTGTATCCCAACACACTGTGAATTCCAGTGCTTCCAAGTGGTGCTTTATTTCATAGGGAAAAGCAAACAGAGGCATCAGAAAATGAGGCACATGAAAGTTACTGAACAAGCCTAACAAAAAAACTTTCCATAAACTCTAAAAACAGAGCCAGCCTTATGATCTAAATACATTATTTTCCCTGAAGGCAAGTCAAGCACGATTCCATTCACATGCGTCTGGCTCAGTATTGTTCCTCCTTCAACTTGTGATGAGAAATCACTCCTCATAAGAAGCATTTATGAATGTCCCTTTCTCCAAGGCATCACAAGGTTTTGGTAAAGCTTGTGGAAATCAGCAAGATCCTCAAACCAGATTTTAATTGACACTTCATTCTAACACACTTATTTCTTTCTAGAAAAGCTAAGAAATATCTTCATTAGAAAAACAAACATTTTAAAACCAAAGCACTATTATTCTTCGTGAAGAATCACATAAAACAAGCAAAAAATTCCAAATAAAATACTTCTTAGTTACATTTCACCCTGGAAAGTTCCTAAGGCTTCACTAGAATACAGCTTTGAACTTAAAGTTTTTCAGCACAACTAGCACTAACTGTTCTCTGCAATCTAAAAAGCCAGTTTGTTGGTAGCAACATAGAGCAGATAACTTAAAACTGGAAAAAGAACTAAAATGGAATGAATGATATACTGAATTTCAACAGCCTTTCAGATTTGAATGTGGTGTTCGTGTATATCACTGAGATTTAATTTTTAAACTTCTGAAGTACATCACAAGTTATTTTGGGAAGAGCTTAACTTAAGCTACGAGGCACAAGCTGACATTCTGAGGCATCCTCAGAAAGATTACAATGAAATGTTAAAGACGAGAGCTATTCCCTCTACACTGACTGAACCAAGAATGGTACTTCCTCATCGCTTCATCTCATATTCTCTGAGTCCACCACAAGCTCTAAATTGTATAACAGTACACTTCAATTATTTTCCTGCTTTCAGCATGCTAAAAATAAGACTGACATCATCAACYAATTTTAACGAATATTATAAAGCAAAGTGCATGCCAGTGTCAGTAAATGAAACGTAAAATTAATTGTGCTGCAAAAGAGGAAAGCCTTGTGAAAGAATTCACTGGAGTAACAAATGGTGAGCATTTTGTATGCCCTCAAGCTTCACAGAAATCATTATAACTTACATTTCATGAAGGTTTGTTTAAGAATGACTTTTTCAGCATAACAGTCATAATTTATTACCAGGTAAACACAGAAACCAGCTAGTCAAAGTCAAAGACTGACTGAAGCTAATTTCTCATATGATTACAACCAGCAGATTTTGGCCTCATACTTGGGTAGAGGAAGCATTTATAATCGAAGTTTTGATAGAACATGTAAGTGTCTATTTAAGACATAAGTATCATTTTCTGAAACAAAAACAAATGTCATGTTCTCAGCAYGGACCATCACTAACAGAGAGAGACAAAACTTTAACATGGAATTAAAGAGAGCATGATCACGGCAACAGTCTAAAACTGGGCCTGAGTATATCTGTCAGCTTTCTACCCATGTTCACATCATAACTACTTACTTTCCTGACCAACAAGTTTTGACTGCTGTTAGCAATATACTGCTAATACAACTATGGATGAGTGAACTGACTTCTAAATGCGACTTCATGCCTTAATTCCAATACTATTGGCCACAGGTAGCCTCTTTTGTTAGTGATTGTGTTAAGAAACAGAAATCAGTCAAGTTACAGTGGCAGGGCAGCACAGTAAGGGAGGAAAAAGGCTTCTTGTAACTCATTAGAAAAAAAAACCCAACAAGATACATAAGTCAGTAGGACAGAACATATCCTTTTAGGCTCTTCTCTCTTTAACAGTCATTTTTTTTTTGCTGACAATAATTGTGGTATGAAGTGGTTAATGGAGCAGTAAGGCAGAACTGAATCTGGTGTAGAAYGCTTTTAGGATAAGAAGATGAAGGTATGGAGATAACTTGATGCCCACAAGGTGTGCAAAATACACATTTGTGTGAGTCACTGGACAGACATGGGAGCCCTGGGAAACAAATGGCCAATTTAACAAGTATGCTAATGTCCACCAAAGGGAACGACAATTAGACTTGCAAGCTGTGTCTTAGGGATGAGATGAAGTGGCAAGGAGGAGAGGCAGCTGTTTGGAAGGAAACATGGAGAGCTTTTGTATATAAAACATGGGTTTTGACCTACCTGGGCCTTGGCTTCTAATTCGTGAAGGTGAATGTCCCCTGATACACAGGGATGAACACTAACGAGTATTTGTAAAATGATATGACTAGCTGGTGCCGGAGAACAGAGAGCTGTTGTTAACAGCCTTGCTCCAAACACTGCTCCTGCTGAAAGGAGGTTATACTGAAYACTCATAATTATAGAAGTTATAATGAAGAAGCTAAGAGTAAAGATTTTCAGAACATCTGTTGTTGCACTAAGACCATCAGTTCTTCAAACACTTAGAAAGTGAGTAACTTAGCTCTTGCAAGAGGTCTTACTTACTCCAGTGTTGCTTAMAGGCCTACGCTTTTGCATATGCATTCACATTTCAAGAGGTGGTTCCTAACACCAYGCCTCAGAACATCATCATATATAATTTAACATAGCCACGTGAAATTCAGTTTAGTATACAAAGCAAAGATCACATGAAATTATAAACATTTAATGTTAGTGGAGTTGAAGGTGACACACTACCATGAAATGAAAACATAAAAAACAGCATTTGTTCTTCCTGTCATCTGCCAGACAACTTGATAACAAAGTGATACACACGTATTTCCAGCCTTAATCTGGATGCACAACAAAGCCTAAAATTTAAACTAGTAGGCCCCAAGGATCCTGATCCAAGAATAGACTGTGCCAAGAGAAAACAGTGAAATCTGATGATTACACTTTTCAAAAGAATGATCTTTCAAATGTGTCATGCCAAGATTATAAATGTAACCAAATATCCACAGATTCTACAGGCAAAACTTAAAATAGAAACCAGTCCTTAAATACAACAATTTCAACCTCAGCCAAACTAAGCATATTTTTCGTTATAAAGAATGTAAAAAATTTGAGAATTTTTTATTTTCACTATATTAGTCATTAAGATTATAGTGACCAGTAGCTTCCTCTTGCTTATGTCTAATTTAAAATAAATAATAATAAAGTCTTTTACGAAACAAAAACCCAACTTTCTTCCCCGACCAATTTTGACCTTTTCTGTTTGGGAGACATTGATTTTTTTTACCGCCTGTGTTTCTAATGGAGCTTGAAATTAACACGGCTTTTTGTTTACCTCCTAATTTGTGCACCACCATCATCAGTGTTGTCAGCACAGCCCTGGGAATAGGGTTTGTTTACTGCTTCTGCATAACCAGCAGAAGGAGCATAGGAGCAGAAAATAGGTTTGGTTTAGAGTTTTTATTTTTTATTTTATTTTTTTACCCAGGGTCTTTTATATGTTATATATTAATGACTCGAGTGATAAGGCGGCCCATTTTGTCAATATTTTTTAAGTAGAATACCAAAAGACTTGAGCTCGCTTAGGGATATGTTAAATTCCTCTGACACATATATCATCAAAAGTTGGTATTATTGTTGTGTCAACCCAAAGCATCTGCCAGCCTTTTGCACAGTGGGAGTTCCCACGAGACCCAGCACTGCCTGTCTAATGTGGAATACCACCTAGAGAAGTATCACAGCCGCTCCTTCTCTGAACAGCTTTTTTGGCACAGTGTTCCCCTTTCTGCATTAAACAGCTCCAACATCAGAGTCCCCATAGTGGTACAGGAACATCATCTCTTCTCAGAGACACATCAGACGTTTGGGATCAGTATTCAGGCTTCTATTCCTGTGTATCTATAGCCTTACCAATGCTATAAGAAYAAGCTTATTTCTCTTGGTCATCACACAAGTGCATGGGAGGGTAAAGACAAATGAATTTGAATAAGTTGCTATTCCATTATCATGTCCTTCAGCAATTGTATGGCTGCTAGATGATTTGTCTAATCAGTATTATAAGAGGTCATCTGTGATATGCTACAAAACCATTAATATTGCCAACTAAAAATAATTCCATCCGTTTTTTAGATATATATAACTATAAAACTACAGACACAACTAGGCATTGACCTTGTTTCAGTRCAAAGGGATGGACCACATGATCTGTGAAACCCCTTAAATCTGTTTTCAATTTAGACTTTTTTTCCAGTGAACTTTATGGTCCAAGAATAATTCTGTTCACAAACATCATCATTCCATGCCACGATTTATTGTTGTGTGAAAATGGTCATAACTTGTACATATAAGTTCAACCCTTGCTCATAAAAATATTCTAGATAGTTTATTTTGTTTTTCAAACCAGACCCACCTCTTCAAATATTATACCCAAGAAAACATATAGATCTGTTCATCTTAATCTAATCTCAATAACATGAATTTCTTGTTGTTCCTGTCAGAAATGTAACCCACTTCCCCAAATTCAGCACAACCTCCTATCACATGCTCCACAATTTCCTCCTGGTTATAACACAATGTTTGATGATGCAGAATATGCAATGCTGCTACGATTTGATGCATCTGATGATGTGAGACATGCAAATTTAGGAATTTAGAATTTAGCAATTTCTTGATAAAAATCCTGCTTCATTCCTTGTGAAGGATCAAGAGCTACGTTTTAAATACAGTGGTGTGGTATGCTGACAATCATACTTTACCCTGTCAGCTGTGCTTCTACGCCAAAACAATACTTTYTAGTTAACTCCAACACATCATATTGTATTTCAGTTATTTCTTTTTCTGTATTCTCCCCATTCTCCAGATGACAACCTTGTTTTTACTAGTATATTCACGCCTAAAGCCTTCCTCCCTACCACAGAGAAGGTCATTAAGTTTCAGCAGTTTTTGTCCCTTCATGAAGCTACCAAAATTCATTTGTCTCTCAGCACTGTCCTGTTAGCATCCTAGAAACCAAACAAGTCTCATTCCTCTTGAGGCAAGAACGCAGAAAGGTCATTTCTGACCCAACTAGAACTCTGCATATGCACTCTTTATCCCACAGGATGTCTATGGACTCAGTATAAATCATTATCAAGTGGTAGAAGGATGAAAGTTAATCTGCTTTTTAATGCAGCTCTTCCCGGGAAAAAAAAAAAAACAAAAACAAACAAGTAAAAAAAAACCAGTAAAATCAAATCCAGGGACTTACTCTTCTGCTGAAAAGAATGTTAAGGTATAAGCAAAAAAAACCAAAATCAAAACAGAACAAAAACCTAAAGAAAGAAATACAATTTTCAGCCTCCTAAATTCCCTGCTCAAATGCACACGTATGAGGAAGTAACATATCCAAGAAGGAGGCGGTAAGGCTAACTAGCCTTGCAAAGCGGGTTCCCTGGCCCTTCTGAAGGCAGCAAGATGCCTCTGTGGCAGCTTTGCAGCAGGGAGACTTGTCTATTAATGGCCATGTTGGAAAAGCATATTCATTTCCTAAGTCATCCAAAACCAATCTGATTTTAATCTTCTGGTTACTTCTGGCCTCAGCTGCATGGAAGCAAATGACGGCATAGACCACTAAGAGCCTCCTGAGCAATCCAGCCCCTCAGTGGATTTTCTTAAAATTAGTTTAAATAACAGATACTTGGACTGCACCACATACGCAGTAGGTCAATTTAGGACCTAATAGAGTCTCAGAGGAGAAATTTGCCTGCAGAGATTAGGAAAGGATTCTCTCCTCTTCCTCTGTAATCATCTAGTGAGAATCATTAATAATAAACATTTGTCATCTCTCTGCAAAGGAAATAAAAGGGCATCTCCTACTCTAAGCATTCTGCGGTTAACACAGATGCCGGGAGTGATGGGATGTGGTGTTTTTCATTGTAACTGCCTCAGCGTTGCATGTTTGGTTAACCAGCTCGTTGGGGCCACCGCCAAAGGCAGAATGTCGGTCTGGACGGAGCACGGCCTGACTGCGAAAACCAAGCTCACATGTAATTTTCCCCTGAAGTTCAAAAGCATATCTCTTAGCAGATCTGGACTTACGCTCATGTGATTCAGAGGAGGTTGCAAGTACCCTGGAAGGGCTTTTAGAAGCAGTTAGTAAAGGCTTACTAAACTAAATTGGTTTGCAACAGTGAGTGAGTATTCACCAGGGCACAAATCAAGGAATCTTAAGACCACAATCTTAAAATAATGAAAATAGTTAAAGTTTATATTCTTATCCATTCTTATTACAATAACTGTCTTATAAATAGATTTATGTATTTGTCTATTTTCATTTCAATTTTTGTCAAAGACTGATGTATCAGAATGTTAATGTTATACAATTATATACTCTGTAAATTAAAGCAGCATGGCGTACTGGTGGGGAACAGCACATTTCACACTTCATTACTTCTGCTGCAACTCAACCAACGTTAAGCCTGAATTTGCTGTTTCCAGTAGTCAGGGTTTTTTTGGTTGTTACTTTTTTCAAAGCATTTCTGTTTCACAGTTCTTTGCTGCTTATCTACAAGCTTTACTGTCCTCAGCGAAGCTGGAAATTTGGTGGTTTTCTCTAGCAACCCACAGAGATAACAGTGGAGGCAAACAGTAGCTCTGGGAAATGTATGCAGGTACCGTGTTGAGCCTCGGAGAAGGGACAGAATCGTCACTGGTAGCCCAAAGTTCAGGCTACTCTAAYGTGTTACATGTTACAGTCAATGCAGTCAAAGGATGCAACAACAGGACTATTCAGTTTTACACCACAACACATGTCCCATATTCAGCAGTTTAGGATATACACTAAATTATCTGATTGATACCATGTGGTGAAGTTGTTAGTTGAATTTTTAAATACAGAATATTGTTTAAACTGATTTGCAGAAACAAATGCAAAGAAGCTGCTTGGTAAATTAAGAGGCCTGAAATACCATTAAGATTATATTCTGCTTTGACATCACTGAAAACTTAATTTTTACTAGCTTTTCAAACACACAATAACCACGAGGGAATGTGAAATTTTACAATTATAAATTATAATTTTATAAAAATATTAAATCATGATGCCACTGAAATCCAAATCTTACTTTACTTTTCCCTGCTGATTTTGATACCAGTAGTGAGAATAAGAGAGAATAACTTTGATTTATTCTGATTTATACTGCAGAAGGAAGTCACAGCACATTCTAGATTTTTCATTTGTCTCATAAAATCCAGATTTGCTGAGTGCATATCGGTATTGCTGTCAGAGTGGTTGAGGTATTCAAYGATAAATGTAAAAAAGGAGTTTGAGGAGTTGCAGGTCACCTTTAAATATATATATCTTTTGGATCTATCCATATTTAAGAAGTTCTGAATGATGGAACCAGTCATCTCCAAGACACAAGTTCTAACCATTGTTGGTAGGTAAATAACACTCGCAAATTTGTAGTTTAAAGCAGCACATGCGGATATTCCAGGCAGCAGCGGGGGTGCCCTATTCTCCCATTGATCACATGATGAAGCCTGTGAGCTTCCTATTAGATAGTAAAAGCAATCTTATGAATGTGAAATCTTCCCTTATCCAGATCACAGGCACCTCAGCTCAGAGCCTTTGTGTTCAATTTGCCTTCTACTAGCAAGCAGATTGAAAGAAGCAAAATCTGCTACTTTTAAGCAATGTGCAGTGTGCACTGACAACATCAGCAGGCAGACTGCAGGGTCCTTCTCTATGGAACACTTCTTTTTGACTTTATTTTTTAATTCATTCTGAAGTAAGTCCCACCTTTACAAAAGCTGCAGGTTACAGTATGCTGACAGCAAACAGATACCCCAGGGATGCAGTTACATACCAAATGGTTTCACAATGCTTTTAATATTTTAAAGGATATGAAATCTTGTTAATATAATGAACAGCAAGCTACCATTATTGCAATGCCACAGCAGCTTCTATTTAAAGAACTTCTACATCTTTGTGCATACAGGCAGTATGAAATATCAAGTCTCACAGTACCACTGTAGAGCTATCCATGTTCTACATACAGATTATTGAGGGATATAAGAGTTAAGTTTCTTGTCTGGTATCACCCAGGAAGTCCAGAGCAGAAAGAGCTCAAATGTCCCACACTGTAACCCCACACACATCTTTCCATAAAGGTATTTAATTTAAAAATGCACATTTTTCTTTCCAACTTGGCAAGTTGGCTTCTTTTTAAGACCTTTAATTATAGTTCAAATTATATTCAAATTATTTTTCCAGAGTCGTTTTTTCCTGTCTAGGGCTCCACTGTTTTTCCTCTCTCCAGAAAGACCAAATGCTTTCAAATTATTTTTGTTGTTAGCAAGCAGGAAAGCAGGAGAATTTCTTGAGAATGTCTCTCTCTTTCTCCATTTAGGAAGCAAAACAGATGCTGTGATCTCCTCAGGGAGAAGGATCCTATCACATGGCAGGTGTGAGCAAAGGATGCTTTGCATGTCGAGAGGAAAAGAGTGGTACTAAAGGACCTTGCTTGAAAACCAGCAGCCATGGCAAAAACACTTGTTTGGTGAGGAAAAAAGATAAGTTCCTCTACCTAAAGAAATGGTATGCATTGACAGGAGGAGCGATCACTAGTGCCGGCTTTTCCAATATTACTCTAGCTTTTCCCTTAAAGAAATGGCTCTACAAACCAGGGAATGTCATGAACATTTCTACTTTTATCTTTTTTAAAAGGGTTTAATGCTTCAGCCTGAATCAAAGACTAGCCTAAAGACTCAGATTCCCAAAACATACTGAGCAAAAAGTAGGTTCTTCTTAAACCTCATCATTTCTGATGGGACTCAACACTGGACTGTTCAATACTTTAGGATGACATTATTAGATAACATGCAAAGAAACCAGAACCCAGAGAGAAATATTCCTAAGTCCTTTGTTGCTACCTGGAAACAAATAATATTAAAAAAAGAAAAATCCTAATAAACAATTATTTAAATATAACTTCACCTCTTGTAACATTTCCTTTGTGTGCACATGAATATGCACTTAAGAAATAACGCTGTTTGTATTAGCAGCAGTAAATCCTAGATGACCCAGAGCTACTGCAGAAGCATTTGCAGAAAAGGCGTCCCATTGAATACGGCAATAATTACATAGAAACTGGCAAAGTTAGTGCAAACCAATGATTTGATATTGGCTTCAGTTATGATGAAACAGTCACGCTCAGTTTGTCTCACACAGGGAAAAGAAGGTCAGAACAGTTTCCTTCATCTCCAAGAAGACTTTTCTACCAATGTACAGAAAAGAAAAAGCGTTTTCTTTGGAGTTTTGTGGAGTTTTATTTTTTGTCCTCTTGCAGATCAAAGAATATCTTTTCTTGCATGAACTGTCATGTATATAAAAATGTCAGCTCCGTTTTTAAGACTGGCTTGCACTACATGCAGCCAGTTTATCTGCAGAGCTCAATTTAAAATGGAAGACATCATAAGAGCTGGTCCCAGTGCTCCTTCTCAGATCAAATTTAAGAAGAGACAGGTGTTCACAGGCATTATTTATACTCAGACACAGGGCCAGATGTGTCCCTCGAACCTGCAAACCTCTCTTGTGACCTGGGCCTGGCATCTTTTTTCCTTTTATGTGGGAATTACATTAAAGCAAACCAAAACGCATTCACTGGGTATGAGAGGTTTTCAGAAACTATTTAACATACTTAGTTCATTTGATTAATTTTGATATACCCCTTTCAGACAAATCCTTGGTGAGCAAAACTGCATGTCTGCACAGAGGGCGAGGATCACCACAAGACAAAAAAGAGGCAATGCTGCTCGTATACCTATTGCTTATTTACGAATGCTGGAAAGTGATGCTCAGAATTGCTGGAAAACGTTTCCATATTGCATCATGAACACATACTGCATCTCTGTAGATGTGTGATATCACCACTGCCTACAGTAGCAAACCACAAGAGTGCAGCATCTGGGATGCAAGAAGGCAAAAATGAGCCAAAACAGCAGCACTAGACCTCTTCCAAACACTCCAAATCTTGTTCCTAGGAACTGGATACCTCAGTGCCTACACCACAGGATGATAATCTGTAACTTCATATCCTTATGCAAGGCAGAACATAGACTATTGTTTGGGTTCACTTCAGCAGAACTGCACAGAAACTTCTTAGGTCTTGCCAGGGTCACTTGGGCACGACGTTTTTACAGCAAGTAACAGTGTCAGTCTATAGCAAGCAACCCCATTCTCCTTTGAGAATAAAAGAAGGAAGGAAAAATCTCATTGTTCTGAAATTGTTTGGGCCTCAGAGGAGTGAGGCCAGGCAGAGCTTGGAAATGGAGACATTGCCTGCAATAACTAGCAGTCATCTTCTAACAATACAGTTCATTTTTTTAAGGAATGCTATTCTCCAGCAGCAGAAAGCTAAAAATGCATCAGTGATCATTTTCTTTTTTTGGTATCATGTTCCACCTATAAATAGCAGTTGTGGCCCAAGTGCAACCTTTCTGACCCAGTGGCGCAGAGGCCAGGATAAATTTTACATATGGTGGCAGTATTGCTGCCAAAAGGGCAATGGTTGTGCCTCCTTGTGTCAGTGGTGGGCACTGAAACCTCAGCACATCAGGAGACTTTATAAGACCCTACAGAACTGGCATAACAGCAAAAGGATCCCAAGGCCACCACTCTCTCTACCCTTTACTTTTCTACTCTCTTTGCAGTGGAATGAAACCTGTTCTGATGCATGCATGAACCTCCAAACATATTGAGGAGTTAGGCCAGGTTTGTCTCCATTACCCAAACACATTCTGTACTTTATGCTCTTGAGAAATAAACAGATTAATAAGCCTGGTCCATCAAACAATAAATAATTTGTGTGCACAAACAGATTTGATTCACAACAGCTCAATGGTGCATGCTACCAATGCGGCAAGCTGCCTGCTATAAATGCAATGCGTTCTCAGCTATAGGAAAGCAAAGGGATACAGCTGCTGAAGGGTGATGTGAAATTAAAGAGGGAATGAAACGTGTGATCTTATTTAATCACACCTGGTGCTTCAATTTTTCAATAACAGCACCCTGCTAGACTGTGTCAAATCAGTTCTACAAAGAAAAAATTATGGATGGAAAATGAATTAACTCTTTCTTTCCCACTGTTAATATGCTGTACCAGTCAGAAGCATCTTTAACAGTGGCTGTTAAGAATGTTTTTCTCAAATGAAAGTTGTTGAGCATTGGTCTAAAAGGAGCTCAGTGGAGGATAACAGTTGTGTGCCAATGGGTGAGCATGAGGTTTCATGACATAAGCACAAGTCTTCAGTGTGTATAACCTATTTTTTACACACAAGAAATTTGTCAGAATCAACTTGAAGGATCAAAGTGCCACACTGGGACCAATCATTCCTATTTGTTTCTTTAGGTGGGTGGCACATATGTGCAGTGAGACAGACAGAGGAAGCAGGACAGCTGAGGACAGCAGAATGCAAAAGGGGAAAAAGCAGCTTTTCTCTTGCCTTGGTCATTCTGCTCAGCACAGATTTCCAATAAGAAGAAAATTTATCTCAACAATCACCTGGATTCCATTTTCTTTTTGTTTCTCTTTTTTATCGAGGATTTTGTTGGGTTTTTTTAAAGTCATATTTTGCAGTTAGGTGTTTGGGTTTATATTAAATGTCAAACATAATTTGATTCTGCAAGCACTGCATTGTGTGATTACTCATGTCTCATTGGCTAGTCAGACACTGTTTCTGAAATAGTGTGCCCTATGTACTAATAAATCACTTTTGGTAATAGACAGGAAGGTGCTTTATCTAATGTAAAAAATGGTAATTGTGGTCAAATGTTCCATTCTTCAGGGAAAAAGAAAAAAAAAAAAACCTTCTACATGATTTCACTCAGCAGCAGAAAATAAAAAGCTGAGGTATAATTAGCTTAACATAGCCATCTTCATATTAAATTCATAAAGAAAAAAATCAAACATGAAAAATAACTAGCAGTCTCCCATTCTGGTCTCCTTGTTGAATTAATGCCACTAGTATGGCATTGTGTAAAATAAGATGCACAAGGCTACTGTATGGATGAAATGTGTGTATTTAGAGAACAGTTCATTTTCAGAGGGAAGATATTCCATCTTTCTTTATGTAAGTGTTACATATTTAGGAAATTTGTACATTGTCTCAAGAGATGTCTAGTTTTTACAGCCAATTTACTGAAAAACTAAGGTATTAAAGCAAATACCTCGGAACAGTTTTAAAAACATCCTAGTCTTTTCATTATTAGTTGTGCCACCCATACTCAAAAGAGATTATCGCAAGGAGAAAATACTTATTTTTGTTTTTTAATAAATACAAAAGCATCGTGAAAGGGCTACGAAGATGATCAGAGGACTGAAGCATCTCTCCTATGAGGAAAGGCTGCGAGAGCTGGGCCTGTTAAGCCTGGAGACAAGAAAACTTGAGAGAGGATCTTATCAGTGTCTACAAATACTTTAAGGTGGGGTGTCAAGGGGATGGGGCCGGACTCTTTTCAGTGGTGCCAAGAGACAGGACAAGAGGCAATGGGCACAAACTGAAACACAGGAAGTACCATCTGAATATAATGAAGAACTTCTTCACTGCGAGGGTAACAAAGCCCTGGAACAGGTTGCCCAGAGAGGTTGTAGAGTGTCCTTCTCTGGAGATATTCAAAACCTGCCTGGACACAATCCTGTCTAACATGCTTTAGGTGACTCTGCTTGAGCAGGGCAGGGTGGACCAGATGATCTCCAGAGGTCCTTTTGAACCTCAACCATTCTGTGATTCTGTGAAAAGACCTTCATAACTTAAAGATGCTACTATTGCAACAGGATGGATTAATTTAAACCAGGARTATTAATCATAATTCAAATTATCAAATAGGAACCCTTAGTTTAAATCAATTTTATTCTCGCTTTTCTCTTTTATTTTGTTTTCCTTTGGTAGATAGAAACATAAAGCTGAAGTGGACATTAGAAAGATCATCTAGTCTATCCCTCTGCTCAGAGGCAGAGATGAATATCCTGACAGGTAACTGTTACCTATTCCTCAAACCTACAGCTCCCCTCTACCCTGACTCTCCCAAATACTTCACTCTGGGACACATCTATGCTAAGTTTCTAATATCCAAACTAAATCTCCTTTGGTGCAAACTATTTCATTAGCACTTCACAACTGCTTAAGAAGTCATTGGTTAATTGCTTGCTATCCTACCTCTGGATGCAGAGAGACGGCATGGACACATATAGCTACTATTTCATATTACAAACCCTTTAATACACCTGAAATATTGTGTCTCTTTCCATGCTTCTCTTTGTCCTTGTGTCCTGAACCCAGCTCTTTCAACCTTTGCCTACTGGTCTTTTCTAAATCTCGGTGCTCATTCCTATAGCTCTCTCCTGGCTTTCTCCAGTTTGTCTATTTTGTTCCATAGAGTGAAGCCCAACTCTGGATACTACTCTAGCAGAGCCAAAAGGAGTTAATAATCAGCTATGGCTTAGACTTAATACTGAAGCCTGATCTTCCAGGCCTTCTCTCCCCAAACAGCATCAGGCTGCTGACTCACATTCAGCTTGTGATACCGCAATACCACATGCTCTCTCTCACTACTGTTGCTTACTCAGATGTTCCTCATCTGTATTCATACATTTATTTTCCCTTCCTCATTGCAGGTCTTCTTACTTACATTTGCTGAATTACCATCTTCCTCATTTCAAACATTTCTCCATTTTATCAAGATCACTTTGGACTCTAAACCTGCTCTCCAATGTACCCAAAACCCTTTGGAGCTTTGAGCCACTTGCACACTGTACTCTCCAGCCCATCACCAATAACATTAATGGAAATAATGAATAGCACCCAACCTAAGGCAGAACCGAGCAGAATTGCACTTCGGGTTCCCTCCCTATTTGACAAGCAAACAGTAACTATTCTTTCAATACAGCACTTCAACAAACTCTTCACCTACCTCACAGTAATTTCATCTAGATGGTTATTTTCCTTGTTTGCTTGCTTGGCCTTCTGCAACATAGTCAAAAGCCTTACTAAAGTAAAAATATATCCACCTACTACCTCTTTTTTATCTACTATATCTGTTATCCTATTCAAAGAGGAAATTAGAGAKATTTTTTCTTAACAAATCCAAATTGGCTGTTTTCCTATTAACTTATTATCTTCAAGGAGTTTACAGATTGGTTAATAATTTTTGAAGCATTTTTCAAGGTTTCATCATTTTCTTCATTTTAAGAGTTTAAGTTTTCCTTCCTCATCCTTCACAAGTTCTTAAAGATAAAAGCTTACAATTGAGAGATTATCCCACCTGACTTCTTGGTCCTCTAGGGTTAATTTCATTACATCCTGATGGCTTGACTACATTTAATTAACTTACTTTCATACATTTAACCTKATTTTTTCCCTATTCCATTCTTCTCC
Source organism: Rhea americana (assembly GCF_003343005.1). Taxonomy (NCBI): domain Eukaryota; kingdom Metazoa; phylum Chordata; class Aves; order Rheiformes; family Rheidae; genus Rhea; species Rhea americana. The sequence goes on from NW_028185037.1 coordinate 10,853,727, forward strand.
ATCTATTAAAATTAACTTTGCCAAGCACCTGGTCACAATTAAGCTATTTGTGAAAACTGAAGTCAAGAAAGGCTGAACTGTTCAGCCCCATCTTTGAGATCTGCTTTCCCCTCCTTTTCCTCAAAGTAACAGAACTTCATTTTCCTTCATCTTTCTCTTATTTCTAAGATCTTCAAACACTCAGCTTTTAATACTCCTTGGAGTGACAATTCACTATATTAGGCAACTCATTATATTATTATATTAATCATTATATTATGTTCTGCTATTTTTTCAGATTTTTCCCTTAGAAATACATTCTCCTGTTTCCCTTATTTGTAGTATTCCTGATTTGCAAGTCATTGAAGAGGTCTTACAGCAGCCATATGATACTTTATATCTTTCTCCTTTATCAGGACAGTCTGTTACCATGTCTGTAATATTTYGTCTTTTAAAAACCCATCAGTTCCCTTGAACTTTCTTTTCCTTGCCTACCCACACTTTGCCTACCAATTCCAAAGTTCAAAGAAACCAGCCTTCTTAAAGTCCTTTGACATTATTCAGCTGCTTTTACTCATTCCTTTCCTTCAGATCAGAAACTCTTCTGTTTTGTGGTCATTTTCATTCACATTGCCTTCTGCCTTCAAATTCTCAACCACTTCTTTCTGAATCAGAATCAAGCATAAAGTAAATTTCTGCAGTAATTTCCTTTGCCCTCAGAAACAGAAATAGCTCTCTTGAGATTTTAATTCTTATYAGATCATCTAGACAAGATTCACCTGACCAAGGGTATGCATATATTCAGCTTGTCACTTCAGAGAGGGTATTAGGACCTCCCAGAGTGAGATACAACTTATTTTATAGTGGATGCCTAAGTGTATCACATAAAACACCTCTAATTGTTCCTATTTTTCCTACAATGAACATAAAGGGAAGCTCTGGCAAGTACGTCACATGACAGAGCTCACAAGTACCTCTATCAAATCACAGAACCATGTAGGATGGAAGGGACCTTTCGAGGTCTCTAGTCAAACCTCCTACTCAAAGCACAGTTAGAGCAGCTTGCTCAGGACCATGTCCATTTGAGTTTGGGATATCTCCAAGGATGGAGATCCACAACCTCTTTGGGTCCCYGTTCTGCTGTTTCACCACACCCAGAATACACTTATTTTTCCTTATATCTAGTTAGAAATTTATTTATTGCAACTTGTGCTGATTGCCTTGCATTCTGTCCCTSTGTATGTCTGAGAAGAATCTAGTTCCATCTTCCCTTCACCCTCACACTAAGTACTGGCAGGCAGCAGTAAGATACCCTTGARCTTTCTCTTCTCCAGGCTGAACAAATCCAGCCCTCAGGCTCTCCTCCTATGGTGGGCTCCTCCTCCCTGATCATCCTGGTGGCCTGTCCATCGACTCACTTCAGTCTGTCAATGTCTTTCTTGTACTGGGGAGCCCAAAACTAGGCACAGTGGTTAGATGTGATCTCACTAGTGCCAAATAGAAGGGAAGAATTAGTTGCCTTAACTTGCTGGCTACACTCTTGCTTGTACAGCCCAGTATGTTTTTGTCCTCTGAGGCAGGAGTACACTGCTGCTTTGTGTTCAAATAACTGTTCGCCAAAACCCGAACCTCATGAGGTTCCTGTCAGCCTATTTCTCCAATCCATCCAGGCTCCTTTAAATGACAGCACTGCCCTCCAGAATATCAAGTGCTCCCTTCCAATTTGGTATCATCCCAGAAACTTGCTGAGGGTGCTTTCTGTCTCATCATCCAGGTCACCAAAAAAGGTATTAGCATTGGCTCTAGTACTGATCCTTTAGGGATACCACTAGTAAAAGCCACCAACTGGATTTTACGCCATTTATCACAACCCTTTGAGCACAACAGTCCAGATGATTCTCTGTATGTTACTGTCTACCTACAGTCCATATCTCAACAATTTGACAATAAAGATACTGTGGGAGACTACATCAAAGGCCTTGCTAAAGTCAAGGTATAAAACRTTCACTGCTTCCCCCTAGTCCACACRGCCAGTCATCTCATCATAGAAGGCAATGGGGTTGCTTTGCCCTAAGCAAATTCCTGCTGGCTGTTCCTACCTTCACGTGCCTGGACCTCTAAATCAGAAGAGATGAATTTATCCTGTGTCCTTCATACAACTGCATTCTGCTAGTAGTTCTTGGTAGTTACAATTCTCTTTATCCCGTTGTCCTTTCCTATCAATAATTCTGTTAACTTTTTAAAAAATATAGAAAGTACTTATCCTAAGCTAGCTGTGGACAGTAGACCCCAGATGTAATACTGAACTTGTCAGTATGTTGATACAAAATTAAATATAGCATGTGTCAATAAATATGGCATTTCTTTTTCAGTTAACACAACCTACACATATTTATTTACATGATTAGAACTTTTGTACACAATTCTCTTGATCCTCATTCCTTAAATTCTTATCATACTAGGGCACAAGCAATGATAAACTACACTAGATGTTTTTTTTATTTGGAATTCATGTTAAGCTCTACTTGTAAAATAGATCTGAGTGTGTAAAAGAAAATTCACTTAAATTTGAAAAACTATTTTCCAAATATGCTACATAAACAAGATAAAAATAAGATTATCATTATACTTTTTGTAAGTAAGTTAGTTGTCTTATTAAACAAGGAAGTATTAGCTTCACTTGGAGAACTGAATGTCTTAGTTCTGGTTACCACATTTCTGAATATCTCAGAACTGGTAGATCATATTCTTTACTGCCCAGATTTTGTTCACAGATTAAAAGTTGAAAAGAAGCTTTCAATTTTTTCTTCTCCCAAGTGGTTTCTTACCTTTGAATGAACGAGTCACTGAATTGAAATAGCTAAATAAACATGAAAAAGATATTATCTCTGCACCTGCAGAAGTCAAAAAAGAGTTTAGCATTTCAACAACAGGTGTTTAACCAATGACTTTCACCAATTCAGCTTCCTGACTTCCTTTGCATTTCAGCAGCAAATACTGCTACACATCAAAAAATATGAATTTAAATAATTATGAGAACTTGTAAGATCTAACCTTACTCTGCTGTCTGAAGTTCAAATAAATTTAACTTACTCTTCCTTAAAAAGTAAATAGGTAGCACAGTTTCAATTTAAAATCACACTAAATATTTTATACCTACTTTGCACTGCAGAGTTTGCAACTGTTGGAAATACTGCAGTATTTTAAAGCAATTTTTCTTTGATTTTTTTTTAAGAGGAAGAATAAAAAAATCTGACAGAGGCCTTGCTGTGAAAGAACACACAGAAACACTCACCCCTTTACCCCCCACAGAATTCAAGTGTGTGCTGGGGAGAAAAAATAGGCATGGGATAGATGCGAATAAAGTCATGTTTCAATATTCAGGACTACGATGCAATGACTTTAAAACAAACATGTTATTGCCCTCAAAAAGCTTTTATTTCACGCTTTCACAATTTTAACACAGTTTTTAAAAATTCAAGCTATTTAAGCTGTAGCATATACTAAATCTTGCTTCACTGCTGACAGTATGGTTCACCCAAGTTTTCTGCATTGAGTTTGACACTTTTCCTACTTTAGATGTAAGTCTGAACCACAAAGCTGAAGATGCCAAACACTGCTTTTAAAGCTCATCAGACTGGTTTGTAATTGTAAGAGTTTGTCTACACCTTCACTTAATTTTAAATGAAAATACCCCTTCATTTGTACACTGGATAAGTTGGGCAATAAAAAAAAAAAAGTTCTAAAAAGGAACTAGCGATGCTAAAACCCATAAAACTGAGCATGGATTAATTTTATTTTCTCTTTGGCAGCATCTAGATCTGATGTGCTGATAAAACAATACCGCTTACGGCAATAACATCTGAGATCCTTTTCTTCTCTATGTCCTAAAGAGCAGATGGAATTGCTCCCKGTGGCATTCTGTACTCTTGAGACCATTTTGGAGGTGTGTGCTTCTGCTGCTGACAGCAATTCAGCTCTCCCGTCTAACCCTGTAGCTTTCCAATCTTGTTTCCTGTGGTCCACCTGGGCACATTGTGCGGCTTCCTCTCCCTGCTCTACAAAGTTTGAGTCCTGGTGGCAAGGACGGCRTGCAATTATACGTGAAAGGCTTCAGAAAAGGCAGGAAACAAAAAATACAGAAAGCAAGAGAAAAGCCCTTACCACAGCATTGACCTAACCCAGTATCCTGGCTCTGGCAGTGGCTCAGTATGGAGCTGGACTCACTGATCTGCACCTCAGACCTGGTTCACACCCATTATGTCCTCTGCTACCTTCTTAGAGCTACCTCATYCCTTCTCACTGTCCTCGTCCCAGTCCCTCATGTAACTTCCCAGCTACACSCAGAAACTCCCCACAGTGAATCCCCCATCAGGATAGCCTTCATACCCCTCACAGAGTCACTGAATCTAAGCAACTAAAGGCAAACTGGAAGAGATAGTAGCTGCTACTGTGTTAGCTACTCATTTGTCTAATTCCCCAAAGAACAGATGTAGCCAGCACTGAACCGAAACATCACTAGCAACCAAAGAGCTGCCCACTGTATATACAGAGGCTCCAGATACAGAGCAGAACAAGAAAATATACAGTTGACAAGGCTAAGGTTCATGACAGGAACTACCTCCMAGCCACGTTTTAAGAAAAGCAAAACAGGTAGATATATTTTGAAGTAGTTTGGCAGTCATTCAGGGAACATGCTACTTTTTCACATTATGGTAGAACTAAAATAAAGGTTTCTTTCAGGATATATATAATCCACTGATGTTCGGCTGGCTACAGATCTTGAATTCAAGTAACATTCGTTCATTTCTCACCTTTGACTGGCAGGAGAAAAAGGGGAGGAAAGTCCCTAGCCTGAACGAACACAGGAGACCCAGCTAACAAGCACAAAGTTCAGCTGCTTTTTTAAATGCGCAGCACTTAGTGTTAGCCAAAGGAAGACAGGAAACAAGTAAGCAAAAGCTCCTTGGTACCATTTATTGGTCATGTTATCTGTATTATCTAACTTTTCTGAAAAGTAAAAGTCCAAGAAGACAGCACACTGGAAAAGACTCTGCTCTGCTGGGACCGGCCAGATTTGTCCAAAGTTTGAGAAGTCTTTAACCTTGTTTCAACCTCCCCCTAAATATTTAATGCTAGCRTTGAATTTCCAGTGCTGAATGTAGGCAGTAACAGTTATTTTGAGAATGACTTGCTCTAACTCACAACCATGCTGACTCCCATAAAGCAAGATGGGCAAATGCCTCATCCTCTGATACGCAGGACTCCACCTGCAGGTTACAAGAAAGAGCAGGGCATAAATACTACGAGATGGGACCACAGAGCTGGKGGAATGCCCCTTCTAGAAAACAACGGCTTTTGCCATGCAGTACCAAATGCAACTAGTCTGTAAATCACAGCTGTGTACATGGTACGTAGAGCTCAAGACGGGCAAAGGAATACACATAAATCAGCTTTTGACCTTCAAATTATCATGTAACGAATATATAAACAAACACCCAGCATAGTGGGTCACAGAACTGATAGAGGTTCTGGTGAAGCCCCTATCTTTCTGTTAGCATGAAGCCTCACAGAAAAAGGGCATGGAGRTGAGTGGCAAATCATAGGAGTCTCACAATGCAGGAGATGGGCCAAAGCTGGATCAGAACTTCATCGTCTCATTCTGCTAAAGCACCAGAGGCCATGGACATCATGTTAAGCACATCACCCACCGTAGTTCAAGAAAGTCATGCATATTATCGGTTTCTTAAAAATGCTGACAAAAATGAGAAGGAACAGAAASAAGCAGTTAAAGCTTGGGGTCTGATCCTGAAACCCAGAAACACCCTTCTGGAAAGTTGGCCTTTTTTGCTGCAAATCAGTTTCAGCATCCAGCATCCAGCTTGAAGCTATCATACCAGCATGCAGTTATATGTAAGTTAATAAGCACTTACTATTGATGGTTTCTGCAGTGGCTGTTTAATTTTTAATCATATTCTTAATATAGTGTTTACATTTTTATCCAATTAGATATTGGATGTGTGTATGAGTGTGTGACAGAGAGAGAATGGAAAATTGTGTTCACCTGGAAGTACAATGACTGGATGTTCTTTGGGAACAAATTTCTTCCATCCCTTATCARTTCTAGGGAAACTGCTACCCCTTCCAAACATCAAGAGTGTTTAAAAAAACTGCTTACTAAGTGAGGAGATATATGCCTCCTTCTGCTTGAAATTTTCTCATGCAGGCCTCCTATTTTTTAGGAGAATGTCACTTAGCTATGCCATGTTGCACCATTCTGCTGTTAGATATGAGCACTGCTGATCTCTCTATACAATGCTCAACCAAGAGTTTGGCATTAAATGCCATTAAAATAGCCACTGCTAAGAAATGGGCACTTTCCTGAACAGAAATCCCAGCACTCCTTTTCATCTGTAGATCAGACATTTAAAAAATGCCTTGGTACACCGTCATCCTCCTCACCTCCACTTCAATATTTCAATAGATTCCTATRGTCATAAAAACTAGATGCACTGAAGGAATAGCTCATTTATTTTTAGGCACTGATGATTTTTCATGGGAATCAACAATAAAATTCTCTATTATGGAGGGAGAGTAAATAAACCAAAGAAGGGTAGAACTTCAAAGAGAGCTGGGTGATGATGGAAGGCTRGGCAATAGAAAATCTCAGAGTCCAAGAAATGAGCTAATCACAAATAAAATAACATTACATACCTATTACTACCTCACATGCTGGTTGCTATAATGCCAGTGATTAAAAAAAAATCAAAAAAGGAGAGTCAGAAATCCACTCAGCAGAGGCATAATGTGGTTGATATGGATCCTGGCAGAGCTCTCAGGCCGTGATCTGACTCCCAAAGCAATTCTCTGCCTGAGCCCTCTACATCCAGACTGCCTCTGGTCGCAGGCTCAGTTGTACAGCAAATGAGGACAGGCAGTAACAGGACTGCAGTCTCAGGCAGGAACTGCTCTCACTCTCAGCAGGCAGAGGCTGAATGGAAAAAGCAAGTCCCTTTGTTTCCCCCAGAGCATCTACTGTGAGGAGAGCCCAGGGCAAGAGCTCCAGGGCACACAACAAAATAGAGTCCAGCACTTGCCATGTTCGTGGCATGCCTCCTTCTATGCATGTGGCTGGGCACTTGGGTGCTCACATCTCACTGTAGCTGTATTGCCTGCATCCTTGAGAGCTCGCTATGCTGAAACTCCCCAGAGTGCCATCCTCTTTATGTTGCTCTGAGCAGGAAAAAAAAAAAAAAAGAAGAAGAAGAAAAAAGAAGATGCAATTCTATCCCTCTGCAAATATACCGCCTCAAATTTCACTTCATTTTCTCTACAGCACAAGAAAGGTAAAGATAGGAAATCAATATGTTTAGAGAAAAACATCTGAAACTTCCTATAAAAGGAAGAAACTAAAGGGCTATGGCTAAAGATGTCGTAACAGTGGTAGAAGAGCTTGGATTAATGTGCTGAGGATTAATGTGCACTAACAAATGGAGAAGAGTAGACTGCTTTTAGGCTAAATGCTTCCCTAGGTTACAGGTTACAGCTCCCTTCTTCAGGGGCCCATTGATTTTTGTAGCCAAAGAACTGGGCAATTACATGTACCTCTGTGCAAGAACTGTTCCTAAAAACAYCCACACCATGGACTTTTCTAATGAGTATGCTTAGACCTGCACTCCAGGAACTGGTCTCCCCTGTTTAAAACAAAAGCCTTCTGCATCAGCCAGGCAGCTTTAAAAGGCAGCTTCAGTTCTCATGTTACTCTTTGCCCCAGGGGGCAGGAACTTGAAGCAAGGAAGGATGAGAATAAGTTATAAAAGGGAGACAGGAAGGTCTCCAGTAAGCTCTGAGTCCTAAAGATAGCAATGAAACTAACACGAAGGGAAGGAGGAAACCACCCTCCCACATGAGAGGAAACCCCAAAATAAAACCTTTTGGCAGATGGTAAAAGGCTTTAGCATTCAATAAAATGAAGGAGCTGCATGAGAATGCAAGAGAACTTTAAGGGAGACACAGAAGGTCCAAACAAAATAGGAAGAAGCTTAGTTCTTCATTCACTTTTCTGTGCTATTATTTCAAGTCATTTTTAGATAGTCTCAATTCAATGGAAAAGCTGGTAAAACCTATGCAGTACATAGTTTTCAAGAGACTTTCACCTTCATGGCCTATCCTAATTATATGAAAGAGAAAAAACTYTTCAGTAATTTTTCTGAATTATAAAGCAAAAAGTTCGTTTTCCAGTGAGCACTTCGGCTGGGACTCTCAGCCTGGTCTTGGCCTCTCTGTGTAAGACTGCAACCAACTCCACAGAGGCAAACAAAGCCACAATGATAAAATAACCATAACAGTACAATATTGGTATCAGGATTAACCACATCTGGATGAAAAGATGAACTCAGAGGAATARGATCTAACTGTAGCTATTAAAGAATACGTGAGAAAAATGGCCTAGCACAGGTAAGTTATAACCCTACCCCAAGAYAGTAAATAAAATGAGTCTTTCTCTGCTTTAGACTAAAGGTGCATCTAAAATACAAGTAAAAAAATCAACTTCAAAGCCCCTTAACCAGAACTTGTAGCTCATTAGTTTTCATCTTTCTGGTTGCTTCTTTAGTTCTACTATGGRGGGGCAGGTTTARCTCAGCTGGTTAGAGCATGGTGCTGCTAATGCCAAGGTCGCGGGTTCAATCTCTGTCCGGGGCCACGCTGAGGGTTGGACTAGATGATCTCCAGAGGTCCCTTCCAACCTTACCATTCTATGATTCTATGATTAGTGAGCRGTAGTTAGCACAAGGTGAAAAATTCTTCATAAGTAATAGAACAGGAAATACGATGTTATCAGTTACAGTAAAAAAAATGCAATGTAAGAGTATTAGCCTAACTGAATTTTGCTAACCAGCGCAGATAAAATCAGAAAAATTAATATACTAAGGCAGTGTAAGATTGGTGGTGATTTAGAAGTGGTTAAACTCACTTGGTTTATGTTGGTTTCAWGCTGATAAGCAAAAAATAGGAAAACTTACTGTCTAGATTTTATTCAATTTTAGCTATCCCAAATTAGATGGCTAGTCCTCTAGCTGGCACAYAGAGGCAAGAACCTGCAGAGTGGTATGAGTTGCATAGGAATCTATTTTAGAAAGGCGCAAGTTATCTCTGGAGATGGCTATTATTCTTCACTGATTATTTGAGAAATGTGAGCAATGAGTTCAAATAGATGCCTAACTTTTAGATGTTTAATGTAAGATGAGATAAAGACATTTAAACTGCTCAAGCTAAAAGACATTACACTTGATTTTTATTTTTGCTTATGCTGTTTAGTAAAGAGCATGAATAAATAAAAAATAAAAAGCAGATTTTGTGGATTTCATTTTCACCAGTGATTATGAATTTAAGATTTCAAATAATATAGGCAGTGCACACTATCAAAAGAGGATTTGAGACCAAGTAAAAATTAGGTCTTATAGAATTAAGAACAATGTTCTAAAGAAAACAAAATACTCAAATTGTATTTTTGATATAATAAAATTGGCAAGGGATCACAATGTTTTTCAACTTTAGCAAGACCTACGTTACGTTAAAGAACAGAACACTTATGTTTCTGTATTTGTGATTTTAATTAAATTACTAAGAACTTCTATGTATTTGATCCAAAGTTCACCAAAGTCATTGGTACCCTTCACTGATTTGAATGGGCTTTATAGTCTCATGCTGTTGAGGAAAATAATGGGGTTGATTCTGTTCTCATCTTAACTAGTTGCACATTTCGCTGAAATTAATGGAGCATTACTCCTTCATTTGCCCTCACAGAAATAAGAGCAAAGTTGAGGTCTCAAATCTTCTTTGAAGATTTAATCTACCTTTGGTAGATTATTGGTATAAAATAGAGGTATAAAATAAACATTATGGTACATAAAARTTTACATTCTTCTGAATAAAGTAACCACTCTTGCTATCTGCTCATAGTGCTAGAATTGCCAGGTGTCCATGAAAAGGGATCCACAATCAAGGTTTGACTCAGCTGAAGACTTCCCCAAAGACTATATCCTGGTATAGATACCAGCTTTAACTGCTCTTAATTTTTAGAGACAGTCTTGATAGAAGCACTTCTCTCTTCTGTTCCCAGCACTAGTTATTTAGGTTTGTCACCTAAATAACCTGGGCTCTGACCATCTGGATCAAGAGAAAACACTGAAGGAACCAGTAAAACATACACATTCTTATACCAGAAATATCATGTGATCAGCTAAGTCATGCAGAACTATAGTAAAATTCCCACAGTGAAAGGTCTGATTACTGGAGGGAACCAAAGAGATTTCAAGGAGAGCACTTACAGTATAATAAAGGAAAAAAAATGTTGCTGACAAAGCAACACTCACAGATCCCAGCTGCTTAACACAGTGGCTAATATTGAAGAAAGAAGAAAGAGAATTTATCATCTAACAATACCAGCAAACAAATATCAGTAAACAATAATAATTCACTCTGAAAAGAGCTCATTAGGTTTACAAGAAAATGCAAGACTATTTTCACTATCATAGCTGAAAACAAATTCTATGCCTAGAAGAAATATTTCTAGAAAAAGACAAAAAGCTCACAGATGTCTCATTTTAAGGAGCTGTATCCCAGCAAAAGGATATTTATTATCTGGATGGGCTTTAAGGGCTGGCTATTTTTCTATGATCCTAAAAAGCCTACATTTCAGGTTTARGTAGAGATCTACAAAAGCCAATGATATAAGTGATTAGTGTCACAGTTAACAGCTGTAACAGAATGGAAGGCAGCTGCACTGCAGGACGCATGGAAGTGATTCTTGAGTCTACAGAAAGATGCATTCAGAAAGTGCACAGGTGACAACTGATTTGTCACTAGAGTTTTAGAGAAAGGATTATCACTTCCTTTCTTTTCCTGTCCCTTTCATCCAAAATATGGTTTGCTTCAAAAACTCTTCAAAGTTTAGGCCAAGACTTAAAATTACCGTAATACTGCGGAAGTGATGAGCTTAGGGAATTTTCAAAGGTCTATCTGCACCTTTAATTGCCTGTAACTTTTAAAAGCTGGTCCATTGCCTCACATCATGCTGATTGCTTCTTCCAGCATCCAAGAGTCTTTAAATATGGCTGGACCATCTTGATGCCCTATGCTAGAAATTTGCAAGGAATGGCTGATGAGTGTTTCACATACCTACAGCCTCTGGAACAAGCTAAAGAAATTCCTTAGCAGACAACTGCAGTCTAATCAGCCCTTTAAACACACAGGCTAAAGGAAAACCCACAAAGTAAAACAAGAGCAGGAGCTATTAATCTCTYCACCCAACTTTAACAACAATCCTCAGTTACTCAGAATTTTTTGAGGGACTGAAAGACAAAAAGTTGTAGAGGAAGAAAAGAGGCTCTCCTCTTTATTTCTTGATAAGGCCAGAATGACACAATGCTTCAAGGAAAGAGGAAATGTGACTACCATTCCCTCTCCATCTCTTCCTCTGACATATACAGAAGAGAAAAGAAAAGAAAAGAAAAAACATAAAGCTTAAAGGACTTGGGAGAACAAGTTTTAACAACAGAAGTTTTTCATTTACCATTCCCTGAAAAAAGGCATAATTAGTTGGTAAGAACGCCCTTTCTTTGCCATGCAAGATCTTTGTCTCTCAGTCTTTCTCTCAAACCCCAGCTCCCGAGAGTTCTACGCAACAGTGCTCTCTCATCACAACTAAGCAGAAGAGAACTTCAGAGTCTGTTAGCTGTGTGACATTATTGACAAGAAGCTTCAGAAATGGTCTCAGTAAAGAATGAAAGAATATGGAAAAATAATTTGTTTCAAGGCCAAGGTGTTGGAGTTGCTTCAAATCCATCTTATGCTGTCAAATGCCAGCTGATAACAGCTAGGTGTCCAAGGTGAACTGACTGAGAAGATCTGAATCCTATTCCTGGCAGTAGAGGACTCAAAATTCTGAGACAACGTCAACAATACACTTTCAGTCTGCTCTTAAACTTGAAGAGGAGACTTGATATCCCTTTATGTTCACATGCAAAGGTCTCTAGCATGGTATTTCCTGAGGATRAGCTCTGGCCCTCTTGGGGTAACTGAATGAGTATTTCAGGCCAGAGTCCTGACATTTCATTTCAAACTGTCTGGATATAAAAGTGATGTGAGCACTCCCAAGCAGGCTGTTTCCTAATCAATTTGCCTTGAGGTGAAAGCCAGTTCTACAAGTCAAATGTATGTAAACCAAGTGTTTTGCCAACAGTATGGACAAACCTAACTGAAAATAAGCTCCAGGGTGTGAATGAAGCTTTAGTGTGGTTGAGAAGCTCCAGAATCATATGGTACTGCCATGTAAATATAGCCTACAACTTGACTCCACTGACACTGAGAAGAACACAGACTAACTCAACATCTTTAAAAGTGATACCTTTGGAAAAGGACTGAGGTTCATTAGGAGCTACTCACTGAAGATATATCACCCTGCATCCTTTCTTTGAACAGATAACTTTTGATAACTCAGGTGACTGGGAGCTATTTTTTACTGCTAAAAACTTACCAATCTCTGTGGAGGTAACACTATGCACAAAGGTTGGGCTCACACAACAAAGCTGTAGCTGAACTGCAAACAAAAAATACATTTATCCCCAAAAGAACAATTCCCTGCCACATTTCCACACATGTTCCAAATCACAGCTGCTGTATTTATGTTGTCACCCTCTAGATATTAGCACTTAAAAAGAAAAAAAAAGTACTTTCTGAGTAGTAGGCTTACTTACGCTGCGTAGAAGAAATCAGGCATTTTTTGAAAACTGTTCAGCATTTTGGTACAATTCACAACCCCTTAACCTCAAGGACCACAAGATCATTGATAATACACTCTAACATATTATTTTATAGGGAATCAATTTCAATTAAAAAACTATTCAAATACTGACTGGAAAAATTCTATAATATTGATCTTAAGGGGGAACTAGCACAGTTAAATTAATTATCATACTTGACCATGTCATAAAACACTGGGCTAATACACATGCGTTATGGTCATGTCAAATAAAGACATTAAAAAACATCTTCTTTCCTTTGTAGAAGATGTCCGAGATCTACATACTGCCTAGCAATAAAGAAGCAATTCATAACACTACTGAGTGCCTATGTATAACTGAGCAGATGAAGGTACTCTATCATATGAAGCATAAAAGCCATTAAGAGGGAACTTCTACTTGAATAAAACCACATTAATTTTTAAAAGTGTATTACAGAAAGAATTTTAAAAAATGTAGATAAAAAAAGAGAAAAACTCTTAAATAAAACAGGTTCTTTTTATACAACTTACAACAGCAATTTTACAAAGGCATAAAATGGAGARGGTTTCCCTCCTCCCCCTGCATCTTTCCAGTAATTATAAATCTTTATTGCACAGGCAATAAATGCTAGTAACAACAGGAAGAAAAATGCTTTTGAACTAGTTGGCAACATTCACCTCCAGGGATTCAAAGCAACAAAACTGTATTACATATTTTCAAAAAGGTTTTAAGTAACTTTCATGTTTGTTAAAAGTGCCAATATGATGAAACACTTTGCTAACAGAGCATATTCATGCAGGCSTCAGCAACACTCATTTCATAAAATCAGAAAAATGGTGTTACCAAAGCTGATGCAAGTAAACAGGGCAATTCATTCAGCCCTCATACCAACGCTTTTCACTGTGGGCATTCACATCTAGGCATACTGAGTAGGAACTGATCTCACATAAGTTTAGACAGCTACCAAACAAATACATCTGACAATCATCCTGAGTTTCTATAACAATCACTGGAGAAAAACAAGCAAAACTTACTTGATGTGTCTGAGATATGATATAGTATATTAGAAATACAGAGAATGTGTGGCTGTACTGAACACATCAGATAGCAGGATTGCTTGAAGTCTCTGCAGAAGGCAGCTGATACACACCCAACTGCAGGCGCACTAAGTTAAGCGTTGGCACTTTTGGCTCCAGTGAGGTTGTCAGTGACTACATTTTAGCTTGTAAAAAAACTGATTTCAACAACCTTGTTTAATGACAAAGCGAGAATGATACTAAATGGATACTACAAGAATTAGACAGGGAAGTACCCTTCTTAATACAACAATTCTGTATACCAGGGGAGCATAGGGAGAGCAGACCACCGAGAGGGGCCAGGCTTCTGCACTCTCTCTAAGCAGCATCTGCTGCTGACACCGTCAAAGGCAGAATACCCCAAGACAGATGGATACTGGCATGATCTAGATGTGCATTTCTTATTTCCAACTCTATCTGTCCAGTTTGACCATAAAGGCGTTAGCTGATTAAGACAGACAGTTTTTGAACCAGGAGCCCAGCAGTGAAAATTTCCATGTACTTTCACAGGGGAGGAAGGAATTAAGGATTCCAATTTCCTCATTTATTTTATAAAACAATTAAAAATCCAAATTTTTGTTCTATGCCTGATGTCTGAAAAATCTTATTAGAAATGACACATATGTTACATTGTATATGGCACCACCTTAATATATAGACTTGATTGATTTAAACTCTGTGTGAAAGATTGTACCTGTTAATAGAATCACTTTTACCAGCTTACATTTTTTAGTTGGGTAAAAACAAGTGATTTCTACTGGCACTGATCACAAACAGCTGTTTTTATATCACAGCCTCTGACTGTTCTTAACTTTTCTGTTTGGTTGAAAGTCTGTCATGACTGGCCTCAGCACAAACAGTAATGTTTAATTTTCTTTTTCTTAAACTTGGAGCAAAATTGTTGCTTTTCGTTAAAATTTAAATAAGTGGGAAAAATTTTTATATATATATAGATATATTAGATACACACACACATATACATATATATATATACATATACATAAATGAATTAAATATGCAATACAGTTTTAGTTATGTGTTAGCTCTGAAGGATCAAACTTTCCAGACCAAATTTTCCAGTAGACCAACTTCTAAGAAACTTGAAAAACAGGAATAAAAAAAGATTAACATTAATAAAATAATTAAAAAACAAGCAACTGCAATCATGACATTGCAATCACACATAGGCAAAACTACACTCAACAGAGTTGCAACATTATTTATAAAAACATTTTAAAATGTAAGCACATAGTAACATTATACAACTAAAGTCTTGCTTTATATGCTCATCAATACAAATTTCATAGTTGCATATATGTTTCCTTATTCATATTCCAGACATACACATATTGAAGGACAATCCTGTGGTAAACACATTCAAAGTGCATTAAAATGTATTGTTTGGTGTATTGGAACTTGTTCTATCTGCTAGCTGAATCATTAGATTATTTGATATGAATATGTATTAGCATCACTCCAACAAGTAAAACGTAACTACCAGAACAGTAATTCAATAGTCTATCAGGGACTGAAAAAATTGGCTGCATTGCAAAGTATATTCTTCAGGTTAGAAATCAGACATATGAAATACAAGTAACTGATGGCATAGATGGAACTGGACATTTATCTTCACTGAGGCATCCATTTTAAACGTTTTATCTGCACACTGATACACAGTTCCCATATGATGTTCTGCTTCAGCTAGAACAAACAAAAACTATAGGGAAATCCACAACGCCTACTTGAAAATTTTGATTTTCAGAAGTCTTAACAGTGTCTAAAGTCTGGAAAACATCTCAGAAACAACCATGGCTTCTGACTCCCTAGACTAGACTAGGTCCTCTCTAAGTGCTGCATATGTCCTCAACAGAGAGGGCAAAGGCACAATGAAGACAGCTCTTTTATACTCTAACTGATAGTAGTAAAGTGGTTTTACGGTCTTGAAAGAGAAGTGTTAACATAGGAGTAGTGCTAAGACTCCTACAGTGGTAAAGGAAAATAGGACATAAAATGAAAGGAACTAAAAGGGATATGGACATACAGTGAAAATAAACCAATATAGAGAAGGTTAAAAATTCTTTATATATATTCAGGCAATTTTGCATCCTGAGCCCTGGAATGCAGTTTTTATGCTATGACAAGGGATAAAGTACTATTTTTGGACATCTGCCAGTGTACCCATGCTATTCTTTGTGTTCAACTCACGAGGTCTCAGAAATTTTGTAGCATAAAAGCAGCATAGGGCAAAGGAACCGGGTTTGTCTGAGCTTTTCTGAAGTATCAAATGTTTTTCCTGTGCTTTGGATGGATGTCAAGCACGCAGTATATGCTAGAAACATTTGCATAACTTACGCTGTAAGAAGATGGGCTCTTGCTGACTAGCTGGAAGCTTCAGGGTGACGGAAAAGGGAAAGGTTAGGTCAAGAGAATGAAAATTAAAATGGGTCCCTGGTGAGAGAGCAAAAAGACCGTCAATATTTCAGACACTGCATATCTCAGAAAACCACTACAGAGATGAAAACATGATGCCATATTGTTACCTACTTTGTAATCTCTCTGTGAAGGCAAACACATTGCCTACATTGAGTTTTCTCAAAGGCAACATTTACTGTGTTTTCATGATAAGAAAGAGAGTATTTCTGGCAGAAGGATTCCAAGATTTTTCAGGCGCCAAAACCTTGAGTCCAGAATGCTCCCAGGAAAGAAAATGCAACATCCTGGAGTGTAACAGGATCATCCTGTATCACAAACTTCAGTTACGACTTCTTTACAGGGATGACAAAGAAATGTCCTGATTTCAGGTCAGGTCAGGCAATGCATCTCAAGAAACATGACGAACAACAGACAAGGATAGTTCAGATAGGAATGTATCCAGAAGGCCTAAGCGAGAGAGCAAGCTGGAAATTCCTTGAATTGAAATGGCCTTCCAGTTGTCTGTTTCTCAAGGTCATGTGTTCTCAAATTTTTTGATTACTCAAGTGCCTTTTTAGGCAGGTATGTAATTCCAAACATTGCTGTGTACATGAGGCATCACAACAGTGAAGGTCTTTGTATGTGGGAATTCAGAATGTGCAAGTGAGTCTAGTACTTAGAGGCTTTTGTTATGGAAAAAGACAGTAAACCTCCTCAAGCATGATGATGCAAGCTGGAATGGCAATGTTCAGCTTTTTTCCACCCTCAGTAATCACAAGGAGGAAACAGATAAGGTGAACAAGAACCAGGGTAATGTTTCTGACAGTCTGTGAGGGTTCAGCAGCAAACAGCTGAAAATTTCTTTGCTTGATCATGCCTTCCTTTACCCTAGTATTAAGATGCTGCTAATAATGTAAAAATCTTTATAACCTGTTTCAGCAGGTTTTTTTTCAAATGGTCCTGGTTTTCTGACCACATCCACCCTGAAGGCAGTTTCTGGTTACAAGTTTCCTTTACCACCCAGTGAACCATGCATCACTAGAAAGCATGGGTCTCAGTTCATTCTTCCTCAGAAGGTGAGATGCATCTTGAATGTTCTCCAGTTCATTTTCTGGAGGAATACAATACTAGAGTACCATAATGGCTTTTGAATGGGACTGTTTTAGAATCTGAAGAAAGGGAAAATATTAGTCTCATCATTGTGCGCGTATGTTTTCCAGTAGCTAAGCACCAGTGCAGGATGAACAGAAACCTTACTGAAGAAATAATGTCAATAGGTATCAACAGCTATGATGTTTTTTAATGAAGCTTAAACCTTTATTCTAATACACTTTGCTAGCAGAAGAAATCTCGAAAAAAAATGTCAGTATATGTGAGCTGGCTGTATATACAAGTAGTACTTTGCCTTAGAGAGACTCGCATAGAAGATTAGGATGGCCAATGTCATCTTAAATACAGGTATGATCCAAAAACCAATCGTGCGTCATAACCTCAGCCCTGTTAGCAGGTTCCTGTCTATGGATACTCTCCTCAGAACCACACATAGCATTGCTCTGCCACTTTGAGACAGAGACTTTCCTATGCTAGCCAAAAGCACGGCTCATATTGAAAATCTCAAAATAACTTCCTCCCTGTGTAGTTATGTAAAGCTCTTCTTTTCTTTTTTTGAAATTATCTTTCAGCTCAGGATTAGAATGGAAACAGTACAATAACAATGTTTCCGAAAGTGTGAAGCTCTCCCCATGAGACAATGGAAAATACTTTGTCAAATTAGTTCCTCTGCTTCACTAAGTGTCTAGGAAAAAAAGCACAGATCATTAGCTGGGCCTGTGCCCTTCCAGCCTGGTGGAAGTTGGAACAGCATTTCTGCTGGTAATAACCTCAATCAAGCAGTCCTTACTCCTACAAAAAGTCTTCCTAAAATTGAAGATAGGTCTTCAACTACACAGTCACATACTATTCTAGCTTTAAGATCTCCAGAACAGAGTAGATGGTATTTCTCTGATGGTTTTTTTTTTAATTGGGTTAACTTTCTCTGTGAACAACAGAACAGAAAACCACTTAAAATATCTGATAAGTACTACATAATACTTTTTCCAAAACCTTCCGTGTTCACTCCATCTTCAATCAGGTTATGAACTAAAGTCAGTGGAAGTCTTTCTGCTGACATCAATGGACTCTGATTTAGGACCTCACTACTTGCAAGCAAGCACGTGCACTAATTGAATTCAGAAAGAGTTTGTTAACTATCTCTTTGACCTAAAGATCTCCTGAGGTGGGCACTTAGAGGTAGAGGGTATTTCCCCTCCTTCCCCCCCTCCCCTTTTTGGAGGACAATTTGGAGGACAACAAAGGAGACGCATGGCTACACTGTGACTTGTATTTTGCAAGTGGAATTTCTAAAAGACAGAAACTGCTGGCATGTAAAAATTTTACTGTTAGAGAACAAGTGTTGTCTGAAATAGAAAAATGCTAAAAGGAAGTTATTCTAATTTCAGGCTTGATTAGGAATGCATAAGCCATAATAAGTGTGGACAGAGTTTGAAGAAACTGGGCAAAGAGACAGCACCAGTTTCAGAGAACATCTGAAATTCACAAAGCTTTCTGGACTGCACTGTGGTTGATAAACTATATCTTAACCTTAGTACTTGCACTTGTAACAAATACACACTCCAATGTGTTATAAATGAGGTAATACGGAACAAAAGCACCGCTGCTTTGCCACCAATCCTTTCCCCACTTCTGGGATCAAAGGATGAACACAGATCTGCTGCACAGGGTACCATTTTGTGGACTGTTGTGCAGCTGCATCCCTTCATCTCTGTTTAAAAAGGCTGGAACGGAACTGAAGTGCTGTGCAATAGCTGAATGCCACTGCAGAGGAAGAAAGTAAGAGCTGCAGTCCATCATCTTTTGGTAAGTTTGTGCCTACTTTCATAAAGCAAATGATGGCACGCCTTCATACGATCAGACTAAATTACACTACCTTCTCTACATGCCAGAGAGAGATCTCATTAAAGGCACATCTGTACAAGGCAAAAGATATCTAACTATCACTAATCTGACCTTTACGATCCAGCATGATTTTATTCTTGCTCTTACCACAACCCAAATCTGTATCCTCAGTTGCACGGATGAGGAATAAATCTCAATGAACGTTGCACTAAATTCCTGGAAATGGCCATCACATGCCTGACTGTTCATGACTCAYACCACCAGTTGATGTGTCCAATCCAGAGGTGAGCCAGAGGAGAACAATAAAGGAAAAGCCTGGAAATGCTTAATCCTCAATACCAAATACAACATATGGAGAATCCTAACTGGACTACAGGGAGCAACTAGCCCAAACTTATAGCTAATAGATTTTCACTGTCCCATATCCACACAGTCCCAACTTCTGTAAGCAGGCCTGAACCAGTAGTGCCTGTAGACCAAACCTTACTAGCCCAACAAACTCAGATAACATTCCATATATAGGAGAAGACAGAAACAAGCTAATATGAGACAGAAGGATGTAGGAATAATGGATGAAGAGAAAAAGCAGAGCTCTCTATACCTCTAGTAAAGGAGTGCTGCAACACATACATTGGGACGTGACAGAAGATAAGGTGAAGTCACATTCTCAGATTCTGGTGATATGAAGGAGCCCTACAGCTATATCCTATCCTCATCAGAATCCACATGAAACCAAGTCTGAAAGAACAATTCAGTTGAGACAGATAAAAACAGCTTACTCAAACTAATCAGGGAGTTGATCCCCGAACACAGTAAGCAATGCTTCATCAGGAACATAATGTCATGTGTGAAGGACATTTTGTTAAAAATATACTGCATGTACTAAAGAGCTTTGTTTTTTTCATATGATGTGACATATAATGGGCACTGAACCAAAACAACGCAGAAGTGTGGAGGGCTCTGTGAAACGCAGAAGTGTGTGGTTTATGTGATCTTGCTGGACTAAGAAACAAGGCTAAACAGAGAGAAATCACTGCAGATATATATTGGAAGATATCTAAAGTTTACTTTATAGTGCCATCACAATGACTGTTTCTGTTCTGTTACCAGAGCAGTGAAAAAACTTATTAGAGAACTAATAATTCATTACATAATAATGATTATATAATAATCCATTATAAAATGTCTTAACTGTATTTGGAAAATATATACAAGCTTTTCTGCTACTCCTTCTTCCCTGTCTTCTAATCAGGATTTCCATATTGAGCCCAATTTTGCTCTTTCTTATCAACATAAATTAGAAACAACTCTATTCAAGTCAATAAAATTCTTCCAACATGAAAAAGGAATCAGCCATCTGCAAAAAGCAGAGTCCAACAGGTAATTTTCCACTGACAGCTCTTACCATAAAATAAGTTACAGAAATTACTTTTTTTATTTAACACTGAAAGTAAACAACTAATGCAAAATGCATAATGTCTATAAAGACAGTACATTGTCTGATAGTCCCCTTTGTATGTTATTATGTTCATGTTAGTAAGCAGGCATTTGAGTAAGGCTACCACCAAGCTGAAGATGGAGCCTACTTATCGTGCAAAACAGGCAACTGAATATACTTATTTATTTATGCATTATTTTACCTTCTGTTCCCAACTTGGATGTGGAATCTGTGAGACATATTCACACATCATTTCTTGTGGGAAAATGCCAAGTCATCTTTTATGCCCTCAGGCAAACTTCTCCTACCTGATCCAAATAGCTGCCCACATGAAAATTATTTTTCATACCTTGTGTAAGCAACTGGAGGTTTCGGACTTCTTCTCTCACCTTCAGCTGAAGGACTTGCTGCAGAATGTGCTGTCTCAGGCTTTCCTGGGCAATGCCCATTCGTTCAAGCTTTTTGTCAGTGAGCCTCAGCAAAGCACGGCCTAGATGAAAAAGGTAAAAAGAAAAATCACCCAAGGATTTCCATAAATGCAATAGTCTCACTCTGACCGGTTGATTTGCCACAGCAAAAATCTTTAGCCTTGAAATACTTCAATCTGAAAGGATATTGTTTCATCAGCTAGATAACTTCTTACAATCAGAGATCCGTGTTCTACTTTTTCTTTTTCTGTTGAAGTTGTATTTTATTTTGATGCTCTGTGAGCCATTTAAGCATGTAAAATAGGTGACTTGTGCCATTTTAGATGACAATGGTATTTATACATTCCCATAGCCTGGTAGATAAATACAATACATGCCCTTCAGGAGTGGCATCTCGTCTCCCACAGGTAGAATACCCCCATAAGTCTCCTATTTGCCCAGGTCTAAAATGGCTCTTCACATCTATTATTTTCATCATTTAAATTACTCTCCATAAATTACCAGTGAAGTGAATGTGACCAATTTAATCAATTTTAGATACTTTGAGGATGACATTTCTCAGGAGGGGTCTGTGAAACAGCCTTCTAAATCCTTCTGAACAGTCAACTATCACAGAAGAACAGAAAAAAGATCCAGGTTTCCCTTCTCTGGCCCCAGGTAGGATCAGTTTTATCTAAACGAGTCCTGAAAAAGATGTCTGCCCAGCTTGTTCTTAAAGAGTGTAAAAGCCTTGCAGGCAATCACTCCCAGTTCATCATTTATGTTTTCCATTAGGAGAACGTTGAACTTTGGTCCCACAGACATTGTAGAAGACATGTTACAAAACCAAACAATCCAAACTCTCCAGATGCTACTAGTGGAACTGTGACTCCATCTTTTGGGCACCACTATGCTATAAGCAAACAGGAAGAAAGCACTACATTTGCTGAGCCAACACTAACAAAGAATTTGGACCAAGCAGAGAACCAAAGCATAACGCAGAGCAACAAAATTTATTTTTTTTGGTCTTCAGAGGTGTTGTAAGCTACTATAGGGACCTGTGTCCTGAGGCCCTCCACTGAACCTTGCAGTATATGTATTTGCCTATCTAAAGGTGCCCTGGTCAATACTGGCAAAGCACACTGGAGCTACATGGATACTACCTGCAAAAATGTCACCTTGATTCTTTTTTTTAAATACACTGAACTTTTTACCTCTTCTAGTTTTGACTTCCAGTTCTTTTAATTATTAAAAATCCCTTCTTTGATTTCTCAAGTTTTATTCTGACACCAGAATAGGATAGTAAAGAGTAGTTACTCCCTCTGCAACAACACAACAGCGTCTGTGCTACCCATTACTGTGGCTTTTGGATGAATGGTGCAATTTAGCTCATAATAAAGTATTACTCAACACAGCAAGATAAGGCCTTTACTCAATTTCTTTTCTTACAAAACAGCTATATGGATACAGAATTTTTATGATTACTTTAATTAAAGAATTAAAGATAAATCAAATGCTAATGATTTAAAGGAGTATTTGCCCCAAACCCAATAGTTAGCTGTATCTTCATCACTAACTACTAGATTTAACTCATAAGCAGGTCAATTCTTTAAAGTGGTTCGTGGTTGGAATCCTGGTATGATGCAAATATAAAACTGAGATATCACTATTAAAAAAATAAGATTTATTGGTCAGATAAGAAAACGGCAGTGTTCATACATTTTCTGCCTTCCCATGTTTCTCAAGCACTCCTTTATGCTAAGGAATATGACCTTCTGATTAAGAAAACTTTCTTTGTAGTCCTAAACAAGAGGAATTCTATGGGTTAATGTAATATCGAAATACAGAAATTATTCTCTTACAAATCAATGCCAGCTGTCCAATTCCCCTGGTGGTAGAGATAGTAATAATGACTTCAATTTTTATATCGTCTTATCACACTAAAACATCTCAAAGCAATTTACAAAGGATGTACAGCAGTCTAAGAATATGGCCTGTAATGTCAATCTAGCAACTGAAAGCAAGCAAAAAGTAAACAAGTCATCAGTTTAAAGACTGCCAGCATGCATGTCATCTTAGGGCAGGGACTCAGCAACATTAATATGACAGGACAGAGAGGCTATGCATCTCATCCAGCTCCCTCCACCTCCTTTTGGCCAAGGGTTTAGCCACTACTCTATTTCTTCTGGGTACTTCTTTATTTCATATTCAGATAGATTCAGATAGATTCAGGTAGATTTGCTACCCTAACCCTCTGGACATTGAGCGCACACAACACGGACATATCTCTTTTCAACTCCTGGCATGCCAGTTCTTCCACAGATTTGGCTCAAAGCACAATACTATTGGGAAAAAAATACTCGTACTATTTGCAGTAGCTTTTACAAATTGATTTAAATTAACTCTTTTTTGCACCAAATCCAGTATGACATGTTAAGGCAGTGATGAGGCAAGAAGGCAAACATCCAAAGGCAAAAGATGGCACTTCGAGAATGCAGTAAGTGACCTGAACTAAGAAAATTCAGTCCTTCGCATGCTCTCTTTCCCCTCAACCATCAAAACAAGAACATCCAAGTCAGAACTGGAATAATTTATTGTTATGGTACTAAGTCATGCTTTCACCTTTGAAAAGATATAGCTAATGCACAGATCACAATCACCAAAGAGAGATAGTTACTAAAGACAAGATTTTCACAACCAGCTAGTGATTTCAGATGCTTCAATRACTTGCTTTCTTTACTGCATATATCAGAAAGAGTTAGCATTTGTTACTAAAGACTGTAAGGGTTACTGAACACTGGAACAGATTGTGCAGAGAGGCTGTGGAGTCTCCACCTTCTGAGTTGTTCAGAAGTCAACTGGACACAGCTCTGAGCAATCTGCTCTAGTAGACCCTGCTTAGAGCATAGGAGTCAGGCTAGACAACCTACAGAGTTGCCTTCTAAACTCAACTGTCTTGTAATTCTGATTCTATGACTCAGCCTCCTCAGAAATAAGGTTTCATAAAGGATCTCAAGATTAAAATCTATTGAAAAAGATATTAATGAAGGAAATTAGGAAGCATACACAAAAGACAGTCATTCCAGCAAGCATCAGGGATAAAACAAAAAGACGGGTATACAGTAAAAATTGGGAATAGATTTTTAATTTTCAGAGTATGTTGTAGAGGACACATTATCCAGTGTAGAGCACATAACAAACATAAAGTTCTCAAACAGTGCACTCTGATCTTTCCTATGACGCAAATAAAGGAACTTTACTCATCTCTCATTAAAAATCGCCAACATTAAAGAACTGGTGCTACCTCTTTAAAGGCTGCTATATACACAGAAGTAGCAGCTGTATACATAAAAAAAGCTAGCAGATTTTTTTCAAAAGCATCTTGACAAAAAGAACCATAAAAATCAACAGTAGATAGCAGGACATTCACAAACTGTGCTAGTTCTAGTTTACTGTGAGGCAGGAAAATAACTTTTTCAAAAAGATCTCAGTCAGTATCTACATGTATCTTTTAGCACCTACAACCCAGCCCTTTAATACTCAGAAAAGATCAGTCATGGAATGTGCTGAGACACCCCGAGGGCAGAGATAGAATATAAAATACATTCCAGCTTAATAATGGATTGACGGCCTAATTTTTTTCTAATATCACTTAGCTGTTCCAGATCTCATTTGATCAAGCTGAGATTAGAAGAAAATTTGAATGGATGGAGAAACAGCACATGCCATAGAACATTAATATGAGCATAAGCATTGGTCCACTGAGGTTGGCATTGGCCCTAGAGCAAGAAATGTGGCAGGGTCTGTTGTACCCACTCAAAAACGCTCATACCTCCCCCTGTTGTCACAGCCTACTGCTTGTCTTTTTTCCAAGCCTGTGAAGCCAAATTGACTGCCAGTCCATAGATATCTAGAGGGATAGCACGCTAGAATGCAATGGAGATGAATAAATAAATACAAAAAGGATTTATTAGAAGTGTGCAAGAATTGAAGAAATGAAAGGAAATGAGAGTAGATAGTAACAGGTTAGTCTCATACAAAACTTTGAAGTAAAGAAACTACCACTAATTTAGAGTTGATGAAGATGACAAATCACTAGTAGGAGAAAGTGATGCATTTGTGAAATATGGCTGGGAAAAGTGATCTTGTCTCTTGAGTACAACATGATAGGCATACCTGAATATCAAGACAAGATATTCAGTATACTTATCATGGCGTATAGGATCTAACTGAAGAATGGACATGGACATTAAAAACGTTCTATTGGGCCAGACTAACAGCCCATCCAGGTCTGTATTCAAAGTGACAGTGGGAGATGTATTTAGGAAGACTCCCGGGAAGACTACTTCTGAAAGGGACTGATGTACTGTCTCAGCATCTAAAACATTATTCTAGGGATATTAGACAGTGTATCCGTTTTAGCATCCCCTTATTGTCTCCATGTCTACAAATTTGTCTTTTTGATCCTGCTGATACTGTCTACCTCTGCAATCTCCTGTTCTAGAAGCTCACTGCCCATTTTTATCCATTTTATATTGATCTCTTACTTAATTGTATGGAGTGCTTCCTAGTTCTTCCATTCCAATATTTGGTGAGCAATTCCACATTCAGCTTATCAGTTGCTTCCATGATTTTGTAAAACTCAATCATATATCTCTTAATCATATTTCCAGATGGACTCAGCTGACAAACTGAGAAAAGCAAGAACAGATTCACTAAGATCTTAAACTATTCAAGCTGAAAACTTGAAAAAATATTCACGAGCTACAAACACCATTTTAAATTGTTTTTTTGTTGACACAATAGAATATTCTTACATAATTGATAATAACATCCTTAACTAGTTTTTGGGTAGAATAATTTCAAACATATTGCTTCCATATTTGTCTTTTTAGTTTTGTAGACATATTAATAAGACATATTAATATTTCTAACTCACTGGGTTTTTCTACTTGAAATAGTCTGATCACAGCTTTTCTCCTGCCCATACAGGTGGATGGTTGTTTCTCCTCACTTCAGTACTTAAAAACAAATGTCCAAGGACTTATCAAAGAAGAGACTTCCATGAGAGAGAGACACACTGATATCATTGGTCAGGTGCTATTCTTGAACTCAAGTAAGAACAGGCACAGAGAGAGGCTATGACTTCATAGTGAGGAATGGTAAACTTATTTTATGAGAGGAGCTAAGAAAAATGTAGTAAGTCAACTGCAGAATGAGAATGACCTCATGATGGCAGTTGAGGGAGATGAGCACAAGGGAAAGAGAAGAGCTATTAAAGAACAAAGTTAGTGAGAACAAATAGATAGGAATACAATTGAAGAGGTAGCAAAAAACAGAAATCAACTGAATTTTCAGGAGAAACTTGACATGACCTCATAGGGCTGTTCTTGATAACCTAGAGATCTTCTGCAGTCTTACATTTTTCCTACATCAGAATTAAAGAGCATGTCTCTCTTTTGCATGTCGGTCTCATCACTAGTCAAACCGGACACATCAGTCATTTGGTCATGAATGCCTTGGCAAACCTATAGTTTTTCTTGAAAGGCAGTTAGATCCGGCTTGTCTCAATACCTGCTGTAGCCCTATCTAAGACTGGTGCAGGCAGCAGGCAAACTGCAGCTTTCATTACCATCTTTGCTCTGCTTTAGCTACCTATTATCTCCCTAATCAGGGAAGACTCGCTTGCTTCAAAAGTAAAAATGGATTCATTTTTGATTGGACTCACCATAGCAATAAACATTTTACTGATCTACCTGTTACAATAGCAGCTGCCRGCATAGGCAAAGGACCACTAGTTTCCAAAACTGTGATCAGACCCCTGATATTTTTACTCTTGATACAACGAACAGCTCTCAACTGAGGACTCACACAGAGACCATGAACTGCTAAATAAGAGACATAAGGGGTACTGTTTCAGGTAAAGTGAGGGAACAACAGTTTCTAATGATAGGGAACAGAAAGAACAAAGCCTATTTAACCCGGACGAGTATCAGAGATCTTCAGTTCTGGAAGTTCTCTAACACCAGTGCCAGTAATCTTGTGCTTTCTCATCTTGCTAGCAAATGCAGCAAACCTCCACGGAGCTATAGGAATTACTTTCTGGAAAGTCACAGGAATGGGAGATACCTATGGCACCAAAGTTCCTCCAGTGCAAAGCACAGGAAGGCACTTCAGTCTCTTTCATAAACCAAAACAGCTTTGGACTCGCCTTTATTTAATAACATCATCAATCTAGAATAAAATGACTTTATTGCTTTTTATCATTCATGATTTGTTGGAGCGGTATGAGGCCAATTCTACAGTAATTTTTTTGCAAGAAAACATATTGTCATATTGGTTAATTAATGTCTAGTTAAACTCAACAAAGCAGCTATGTAAACAATGGCACTTTCTGAATATTACTTACATCCTTTCTCTTCACGTCATGTCTGTTTACACTTTTGACAAAAGGAAGTGATGACTACTGTTACTACTGCCAGTAAGTCTACAATAAAACCAGTTAATTTCTTTAAAATCCCTCTCAAGTCTCAACTCTTCTCTAACACCTTTCTGATCTTCCTCTATCCTTCTGAAGTAGACACACGAACACAACATGAAAGAAAAGTAATTCAATACATCATTAATTTAGCTGCATTTTCAAATTCAAAATTAGCAACAGCAAAAGTAAGACTTTGCTTCTGAAATTATCTGTTTCTGACCAACTCTATTAAGTGGTCAGTAATAAATGTGTGAAGCTATTTAACTCAAATTACTTAGTTTGGGGTAATTTCCTCTCACCTTGCCCTTGCCCTTCCCAATTCCCTCCACACAGTAGGCTGTCATTGCTTTACCATTATTATATCTTACTTTAATTCTGGACTAAACCCTGTGAGCTAATATATCTTCTACTCCTCAATGGTCTCTGAAAATGAAGCACCTTAGGAGATCGTTCGGTTGCACTCTTGGTTTCACCTGGCTTTTCCCAAGCATCTTTCCCAGCTAGCAATTTCCTGCTTCTCATCTGCAGTTATCATTACCTTAGGTGCTGCTACATTCTGCTGGGCAGGGTCAAGAATGTAGTCACAGAGCTGTTGGATTTATGCTACTGAAAGAAATCAACAAGCCTGTGATAATGGTGAATTCATGTAAAATACTGAAAGACAGTCAACTGCTAGAGTGTGGGGCTAATATATTAATTTTAGAGATCATATTTTTTAAAATATAAGAACAGCTTAAAATCAGTAGTGCACCCCTACTCCTTCCCCACTAGACACTTTCCTCTAGCCAGACATCCCAGAACTGTCTAAGTATCTTGAAAAGTCAYACTAAAGACAAAAATCCTGCTCCAGAGGTGAGAACCTCCTGACTCCCAACTTCTCCCATAAACAAAGGTAGCCAGCAATTCCTGCTCTTGGACTCAGCCACATCTTTTCATAAAAGTATTTCATCTTGTACTACCTAGCCGGGAGCACCACACATTCTCACATAGAGCAAACTGAGTTATCACACTTTGAATTAATTACTCTGGAGTCCAAAGAGTTATAGATGTATTCTGAAATAATTTTATTCTAAGACAATAATGGTTCTGTCCAGAGAAGGGAAGGGGTTAACAAGAAATTGTGCATCATGATTACTGGAAGTGGTTCAGTAAGTAATTTACTCTACTGATGGGAACTATATTGATTCCTTACCAGTCCTGGGTAAAAGACTGTTAGACAGTCCTGTTTTTCAGCTGAACATATTCAAGACCTGATGATTTTAATAGGAGGAAATAGTAATAACTTGAATTCCCCTCTGAAATATAAATTCAGGCACAAATCACATTACACCACTTTTAAAACGTACTGTAAAATGCAAGACGACCATTTTTAGTGCTCTCAGGAAGGATTCGACAGGACTCACATAGTAAATTAAGGATAAATGTAAACCTTTAGTAGGTAGCCTATAAATCCACATTACTTGTTGTATACACATTTGTCAACCTATCTCCTGGCCATACAAAATTATATATTATCTGCAGCTATATATAAAAATATTAAGACATGTAATAACGGACTTCCTTTGTATTGCACATGATATTTTTTAAAAAAACAAAAGCCAGGACTATTGTTTGCTAGTATCAGTGTGGTAAATTTATGGTCTCCCTATTCAAATAAACAACCTTCAAGGTCTTTTTTTGTTTGTGATGAAGAGAGTGAATCTGTCGACACCTTTGATTTTCTCTATCATCAGCAGGATACACAGTTCTTTGATTCCTTGTTAATCTAATGTTGCTCAGTATGCAACCCATTATGCATTAGATATCCCATTTCTTTATTAATTACAAAAAATCACATTAGATCATGCCTGCTGGCAAAACTCCTGTTAATTTATTCAGGAGTAAACACACATTCATATATTATAATGAGTAGCTTTTACACAGAATAGATTAGGAAAGGGCAAGCCAATTTGGAAAGCATTAGAATTGACTGAACTCTTTACAGAAAATTCAAACAAGAACCTTTCCCGTAACTACTAGCTGTGGACCTTACAAAAATCACTTTCCACCAGCAGAAAAGCATAATTTAATACCACAAGAAAAAAAAAACAAACACAGACACAAAACACAAAAAGAGCCTCATTCTTGAAATGCCCAACCCAACCGGAACTGGGAAGTTCTGCAAACCACAGAAAAAAGACTTAATTTTTGACATTTGTAAAGTAAAAGTGATTCTGTGGTTCTAGAAATAGAACTGGTGTGTGCACCCAGTAAAGGTGAGCAATCCCTGTGAAATATAGACATGAATTCAAAAAGTTGCCATTTAGTTAAGTGAGGAAGAACATCTGCTTCTATCATATACACATGTACCCCTTAAGCTAAGTGCACAAGACTGGAAGACTCATATGGCTGAAGACCACCCTCTGGGATCTGGCTTCCAGGAACCAAGGGACAAAAATTATCGTTAAGTATTGTGACCTGCTCTAATTTGTTAATAATTAATCCGAACAATAACCCAAAGGTGTTAAGAGCACAAAATACGTATCAACATCCAGATCCTTTGCTATGTATATATGGAAGGATGGGGGAAGACAATCCATTTATATGCAGTTATCTTTCATGTTTTTGCAATACCTAAGAAAGCTATCTCAAGAACCATTCCGTTCTTTCTGTGATGCTGGGGACAGTCTGCCCTTCTTCTTCCTGACTACTCTAAGCAGCATGCAGCATTTAGGCAAAGACCTATATGAAAAAGCAGTATATGGAGTATCTTTAATAAATTTTTTGAACTTTTAACACAAAACTTGCTGGAAGCAAGGAGGACCTATATCATGTACCCAAATAACTTACTATAATACCTTACCTAAATCCTGTGAGCCCTCAGAGGTTCAGTAAACCACCATTTAGGAACCTATATTTTCTAGCAAGATTTTCTCCATTACTGCTTTATTTTTAAAAAAGTAAAATTGAACCCTATTAAAATCAGCTTTCATATCCCAGTGCTGAGAAACATACATTATTGCTGCTTTTCCTAAGCTGCATCCCCAGCTCCCTTCTGCTCCATGCTGTTATCTCCAAACAGCTTTCAGTGCTGCTTTCCTCCATGCCTGCACTGACTTTTCATTGTTTTTAATAAAAAATTAAATTGAGAAAAGTTTTGTGTTAATATTCATGATGTTAATAATTAACATCAATAAAAATGTAAAATTAAAAGCAGTATGCTCATAGTTTAAATACTGCAGACTGCCTCAACTCTCCTAACCTGCAGGATAGTCCACTTTTCCCCTGTGGAGTGCTAAAAGTGCTACCATTTCTCTTCAGGGGCTTTTAAGTGGAAGCCTGGCACCCGTCAAGCTGCATGCACGATCTCTGACGGGCCCTCAGTTTACAGGGTATGCCGATCAATTTAAAACCTATTCTCTTAGTGTAAGAGTCACCTCTGGGCAACTATGTGCACAGTCTTTCAACAACAGATACTAATATCTATTGGTGCGTAGCTGCTCTAGTACTATGACAAACTCTGCAAGAGCTCCTTTGCATTTTTTCCAGCTTTTACCACTAGAATTACGAGGAGAATCAGGAAATCAGGGTTTTATATGGCTGGGTTATTTCTTCTACAAAATACCTACACTAGACCTACAGAAGCCTGAGGGACTATGGTCATTTTGGACCAGAAATAAAACAGAAACAATGACTTACTATATCTAATTTGTAAACACTGGGGC
The DNA here is from genome assembly GCF_003343005.1 of Rhea americana. Lineage (NCBI taxonomy): Eukaryota > Metazoa > Chordata > Aves > Rheiformes > Rheidae > Rhea > Rhea americana. The sequence goes on from NW_028185037.1 coordinate 10,884,964, forward strand.
ATTGTAACAGAATCCAGACCTTATTTCCAAAAACTTTGTGTCCTATACACCATGTATTTCCAAGAACAGAAGCAGAGAGCAGGACTCCAGGCCTGAGGGAAGAGTGTCCTTGTGGCTGAGCTACTCAATCACACACTCCTATATCCGTGCGCCAACGTATCAGGGCTGAGGAAGAAACCAACGTTATTTCTCCTAGTTTCTAGATGAATATTTTAACAACTACGTAGCTATGTAAAAACTGTGCAGTCAAAGTCTGCCTTCCTCCCTCCCTTACCAAAAGCAGTAGCACAACGGCATTTCGCCTGGAGTCTGATCTTGACAGCCTGTATTGGACATAGACCAGGCACCTAAGCTAGTCTGAGCTCTTGAGTGACTCAGGCACAGAAAGACTTGGTTTCTGAATCACCACCAGATTTAAATATGACAGAGTTGCTCTTCCGCTGAGACTGAGACAATTTTGGACACACCTAAAGAAGCAACTCCAGGAAATTTTACAGCTAAAATAAAAAGGAAAATATGGTGTACAGGCACCTCCAGGCTTTTTTTGCAACCACCCAAATGACTGTTCTGGATTATAAATTAGGGTTTCAGTTTGCAGTCTAAAACATCCCACTATGTCCTGTGTTAGACACCAAAGTCCATAATTGGATTTGTCCTCAAACACAGGAATGGCCATACTAGGTCCCTCCAGCTCACCCTCTGCCTACTCAGTAGCAGATGCTTAGCAAAGAGCTTGGGAGCAAAGCAAGAATATAGCAATACTTTGCCAAAATACTCTCTCAGCTTCCAAAAGCTTGTGGTTTAGGGACTACTTAGTGTAAGTAAAGTTGGCTAATTTGAGCTATAGCTGAGCTTAAAGTCAGTGAATGGCTTCCAGTGACTTTAGAAAGACTGAGCTGCTTGTGAGAGGAGCCTCAACAACACTTAAAATAGTAGAATAATTCCCCTATCCTGAATATGCTTTGAATTAGTTGGAAGGGGCAAAACAAGAATCAAGTGCTGCAAGGTAACCATAAACTAATTAAAATGAGAAAATAGGCACAAGAGTTCAATAACGAGAATAATTTATGATCAGAGCAAATTAGCTGTGAATGTGTGACTCTCAATTCCTTTCAGTCTTCAAATCAAGCCTCTGGAAAAGACAACTGAGGCAAGCTTAGGTTACTGGGATCAAAGAAGAGTGAGCTAGCACCACTGGGAAGTTGTTTACTTCTGCATAAAACCTCATGTTCCAAAAGGCTTTAAAAAAATGTAGGAAAAAGTAACAGAGGAAGATAGAGAAATTAATATAAAGAAAACAAGTACTGGTGAACCTCCAAACCTCAAAAATATTTTCTGCTTTATAAACTATTGTCTTTCTGAAAATTTAAGTGGTTTTCTTTCTACTATAAATTAAACTCTTCAGTGAAAGTGTACATTGCTCTGGAACAGTAAACATTAAAGCACTGTGTTATGAATCTTCAGTTACGCCTTGTTTTTAACAGAGAACGTATGAAGGGGACACATTAGAACACATGACTTGAACTACTAACTTATTTTCAAAAGAGGCTTTGAGTTCAACAAATATTAATCAGCCACTAAAATCAAACTAGAGAAAAAGCAACAATTTTGGCTAGTGAATATACTATAGTCCATATCAATGGTTTATAAGTAGTAATTTATACAGAGAAGTAAAATTGAAAACTATCATCAAAGAAATTTCCTACAATCGATACTTCACAGTAATATCAAAGACTGGCTATGTAAGTTACCCAAAAGAACAGATGACACACTGTTTAAGTCCACTGTTTAAGTCCTTTTACTTAAGGAATATATATTAGATAGCAGTGGGACATTGATTAAGTCTAGGGCCAGATACATTCCTGGCACAAACAGAGACTATTCTAACAGCTTCAGTGGAAATTCCTCCAGAGCTCAGACACAAACACACAAAATCATTTTTCCACTGGTGTACACACAGAGTGAAAGACAAGAAACACAACATTTTCAGCCTGGCCAAACTTTCCTGAGCCATAAGGATCTGGAGAACGTTTTCTGAGTACTACCACTGAGCCATAAATTTAATTCTTAGGCAAGTACTAAATCGTTTATTTATTTCCATCACCGTTCATTAGCTTGCACTCAGTCTTCAGTAGAAGAGCCAAATCGCTTCAGATTTAGTTTCAAAAGTACTTTTGCTTATGCATGAAAAACAATTTCTTGTTTCTGCATACTAAATGAACATTTAAGTTGTCTTTCCTCATCTGTAGACGCAAGCTTTGCAAGACACTTGCAGGTAACAACATTCACAGAGCAAATCTGAACAGCAGCAATACACACTCCAACAGCAATAACAAATACTACAGGATTATTTAGTTCATCTTCCAGGGTACGATTAAAATATTAAAACAAATACTCATATCTGTAAATACTCCCTGCTTAATTCACTTGTGTTTTCTCCTTCATGTTCTCCTTTGAGTCCCTTTCAGTATACATTTAATGCCTGTTTTTCCTCATTATTTTTCACTATTTTCTTCCCTAACTRCTTTTCTTCCCCACTTATTTTCTGTAGTTTTCACAGACTTCCCCAGTTTCGCAAAACTCCCCTGATTAAGGAATATGTTTTACATTATGGATTGGCCATGTGAGCACTGACAGTGTGAAATCCTGTCAATACCACAGATGTCATTTCAGCTAGATAGGAAGTAGGATCATAGCTATCTACACATTGAAATATGAGCTACTACTTCTTCAGTACAGTTGCATGAGATGCCCATCTAAATCAAGGTAGCCCTAGTCTGTTCCCAAGCAATTTTCTGATGACCTTCAAAGGTGGGAAGCTCAAGATTCTTTTGCAGCATATAGAGAGCCACAGGCACTCCCATTCACCTGCTCAGAGCAGCTAGGTGCTATTTAAATGATAAGCTGGAGATCACATAAGGTCCATCTATAGTGTTGTAGGAAACATCTTCCATGATGGTAGTCCTGATAGACAAAAAGTTGAACACAAGCTAGCGGTGTGCCTTTGTAGTAAAGAAGGCCAAACAGCCTCCTGGGCTGCATTAGGTTGAGTGTTGCCAGCAGGTGCAGGCAGGTGATTCTCAGCACTAGTGAGACACATGCATGGTGCTGGGTTTGGTGCTGGGCTACCAGAAAGGCATACCAGAGAGGTATGGAGCAAGTTCAGCAAAAGGCCACAAAGGGACTGGAGCATCTCTCATTTGAGGAGAGGCTGAGGTTGCTGGCGCTGTTCAGCCTGGAGATGAGAAAGGTCTGGGGGAATCTTATCAATGTATTTAAATAGCTGATGAGGAGATTCGAAAGGATGGAGCCAGACTCTCCTCAGCGGTGCCTAGTCACAGGATGGGAGCCAATGGCCAAAAACTGTAATGCAGGAGATTCCATTTAAACTTCAGAATAAACACTTTTACTGTGAGGGTGGTTGAACACTGGAACAGGTTGTCCAGAGAGGCTGTGGAGTCTGTATCCTTGGAGATATTTAAAACTTGACTGGACAAGGTCCTCTGCAACCTGCTCTACTCAACACTTCTTGAGCAGGGGGATTGGACTAGACATTCTCCAGAAGTTCCTTCCAATCTCAATGATTCCATGGTTCTATTCTATGAAAATACACAGCAGCAGTAAAAATCTGGCTGCCTGTGCTTCAATAGTTAGCAAGGTCACAATTAGCAGCTAGTGAATACAAGAGTCTTACATAATTGTTATATCAATATATTTGACTGAAATGTGCAAGCTATGGAGACAGATAAAAAAACCCAACACCTATCTGATTGGAACCTTACTCAAAATTGTTCATATAACAGTGTAAGCCAAATACTGTATTCTTCAGTAGGAGTATCCAGACATCAGATTTTAATAAAGGAAATACTACAGGAATACTAAGGTCAGAGGGGCAGAAGGATGAGAGATATTAAGCATGTAAAACATGGCTTTTTTGACTCTGAAATTTTACTCAGTCCTTTCAACTTCACCTAATCTTGCATGCTCTAAAAACAGCTATTGCTGGTTCCAAAAATGTGAATTCTTTGCCTATGTCCATACCAGAAAATTAACCTAACGCTTCCCTGGAAATTTCTAGTATAGCAGCAAGCATAGGTTGGGGGTTATTCCTCTTGGATAGTCTGACATAGCCACCATGTTCAGAAGAGTACAAGTCCTTAGCAGTACAGACTTGAGCCCATTAGCTTCAGTGGCAGATGTTCATGGAAATGTCACTGACATCAACACAGCAATATTACAGAGTCGCCACTTCTGTTGGCAAAACCCAACCAGGTCTACCGACATAATATACCTGCTACATAGGGTCTATCCAATCTTAAAAACAGGAGGACTCACAGCATTCCTTGCTTCTTCCTAAAAAACTAAGAAAATAGGCTGGTTTCTTGGAATTCAGAGATTCAGAGATCAGATAAAACTGCTTTCTCTATGTAAATGCTAGTGTGCCCATTGGTACAAGTCAGAGCAGTTGCAAAGGATTCCTTCAGCTATTTCTTATCCATTAAAATAATTCAGTTCTCTTAACAATGGAAATGAAGAAAGACAATGGGAGAGTAGATGTCTGGGTCAGTTTTTGTGATTGTAGCAGTTTTTCCTTAGATTTAATTTTGATCTAATAGTTCACATCCAAGTGTTTGATGCATCCTCCTATTTTCAAGTCTGTCTCAGCTCTTAACTTATCCAACATGAGAAAGAGATTCTAACATTTCCAAACACTGGAAATCAAGAAGAGAAAGAAAAGAGGGGTTAATGACTGGGATACTGTGTTTGAAGAAGGCTACATCACAGTTCTTCTAGAAATACTGTTTTTCAAATGTCCTGTAAAGAGATAATGTGTGAAAGAGAGCCCAAACAGCAGCAATCTCGAGTCCAATTTTGGACTGTTTCTGAAAGACAACATGCTACGTACTGCCTTGCACAATTCAGAAGACCTACTAAGGATTTCTACATATATATTCTGCGTGCTTTACTGGAATCATTAAACTAGTTGTAGGATATGCCTGTGCCAAACCACTAACTCTTTGGTGCACTTTTAATGAGTTCTGCAACTCTAACCTCTGAAAGTGAGTATTACTCCTGAAGCATCATCAAGTCACACAGAAAAAGTTTTGAGATTTACCTAAAGATTTTTTTTTTTAAATCAGGCTTTAGAACACTGTACTGACCACTGCAAAAGGTTTAACTAGAGGGGTGATGGAAGAGGTTAGAAAGAGCTATAATGCCAAGATTTTAGAAATTTCTTGATTTTCACTGCCTCACACACACTTTGACAACGGAACATCTGCATCTATGAAGAGAGATGGCATCTCAACACTTGTAGCATTTTGGAATTGCCAGTTCTTCAGTGTACTCTCTAAGCTTACAAAATCCTTCACTAAACACTTGCTTAAAAAAAGAGAAATAATTCAAATCTACCTTTAAAAATCTCAGAGTGACTGGTGGAAATGGCTTTTAGAAAGCTAAAAGGATAGATCAGTACCTAGCTGACCAGGCTCTTAACACAGCAATGTTTTTTGCTATGACTGACTGCTGCAATGCAATCAAGACTTTCCTGAAAGCAGGAGAGAGGCACTTCAGTAGAGTATCAGATAATCTCAGTTACATGAAACAGTCTCTACGGAATTAAGTGATTAAAAAAAGACAGGGAGAGATACTCTTACCTCAAATCCAGGAGCAGCTAGTGGGAAATGCATGTTTTCAGATAAGAAAATTTTACTTGTGTGATAAATACTGCATACTTCACAGGTTCACGTATAGTTCTCTATTTGTATGTGAATGCATGCAAAGTATCAATCATAACTGAGAAGCTCAAGCTTTCAATTGTATTTTATATCCCCATTTTTAATAAGCTATTTATTATAAAGTTATTTTCACATAGTATTTGTTCAGAATTTCTTATGAGGTTTGCTTGGATGTTATGGCAGTAATGCTTCAAAAGGGAGAGAGAGGAGTATAAAGCCTTCAAATGAGAAATGCAATGAAATTTCAGATTATTATTATTTTTAATAAAAAACTCAATAATACACCAACATGAAAGTTGTTCACATTAAAACATTTTTATTGTAGAGTCATAAGGCTGTGCAAAGCTAGAATGATGTTAGCTTAAGGCGGCTAAATTGCTTCTTTAGCACGGAAGTTTCTATCTTCTCACACTGATAGTACAATGAAAAATAAATCACTCAAGTTATCTTCAGTGCCTTTTAAAAAAATCTTAGATGATTTTTTTATTATTATTATTGTAATGTGGTGAAAAACCACACAGAAATGGGAAGACAAATAAGTATAATTCCTCCTAAGCTTTCTTATCACCCTAAAAGAGGAATAAAGAAGTTGTATCATCTCTAGCATAGCTGTTACATTCAATCCAGTGGTGGCATGGAAGGAAGGCAACCCTCATACATTATTTCTCCTCCCATTAAGTTCTATTTCTACATAGTCTTAAACACTTACAGGAATTAGAAGTATGTCAGTTTGAATTGGTACCTATGGTCAAGATTTCTGTTCCTGCTCTAACTGGGAACCACTGAAGATTCTTATGACTCCATCCGGTTTGGTAGGTTACCAGTATCTTGGGTTCGGATACAAGTTATGTTATTCATACCGCCCCAAACTTTGAAAGCAAGGAGACCCATCGAACAAAGACACACAGATTTTCAGGTTACAGCATTGTGCGTCTCGTTGAATTGTTAGGCGACAATTGTCAATACAGCTACTGTAGTTTAATCACAACCGTTCCATTTCACAAAGGCACTGAAGTGAGTCCTGGTTATCCCCTTACTCAGCACATGTCCTGACTCCTGTTTTCATTTCTCTGTGAAGTCACTGTCCGACACCTGGCAAAGATAAAGCTCTGCTCTCCAGGGGTCAATTACACACTGAGCACTTCCAGTACCTGACCACAATGCAGGTGCCTGAGGCACAACTGGGGAGCGCTTGGGAGTATGACAAACATACGTGATCTCCCCACAAGCTAAAATTGCACAGGATGGTAACAGCCACACACAGATACCTAACAGTAGAGATGAAATCTTGCCTGGATGACCCTGGACTAGGAGAACACATCAGTTCACAACTAGACGCTGCTTTACTGATGGYATGGGTTATAAGAAACTACTTGGAAATTTTGATAGGCTTGCAGGAATTACAAGAGGATGCAAGAGCATCCATACCTACTTTGTTGAGCGCAAATTCAATCTACTTCCAATGTCAATTAGATGACATACCAAGTTTATGGACACAAGGCGTGTTAGTGCAAAACAATTCAAAGTAGAGTCAAACTAATTCGACGCATGGGGTTGTCCGTGCTGGGCCGCTGCAGTTGCAGTCAGTTCCAGTGCTTTCAATAGCCTCCTGCAGAGGAGAATTTACATGACTGGTCACTGCAGTTTGAGTTCAGCTACGAATTCTTGTCTTTTCTGTGCTTAAAGAAAGCCATTAATTGTTGTAAAAAAGAGGAAACCTGTTTTATTTGGGGAGGTTGTTTGTTTGTTTGTTTGTTTTAATTATGTATCGGTCTAGATACTTCAAATGCTTTGGGGAAGCTAAGTAATTTTTTAACAGTTTTAAAAATCTTTTTTACATGTATTTGAGAGATACTATCAAAACATACAGCTTCCCGTGTACTCTCTCACCACTATATATAATTGCAGGTTTGTACAAGTGAGTCTGTTTCAAATTATGATTGTTTATACCCTTCTTTTAATGTGGGCAATTCATTCAGGTATAAAATGGATCCAGTACATCAGAGCTTTTTCCATACAAAAGTGTTAATGGCACTGCAGTTTACATCTTTTTTTTTTTTTTTCTGCCAGATGGATGATCACATTGGTGTAACAGTTCTCAGCAATTTTTGCAAGGCAGCAATAGACTGTACAAGATTTAGTAGATGCTGTTTAGCCAGAGTTTGCTTACATAAAGAGCACGCAAATACTTGTTTACTACTGAAAGCTTCACTTAGATGGGGTGTAAAGAACCATATTCTACTCCGACTTAAATTTTCAAGACTATTCTGACTAAGAAGAAGGCAAGTTTCCATCTCTTCCTGTAAGTTATATTCTGACATCTAGAGTCCCAGAACAAGTAATAAACGCTCAGGTGCTGTAATTGTTATTTTACTGACAACTACTTAGCTCTCTAATAAAGGGGAAAAACAAACAAATAAAGAGTCAGTCCTGAAACACACCTGGTAAAAAATAAAAACAGTCTGTCAGGGAAATGAAACCAGACATTACCCATCAAATTCAAAGCAAAAAGGCTCTTTGAGTTCTTAAAAGTGGTGTCTCTGAAGGTCAGAACTTAATGCAGCCGTCAGGACAGAAAGTAAACATTGCAAGTTTTTCAAAATGGACTTCCAACAACATTCAGAGAAATGTCTCAAACAACACAAGTCTGAATCACATACAAAACCTCAGATAAAACTCACATGGGCATATATGGTGCTCACTTAGTGGGCACTTTATGGCAGTAAAAATAGTTGTACCAGCAAATAATCTGGACAACCCATTTTTCTAATAAAACATTAAATAACGCGATTACAAACTATAGACTGAAGAGACGTGCAGTTTTCTACTCTATTGGTCTTTTTTTCAGATGCTATTTTTTTCCCCAAAAACATCCTTATTACATCTTCACCTTTAAATGTCCTTTTTTTCCAGTACAAAATTCACCATCACTACTGAACATATGAACATACTAAAGCTGCACTGCTCAGATCTTAGAAATCAGGAAATTGTCTAACATGCTGTAGGTAACCCTGCTTGAGCGGGGGGGGGGGTTGGACTAGATGATCTCCAGAGGTCCCTTCCAACCTCCACCATTCTGTGAAATGTCAGCTTTCAGGTTACATGAGCAGTTTTATCCCCATCCTTTGCTCATACGTATTACCACAGACATTTTGACTATCTGCTCCTCAAAAATGTAAGAGTTAYCTAACCTGGTGGAAGTCCGTGAGCAACAAGCTATTGGAGGACAGGAGGACACTAGGATCACGTCACATCTTAAACATCTGGCACTATTATACATGCTTGCCCTGTACTCATACTTTTTCCTAAGCACATACTTTTGGCCAAAAAGGAGTCTAGGCTAGATGGACCTTTGGCCTGAGGCAGCCTGCTCATCACCACACCTATATTGTTAGTTTAAAGATACTATGATCCATGATAACTATAATTACAGCTACTCAACACCTTTCATAATCACCAAGTATTCTTGAACCACAACCACTGAGGCTGAAAATTTCTGTCATTTATTTTGCAATTAGACTGATTTTTTTGTTAACTTAATTGTTTTGCCAAAATTTCAATGTTTTTCCAACACAAGGTCAAGGAAAATGATCACACTTAAGAGTTTGAAAGAGTAAAATAACCATGGGAGGAAGAAAAACAAATCAAAATTTCTATTTTGAACACAAGACTTGAAAGAGAATTGCCTTTGTGCCAACATGCTGGCTTCATGATGATCTACCCAAATTTTTCCATATTAGAATTTTTACACCATTTCTGCCTGCAAACACTCAAAGCATCATTTCAAGAGACTGTGCATGGCCAACCCCAGGCTAAAGGACAGAGATGGTTTTCATCCACAATCGCTTATCCAAGTCAGGTAGCGCCTTTGTGGAACCCGCTACAGTAAAGCAAGAGAAGAAAACTCTCTCTCCCACACTTTTAAGGTTTCCACTGCTGGAGCTTAGGTAGAAAGAAGACAACTGTTCAATATAAAGGCCAAAAATCTGAACACAGGAAAAAAAAAAAAAAGGTTGAAATAGACTGAGATTGGGGAAAGGGTGGACAGTTCCAGTCTGAGAGGACCAAGTCAAAACAWGAGTTTGCCATCTTTTAAATGGACGTTAATCAATACCTGAAATAGAAGACTTTTGAGACCTCCTCTACTGTCAGCCAGTTACTGTAAAATTCACTGGCAAGAATGAATCCCTCATTGTTCTGCAGTGATGGGTCCCTGCAGAAGCTTAGAAGCCACCATCCACATCTGTAACACCAAAAGCAGTCATGAACAGCCCCATCGAATTTAACTCTGCTGAGGAGCAATATGGGAGTCAGTGCAGTTCAATATTGAGTTAAAGCTGCAGTTTGCTGGTGCATATGCATTACGATACCTATTCCTCCACTACAGTATCACATATTCCCTCAAAGCTCAGGGAAAAGACTACTTATGAACACTCTATGCAACCTTTAATCTAGACTGAGAGCAGTTCTCAGGCAAAGCTGTGTCATGCTGCAATAGTGCAGATCTTACAACCTATGAAAGCGATATTAAAGCTGCAGGAAATTTGACTCGGATGACCCAGCATTAGAGTTTTTCCTTGAACAATTCATGTCCTAGTTTAAAATTTAGCTTGTTCATTAACAAAAAAAGAAAGAAAGAAAAAAAAAAGGGTCTTCTGCAGCTCTAAGGCCATTGTATTCTTTTGACAGCATACTCAGGGCTGTGAATAGCTAGACTGTAAGGAAGTTATAAAGGAATTCTCCCACATTTTTGGAGTGTTTTGCCTTGTCCAATCAAAGCCTTGACTGGGAAACACTTACGGGATCCAAGATTTAGAAGTCCACATCGAAACAAATCAGTCTGAAAGTTCACATACATTACCCTTCAGCTGTGAGCTCTTTAATTCATTACTAACGCATGTTGACTGTTAGCAAAAAGATCTCAAAAGCACAATTTCTACTAAAAGGCCTTGTGGAAGAGACAACTCCTTGTTTTATCCTTGCCTCTCCGCCCACAAATGCATCACACACAGACTCCAGCTCCTCAGGTTAGTGTCGCAGCACAACTTGTGTACAATGAAAATGCCCCCCCCATAAACAACATCTCTTGAAGAACTCCCAGGTGCTGGGCTTCTGCCACAGCTGAAAAGATGCAGTGCAAGATAGAGCACTTACTCTAGTTCAACAGTACGTTTTCTACCCGTTTTCCCCTGGATTCTTTGAATGGTCTTTAAACTAAACTTGTCACCTATCAAGGAGGAACTTCAGAAATACATTTATATTTTGTCAATTTGAGGCTTTTACCTGAGATTTCTCATAGAAATAAGAAGAAACATTTAGACTCAATTCAAAAGAAATTAACAATTATCACACTACCGACCTTGTCTGAATAGGTGATTATTTCTGTTTTCATTAAAGAAAATTTACACATCAAGATAAAATCTCTTGGAAGCCTACTGTCCTTAAAAAAAGGACAAACAAAACTGAACACAGTTCAGTTTTGCAAAACTCAAGTCATAAGGGGCTTCTAACTGAACATGAGAAAGGCTTTAAATCTCAGTTAGCCTTTAAATAATATATGAATCTAACCTACATGCTTTCTGATCACACAGACAAAAATATAATAGACTCAAGCCCTAGGAGAACTGTTGGGAGAACATATAAGAACATGTAAGAACATATACTACACACACATTATTGAATACACAAAGGCCCTATATTGAAAGTTTTACCTGCATCCAGTCTGACTTACTGATTAAGCAAGTAGGAAAAAAAACTTGTAGATAACAAGAACAACAGCTGGTAACTAGGCAGATTATTTTATCTGTAGTTTTGCTAATTAGTTTCTCACACTATGTGGCATGCATGGTTGCTCATTTGAGCTTCCCAGGGGTCTTTGCTTCTGAAGGACTAGATTCTTAAGAAGCAGAAACACAAAACCACAAAAAGAAAACAGCTCTCTCCAAATTCACATGAAAAGGTTGTAAAGTACACTGGAGCACACAGACTCCAGATATTTCTGCCAAAGGATCCCTGTGATTGTGCAGTCCGAGTGCTGTGTGTAACACGTTACCAGGTATTTCTCCACCCATCTCCCTCACCTTTTATAAGCTCAATTCCATCAGTGTCCACCATTTCTCCTAGTAAGCCATTCAACTGCTGAGTGACCAGAAAAGCCAGAATTCATTTTCCAATTACTGGGTCATCCAACCTTCCAGTTTCAGCTTTCAAACATATGCTGTTGTCCTGCTAGGTGCCCCTATACCCAGTTACCAAGTCACCTATCATTGTTCCTTTCAATAGTTTCATCTCCTCTAGCATCACAACACAAGGCTTATCTTCCAGGCCTCGGAAAAGTTGGGGTTCCCATTTCTATCTCTTTCTGTGCTATTCTAAGAATTAAAACACCACAAATGCACATAGTATCCCAGCAGAGGTCTTAAGTGACCTGACCTGTGCATGTCATAACAGCCTCTGCTATTCACTAGAAAACCAGAGATTAAATTAGTCCTATTAGCTTTACATTTAGAGTACATGTAACTTGGCTATTCACAAGACCTCTTAATTCATCTTCTCCTTCAAGACAGCTTTCCAAGAAGAAACAGGCTATTTTTTTGCGGGATGCAATGATTTTTCATATATTACACTACATTTGACTACAGTAAAATAAATTGTTAGGATCACTTAGCCATATTATTTTTATGACATTGTACTCTTAACCTGTCCTGCTCCTGGCTGCAAAATGTAGGTAACCAATAAAAAAATCTGAATGGCACCGCACAGCCAGTCAACCCAAGAAACACAAATAATGACCCTTTTCATTACTGCACACAGACATCTGTTAGTGAACCAATTTGACTCCCATGCACAGTATATGGACTTAAAAGCCAGATGTTTAAGATGTGACATGATCCTAAGCTGCAAGCTTTGTGGGGGCAATGAGAAATCAAAATATATTATATTCTACATGGTACCTGTTAACTACTATACTTGTAAGCTCGCCAAAGGAAAAGAAAAAAGAATGACCAATAAAAGTATCAGGTTAGTTTGACAGGTTGCACATCGAGATGACTGGTATTAGCTCACAATACAATTCTTTGTAGACAGAAACACAAATTAACTGTTCCATTATTTTGGCAGAATTGACAGGAGGTTAACAGGTCTGTAGCTCCTTGTGTTGAGTGTAATTAAAACAAAAAAATCTCAAAGATCATTTTTGAGCAGACAGAAGCTTTTGGAAAGAGTCAATATAATACAAGTCTGAATATGTGACATCAAAATGGATTGCATACATCTGTGAACAGCAAATTGAGAAGCAGATTAGCTTACAATAAAGGGTACAGGTGACATTCATCACAATCAAACACTCCTGTTTGTTTTTGATAAACCAATATACAATAAATTTTATTTACTTGCATATAACATTCATAAACCAATAGATACAAGCATTTTAGCACTGTGGTTTAACTAGTACTTGACAACAGACTGGACTACTGTACTTTCATATATTTAAAATGCTTGAAACACATTTTCACATTCTCAGCATTTTTCCAGAGGGTGTTTACATTAACAACGACACCAAAAAAATAAAACACATAACAAACATTTTCTTGTAAGCCATTTGAGCGTGTCATATATTTGGTACTGTTTTTTGAATAAATCTATTAATCCATCTTCAAATTTTATTTAAGTGCTGTTCTATTTAGATTAAGAACACATTCTGCAAGATAAAAAAAGAAAACTATGTAACCTATGCAAAATAAACATTAAAAAGCGGACATTCAAAATTATAAAGTCAACACAGATGAAAACCTGTGGCAAATATATCACTTTGACCTGAGAATAGGTACGTCATCTCAATTCTGCAATTCATTGCACACAACAGAACCTGCAGAGAAATTAACCGGGGTTTACATGTATAAACTTAATTGGGGGAAATCAAATAATTTCTAGAAGATCTTCCTCCAATCACAGCATAATGTCACCAGGCCCTATGGAATGCAGGTGCCCAGTCTACACAGTTGATAAGACTTGGATTACATTGATGGCTTGTCTTAAATCCATAGTTCACTGACAAAAAGATACCTATTTGCTCCTGTGTACAATTGTTAAGCATTTTGTGAAACAGAACAAAACCTCAAATTCCCTTTGGGAGAGTTTTTTTTGTTGTTGTTGTTTGTTTGTTTGTTTTAAGCCAGTGATTTAGAAGTGATGTTTCTTTCTGTCTGAGGAACCTGGAGACTCCTCTCACTCACATGGCGAAGAGGATTTTCTCCCTATTTCCTGTCAAGCTATTCAGGAGCAGCAWGAGGTCTGATAAGATGAAAGAGCACCTCAAGACTTTTGCTGGACAGCTCATGTTCTGACATGTTTATTATCCTTTAACACTGCTTCTGCAGTAAACATGTAGCAAGATATTTCTGAATGCATAGTAAAATGTACCAGTATCCATTGAAGTTCAGTGAGAACAGAACACCTGATCTTCAACACCAACACAGAGCCCTTAAAAGTAGGACTTCACCTATTGGATTATGTTAGACAGTCACTGTCGTTAACAATTAGCCATTGCAATGGGAATCTCCCAAATTTTATCTGAGTTTAACCACTTAATACTGATTGCTGCATAACGGAATTCACCTCTGACAAATACATTTGGGCTCAGTAAGGTTAATGGTTTCATTTTATGAAACCATTGTTTTTTAGCAAGATGCACAAAAGGCATGTGACTGCTTAAGAAGGTTCATGGTTTAACCTAGGTGTCCATGTTTCAGACAAAAACGACTTAATAAGATTCCACTTCTTTGCATAGGCTTACATTTATGTGTGCAGGGTTTCTGTTCAGAGTAGCAAAGTCAATGGAAAGGCCCAAGTTTGTAGCATTCAATTGCTCTTCTTAAAAAAGCAGCAGTTCAACCTGCTGCACAAAGAAATGACAGTAAGGCTTCTCCTGTATCAGTTAAGCACTGATCATCTCTAGGATCTGGAGAATCAGCTAAACACTTCACAGAGCATGTGCAGATCTTTGCAGGGTGAAAGGCTGAAAAAAAAAATTCCTGAATGCAGTAAGGGATTGGACAGAATCCAGTTTCTTTTGCTCCAAGAGCTCCTTTCACTGAATTAAGAGGTAAGCACTGGAGATGGGCGCTCACATCTTTGCTAAAAGAGCCAGATATTTGTGACCTCCGTTAGCTGTGCAATCTACAATAACAAGGATAAAATTCAGTGTCAAGTGCACCGCAGTGGACCCTGTCAGACTTTCAACCTGTTCAATTAACTATATCAAATCACAAAATAATTTGCACTGGAACAGTGGGAGACACTTTTCTTCACTGAAGGCTATTCCCTTGGAAAATCTTGACTTTCAGAGGCCAGCTGTTTCAGTATGTGAGCTGTTAAAAAAAAAAAAAAAAGTAGCAGCTTTGGGTTTTATTTTTATTATAATATGTGGGAGGCAGGGAAGAAAGGAGCGCTTTTCCCTCTAGTCTCTTTGTTCTCTGTAAAAGGCTCAGCTAGTTGGACTGAGATTTCCACAAACTGAACCATTTTCAAAGAGGGACATGAAAAAATTGCAAACTGACAAGCAATGGTCTACAAATTGGAAGAGACTTAGAAAGTAGGAGTAGATATTGGCTTGGCTTACACAATCCTGAGCGGAGCTGTCACAGACCAAAGATTGCACAAATGCTGATATTCTGTAGGGATAAAGCCTGCTGCAGTAACCTATAGCGGCTACAATAATTTGCTTCAGACTGGAAAGCAGGTTCMCAATACAGGATTATAAAGGGATAGTATTACTGAAAACACAGTTCACCAGAAGCCCAACTCAGAGCCTTAAAATCAGTTAGGTAGCTTGTGTGTAAGCTCCCCCCTGAGGAACTAAGAATTATTGCACTGTACATCAGGTATTCCTGAGGTCCTTGAACTCAACTATAGAAGGAATATTTCTATCACATTTAGCAGTGAGACAAGAAGAATCAGGTCTCTCCAGYTCATTTTAGAACTTTTGTTCAAGTTTTGTAAAATAAAGAGGTAAAAATAAAACTGTCTTCCCAAGTGTACTTCCACTTTTTCCTAAGCATCAGTCGAACTACACTTGGAAAGTACTGAAAGCTAGGAACAGCTATTACCTCTCATTCACTAACATCGGGGGAATTCAGGGAGCAGAACATTTGCACAGCATATGTTTGATTTGGGGGGGGGGGAATTCCACGACAACCCTGACAAACTGTCCATAGGAAAGAAAGAAGGAAATAGTTGAGAACACGAGGCCATGAAAGACACGAAATCCATGTGTCAGAAATATAGAACAAGAAATGATTTGTTTAACGAAGTATACTCAGATAACATCACAGACACAGCACAGAAGATGGAATCACAGCATAGATGGTTGAGGGCTTCTGCTTAGGAAACAGTCAGCAGATTAGACAATGGTTAAAATCTGAGGTGAAAGAAGGGACACAAGAAATTACAGACAGATAGGATGAGTGAGATTAAACATATCCTTCCTTTTTGCGTCACAAAACAAGTCCAGCCCTTGGAGCTGTCTTCCTCCAGGTCTGGCATTTCAGGACTGCTCTAAGAGTTTCCTTCTATGTTTTATCATTAAGTTAGCCATGTTATTAGATTGGGGAATATTGCCAAATAATAAGATTACATTAAGGCTATAATCTTATACCATGAATAGCACTGGCAAATAACGAGCTAAAATAAAAAGAATCAGCTGTAGCTGCTCACTGATATCACAAACACCCACCCACTAAGTAGCAAATTAATTCACTGCTTCTTTAAAGTGGAGTATTTTAATGCCCTCTAACAACTCCTCCACTTAATCACTGAAGCAGTTTCCCCATCCAAGTTTCCTTACTCTACAACTCTGCCATAAAACTGACTTCACTGCAGAACAAGAAAATAAATATCTCTTCATAGACAACAACACAAGTAATCTGGAAGGAGATCTTCTGACACCTCCCTTTTTTTCCTGATTCCAAAGAGAAAGGGAACTGAAACCTCAAAAATGCTATCATACACAAACAAGCAGTTTTGCCTAGCAAAATGCAAGTTCCTAACTCAACAGACACTACAGCAAAAGTTTTAAGAAAGTGACAGAGAAATACAGCTTAATGAAACTTTGCTTGGAGCACTACACTTCGAATTGCTGCTATTCATAGGAGAGCCTATAAATGACCACTTCTAAACTAAGGACTCCATTTTTTTGTTTTGTTTTGTTTTAATAAAAATGCTCCAATCTCTTAAGCACTATATTGAAGTAGTTCCATCATTATTAACAACAAAGACAAAAGGAAATGAASTGTCGTCAAGAGAGTTAACAGTGCTACTTCCTATGCCATCAACCTATGCCTCCCAGATTTCCCAATAACCACCTTGCTGCTTAGCTTCTAGATAACGTGATCACACAGCCTACTAATCAAGAACCATAGTAAAGTAATAGTGTTAATCACTAACAATTAGAAACTGTTCCAAAGACCAGTAAAAAAAAAAAAAAAAAAAAAAAAAAAAAAAAAAAAAAAAAAAAAAAAAAAAAAAAAAAAAAAGCTGACAATAAACTTAGAGGGTGATACTTCAATATTTGGCAACGTATTGTAACTATTAATATAGTAGTCAATACTTTACCTAAAGCATGTAAAGAAAAAACAGCTGATAAAAAAATTTGCTTCAAAGTTTGCAAAAAAAAAGAAAACCCACTTGAAGCAAGACAGAAGTAAATGGACAGAGAAAACAAAGTGAACATAAAACGTTTCATTTCTTTAGGTTACATTTAGTCCACTAATTTAATCTGTCTGGAGGTATCTCTCTCCCCTCCATTGATTATTTCAGCAATTTATTCTCTTCTTGGTCTTCTGAATCACAAGTTGAACATCTGAGACACCCAAGATACAATGAGGTAAACGTCCCACAGCTAAGTGAGTAACTTCTAAGCATTTGGGCTCTGTCACTAGATCACAGTCAGTATTCAGTTCTTCTTGCAGACACACTGTGCAGCCTTATCAGCAAGCTAGGAAATACCACAAAGCTTTACAATATGGTTTGAAAATTTCCGAAATAGGCTTTGCTAAGACATTTGATATGGCTTTCCATATCTTACCCTAATTCCCATTTTCAGCTCCCCTCTGAGTAAGGAAACATTTTGAAACTGACTGCTAAGGGGAGAGGTTCTGGGGTCAAGTTTTGCATGATACTAATGAGGATCTGTATTTCCTTAAAGAAGCAGGTTTACAAAGAGCCTGTACTAAAGTCAGATTTTTCAAGGAGAAGAGTAAAAGATGGTATGATCTCTAGTTGGTATGCTAACATAAAATTAGATTTAAAAAAGATTGTGTTACAGGGAAGGAATAATCATATTATTTCTGTATTAATTACAAAGCATTAATTCCCCAGCATCTGATAGGACTTGAGGAATAAGTACTGAGGCAAAAGTCCAAGTAAACACTGCTTCAAATGAAGAGCAATATACCTCCTGTGACAGAGAACTGCAAATCTAAGCTAAATGGCAAAAAATATACCTTTCAGATCAAAGACAAATTGGATTCTGTTATATATCAGGTAGAAGTAAAAGCTACAGCAAATCTGGCCACCATGTCTTTTATTGAATTCATACACAGTGATAGGGTAAAGAAGAGGCAGGCAGGCAGCTGGGGAGCAATGCCCTTCTGAGGGCAGAGGAATCCTTTATGGAAACCAAGATCTTTCCAGGAGGTATTCCCAAGTGGAGAGAGCATGATGGAAATCTGGAACTGACCTTATCAAAGCAAGACAACCTTATCCAAGAAATATCAAGACAGGAAACAATGTTAAACATTCATCAACTACTTGCACAGCAGTTCTCACATCAGATAATGGAGGACGAGTATGGAAACTGTTCATTACAAATTTAGTAGATACAGAAGCAGCAACTCTAATATGTCATTGGCAAGCAAGGCCAAAAAAAAAAAAGTCTCAATCGTCCTTCAGCAATTTCCCTTTCACATTCAACTGAGCAGATGATGATACCATTTCCTCCACACAGTTTTATTTAACAAATAATGGGACTGGACCCTCCCCACTGGCTTGTACACAGAAATGAAGTTAGGCCTAGCCCATGACTAATTCACTAAATTTCAGCTAATGCACACAGGGCCTACTTCCCCCTATTCACAAGCTGCAGGTCTCTTTAACAACAAACATTTTGTTACAGCAGCTAGTTAGAAAATATTCTACTGTCCCAGCTTAAAAAAAATAAAATAAAATAAAATAAAAAATAAAAGCCTTTCTACCAGAACAGTCCATAGATTTTTTCCACACAGAAAAGTCAACTTGTCAGAAAAAATTAARTATGTTAGTATGGGAGCACTACTTTGACACTTCATGGAAGTTGTAACTTAGGTACCTCGTTGTTCCATTTTCAACTACAGAATAGCTTTCCTGGTCATACTAGACCTCTCACGAGTCATTATAGTTTTGCCACCTGTTGCGGGAGTTGCACTGTATATTGCATGAGCTATAATCTAACTGAAAAGCTGGACACAAGAGCCGCTGCTGAGACATGACAGAAGACCATTTCCATGCAAAATTTTCTTTATCAGTAAGAGCTTCAGTAATGAAAAAACATACTCACATTTTCCAAGTATTTGGCTYATCCAATTTCTTTCAATTTTACACTATATCAGCACAAGGTTAAGTTAGTATTTTTCTGATATTTTTCTATGCAAAAAGAACAGTTACAGTTTTGCCACGTATTATGCAAACAGGAGCCTTATCCCGAAGGATGAATACTTCCATATTAAAAGTCTGAGAGCAGACAAATATGACACAGGATCCCTCGCATTTTCCAACACAAGCATCACATGTCCATGAAGAATGCTGCAAATAAGACTGATCTTATCCAGGTAGCAAAATATAACCTCTCTCCAGTGTGAAGCAGTGATTTTATTTATTTATTTATTTATTTAAATCACGGACGGATGTAGTCTAGATTGCTTTGACAGCCTACCAACCAACAATGCTGTTCAGACTTCACAGAAAGAGTGGGGAACAGAGGTACAACGAAGGAACGTGGCCAAGGTTGGCTTCACCTTCGCACCACTGCATAGCGAAGGGCTTCCCAGAGACGGCTCGAAATCGAAGTGTCTTCTACAAAACCACTATCAGATGAATGCTGCTTGGGAAGAGAGATCTATTGTGCTTAGGAGCACTGCCACATGCAAAACAAGCAAGACAACTAATGTTTTATGTGAAATACTTTCCATTTGGACACAATGAAGATTCTTCTTGTTTCTATTAAAAAACATTTTTTTTCTTCTTTGTAAATAAATTGAGATGCTTTCTGAGATAAATGAGAACACTAAGGAATGCTCAAAAYCTGCCAAAGTTTTGGGACAAAACAGAGAAGACTGTGGCAAACRTAACTCTGATAATATCCATACATCCACATAACACTGAAAAGAAAGAGAATTAAATATGCTGCATAGGGATACACGAGTAACCTGAAACAAAGCCAGGAATTCTCCAAATTCCAGTGTACTATCTTAAACCACAAGACTATCTTTTCACCAAAATGTTATATAACCTGGGTTATTTAAGCTGATATGATAAACCCCCAATATTCTGCAAGTATATTATTCAAGAGAACAAATTAAAGCAAAAGCAGGACTTGAATGGGTATTTCATAAAAATATAAGGCAATACAGCTGATATAATGCAAGCATCTTTGGAGGCTATTGAATTAGCAAGATTTTAAGTCTACTTGCAGCAGGTTTTCATATATTTCGTTTTCTGAAATGCTGTTTAGTATTTAATGAATATTCATAAGTTCTGTTCCCTTCTAAAACTAAAAAAAGATTATTCTGAGTCCTGTTCCTTTTCTCCTTAAAAGTTTAATTTAAAAAGGCTTGAGTCCTTTCAAGTACCTCCTATCAAATTCCTTCACTTGGACCAAGGTATCTCTTGGGTATTACTTTGACAGAATGAGGTTTATTTAATAATAAAAGCATTAAAGCCTTATGCTCTGAAGACCTGCATTAACACACTGGGAAACATGATCTAAAAACAAGAGGTGAAACAAGGTTCCTTTTCCTTGCTTCCTTTCAAAAAATYACACACCAATAAGCACTTAGGTAGGCATCTTTATTATTTTTTTCAATGGATCACCTTCCTCCAAATGGTCATTCTATGTCCAGTCTTGCTCCTACTAAGCTGAAAACAAAAATCTTAAATTATTTCTGTGGTGGATAAGATTATTAAAGAACAACTCATCTCTCAAAAATAATTCCCCTGACATTGAAAAGTAGTGCTATCCAGCCAATTCAAATCCACAACCAAACACTGAAAGCACAAGTCAGTTCCTCTGTCCTATTCCTTGGACTATACTGGTGTAAAGTGGATGTAAAAAGCTGGCCAACTGCAGCAACATTCTATACCCCCCACACTAATGTAAATGCCACCAGTAGTTATAAATCCTCTGGTGACAAGTCCTAATGTTACACTGCTTTCTTGGTTCCACAATCACCTTTGTCCCTACCCCTTTTTATGGTTGTATTTTTTCTCCACTGGTAGTTGTCACTGTCAGTCCTTCAAATTGTTTTGGTTGTCTTTGGGATAAACACCATGGAAATGGTCTCCTAGCTGTTGCTAAGTCAACCTAACCAGATGCTCCACTCACTGAACTCTAGAGGAGTCTATAAAAAAAAATAATAAAAAAATAAAAATAATAAAAGAAAAACCACACTCAGCTTCTTACTAGAAGCTTACTAGCTCCTGCTTAAAACCAGGTCCATCAGACTAGAGCAGGCTGCTCAGGACTTTGTCTAGCTGCTGCTTRAAACTCTCCCAGGATGCAGACTGCACAACCTCCCTAGGCAACCTGCTCCACTGCCTGATTGCCCTCATGGTTCCTCTGAATTGGCAGCCCTGCCCCTAAGTGTATCGATTGCTCCTCAGAATTTGGTGTCACCTGCACACTTGATGAGAGTGCACTCTGTCCAGTCACCTCTTCAAGGCCATTGATAATATGAAGCTCTTTCTTCTTTGTTGTTGTGTGTATCAACAGAGTAAGCATCTTTTTCTTACGCATCTACAGCTGGTTATTTGTCTGGGGTGGTATAAAAGAAAAAGCTCTATACAAAAAAAAAAAATACACTTTGTTTTGTATTTTTGCCCCTAACACAGCTAACTATAATCAGCTGTTAATAATCTCAAATACTTAAGGTGCCAGACTTCTCAACACGTATGTCTAACAGCTGCTAGCTATGTTTTTGCCCAAGAGTATTTTCCTGGCTTATAACCATGCCTTAGATTTTTATCTCCAAGCAAGGTCTAAATACCATTTTTTTAAATCATTTTCACTTTGTTTCCATCATATTTTTCCATATTAAAGAAGGTTGTAAAAGTCATTAAAATTCCAAAGAATTTTCAACAATAACATCACTTTTCCATAGCCATATTAAAGGTACATAGTGCACATATTAATGTGTACACAAATAGTTACACTGCCTCAGTTTAATCTACATATTAGCTAGAACAGTTGTCTTGCTCTTTTCACGTTTTGCATTTTTGGGTCACGATCCACTATTCTATCACTTTGTTAGATTTCAAATAATTGTGATCACAGGGACCAACAGCACTGTAAATATCATCTGAGTTATTGATTTCATTCATAGTACACTAATATACTCACAGTATACTTCTTAAAATCTTTACAAATATTGATCATATTTCTTTCTTTCTTTGGCAGTTACTGTATTGAAGCCATTTTCTTTACTGCATACTTACTTTCTAACACTTATACTAACACTCTCCTTGTATCTCTTCTGTGTAAAGTATCAAAGATTGATCTTGATTCACCTTTCTCATAAAGGTCTATAAAGTTCCATTTTTTTGCATATCTACAAAGACGCTATAGGACTTCCATGTATGTTTATATCAAAAGGAAAACAACCTTTTCTTCCTTTCAAATTCTTCTCACAATGCTTTAATTCCAGAAAGAGACAACATGTAACATAGTATAGAAAAAGTGAAAAAGATCTTAATTTCAAGTTCTTTCTGGTAGCTTGAGGCAGTCAGCTCTACACACATGGGTAGAGGCACAGACCACATTCTTATGGATTACATTTAAGATACTGAGAAACAGATGACAAAACAGAGGAAATAAGCACCATGGTTAAGCACCAAAACTTCTCTCTTGCATAAGCATATATCTATGTATAAGGCTATGTAATCAATGAAGATCAGTAGTTTCAGTTTGCCATGTTGGCAATCACTCATATAGTACAAGAAAGTAAAGAGCAGCAGTGGGAGTCAATGAAAAATACAAAACACTCCAAGTACACGTATACAAACAGATACTGATTAAAACACATATTAGTTAACACATTATTGTTAAGAGAATGTATGCAAAACTGAAATCTCTGCTTGATATTAAATGACTGAATGTCAGTTCCCAATGTTTGATACCATCACTTCAGAGAACAAATTAATATTATACATCAAACTTTTTACAGATAAATTAAATAGCATTTTTTACCTATATCCCAGGCATTAACTCCCAAATTACATTTGTGTTTCTATTAACCCAGTTACTTAACAAAATTATGTCAGTTCAAAGTGGCCAGCTAAAATACTAATACAGCAAACTGAAAAAGAGTTAACAAGTCAACTAGATCAACAAAATCAGTATTAGCTTCTGAACAAAACTGGAAGATACAATACAATTTTTTTTTAATGTATTATTTTAAGACAAGAAACCAAGTGTTGAGGGTTTGCAGGTGTTGGTGGTATTTTAAGGACAAGCTGTGGTAGAAAGATGAAATAATTTTTAGACTAGAGAAGAAAAGCATGTATAAGTGAGATGACCCCCTCCCACCCAATATAGATAAGGCTGCAGGAAAGAAGATGGCCTTTACTCCAGCTACACTTGAGACAGAAATCAGCTTCATTGGTAGGAAATAACAGTTTAGACTGACATTAGGAAAATATTAACTTTAAAGATCATAAGGTACTGGAATACAGAGATGTAAAGATCTTCATTGCAAATTTTCAAGAACAAGTTAGACAAATATCTAAGAAATGAGTCTGATATGTTGATCCTGCTTCACTCTTAGGGAGGAGCTCAGCTGGGCTGCCTTGGCATCCTACATGTCAAAGATTTTAAGTTGAATTAAAAAACAAAAAACAAAAGAAAAACTCAAAAGAGAATATGATCTCTTTAAAGTGAAACACCTCAAAAAAAAAGTGGAAACCCACCCCTCCCTCTACATTTTTCCTCATAAGACTTTTCTTAATGTTTTGGCTTTTGTTTTGATTTGGGATGAACATTTCAAAAGCAAATTCCAAGTTTTTAACAGTACAAGCTGCAAACACAAGAGTAGGTAGTCTCAGGTCCAACTCCTTTCCACATGCATACTCTGTCATCTTCTTTTCTCATTATATTAACCTTGAACAATCTGATTTTTTTTTTTTTTTGAGAGATGTAAATATTCACCCACTCACTACAGTCAGTGCAAGATGGTATATTCCCACTACTCCAAACAATTCTTGAGTCACACAACTAACAAAAAGCCTTTAGTGTACAGTTAAAATCTAAACAACAATGTAAAATATGATTTGCCCCATTTTAAGTAAAATATTTCTGATATTGCATACTTTACCCGTTATGTCATGCTGTTTGAATGACTCACTGTAGATTTGATACTGATTTGGGCAATGTTTCTTCAACCACTTGCAGACATCCTGCTGGCTCCACAGAGCTACTGGCTTGGTCAGCTTCACAGTGCCAGACTAGAAACACAGAATGAAAAATGATATTTAGTCCACACACATTTCAGAAATTTGGCTTGGTCAAATCCATGTAAGATATTAAAATAATAAATGCTATACGTTGCTCAGAAGTATTTTACTTCATGGACTGCCAAGATGTTAAAAGTCCTGGTCTTATTTTAAAAAAAAGGGGAAAAAAAAAAAAGGAAAAAAAAAAGCACAGCAGAGTATTTTTTTATGTTTTTGTTACAGTCTTGTATTTTAAGTCATTTCAGAACTACTAAGTATAACTACTGGTTCAGAATCTATTTGTTACCTACTCATAAACTTCCTAGATAAATATATAAAAAAAATGTGATTTTGCTCAAAATAACAGTGGTACATTTGGCATAGGGAAGCTCTGGATTTTGCATTTTATGGTTTGTAACAAACACAGTGAGTTTACAGGTGAAAAAYAGACTTTTAAAAATGTAAGCCTATTTCTTCTCTTCATCACACTTGTGCAGTTTCCGTTGCTGCAGAAGGAACAGATTACATACAGCAGAGAGATAAAAACAGAGAACTGAACAGTCCTAATGGAAAGAAGCCAGCCTGAACTTCAGTGCTGGCTTGGAGAACAATCTCTTGATCTGTTAACTGTATGACAGACAATAGCTGCAGCCCTATGAAAAGTCAGAAGCTAGTGAAATCTGGCACCACTGAACAACTGATCCCCACACAGGGCCCATTTCAGGTAATCACATTTCAAACCAAAATCACATTATAATGTAAATCAGAACTTTCTTAAAATACAGCTATTCTCACATGATAGCCAGACTAGCTGTAAAACAAACAACTGGAGGGTTGACTAGTTTACTATTAAATGTTTAGAAAAATTAGAGATACACATGACTACAATCAGYACTACCAATCAGGAACGGTATGGAATAACTGCCCCCCTAATGACTGTTTCAAYATTGCAATCATTATTGTGAGCCAAACCCTGGTGCTCTCTCTCACAACTACATATACAGTTAAATATAGTTACATACTCCTCCTCACCCATCTCCAACACCCAAAACCAAAGGACCCTCAGGCAACTTGAGCTCTTCCATCTATGCAAATGTGGGAAATTAATCATACAAAGACAGGTCATCAACACCAAGTAAATCATTGTTAAGCTCTGAGCTAAGACCAGTAACTAGACCAAAGAGATTAGCCTAAAGCAAGTGTTCTTGCAGGCAAACTCAACCTCAGCGYAGAAGTGTCAGACTTTTGACTGCACCTAAAGGGCAACAGTTGCAGCCTTTGACAAGGCTGAAGCCTCCAAACTCACAAGTCAGACCTATCTCTGTGTCTCAGTTTTGATATAACCACAGAAGGATCAAGAGTATCATTATTACATCAAGCATGTTCCTCAACTACAATCAGAAAAGATTTTGCTACAAAATTCTGCTTCTAACAAGCTTAAAGACTGGTTCTGTCAAGGAATAGCAGACTACACACCAATGAAAGTAGAGTTAGTGATACCTATTCACACTGAGCATTTCAGTTGACATGGTTCCAAGTTAGAGTGATATTTATGAGTACTTCAGGTTTTTAAGCCTCCTTTTTATCCTTTAATTCTCCTACATTCACTGTTATACAAAGTGGAAATAACTCCTGCTTACCACTTCAAGTGTCACCTCCTTACAAGAAGTAAAAAGACTTCAATCCATTCTCTCATTAAAATATAGTTTTTATAATACACTAGCTGAATAAATAGATTAACAGTTTAAAAATATAAACCACACAGATTAAGTCAATCGTATTATTGTATGTATAAAGCTGTATTTCATTTAATCAAACAATTCACTTCCACATAAAAGATTTTTTTAAAAAATATAAAAATGTTGAGTTCTACAAGAACAGAACTACAGGAATATAGTTCACAGAACGGCTGAAGTTGGAAGGGACCTCCAGAGACTATCCAATCCAACCCCCATGCTCACACAGGATCACCTACAGTTGCCCATGACTGTGTCCAGACGACTTCTGAGTATCTGCAAGGATGGCGCCTCCACAGCCTTTCCAGGCAGTGAGTCCCAGTACATCCCAACAAACAAAAACCCCAGAAAATATATTCAAAGTGATTCCATCTTTTTTGCAACAGTCTCTGTCCAGCAGACTAAATAACTTTACATAAATGTGCAGTTATTACTAACAGTAAGTATTTAACATTGGACATTGCTGATATATAGGAGTGAGAATACCATTGTATCCATTTACTTCATGATTTTTTAAAAGAACTGGGTCTCCAGAATAAAATCAGTTTCAAAGTATCTGTTCCCATGTTGTAAATGCAAAATACCTATCCTCCAGCTCCTTGGGTGCTGTGGTACATGGTTAAGAGTTTTTTTTCTGTAAAGATTGGAGGTGAAGAAGAACGCCATCTCAACCGTTTTTCTCCACGGCAGATTCCCTTGATATTGCCAGACAGGGTTTATTACCACATTTATGCAGATTACTTTGTCAGATAGACCTTTTCAAAGTTGCTTTGAAATTTTTCATTACTAGAAACCCAAAGGACAGAAGCAATTTTAAGCTAGTGTTTTGCACGTCTTATTTTGTCCATAAAGGACATCATGCAAGGAATACTAACATACATCCAGGGAACATGTAAGAACTAAAATTCTGACTGGCAAATATGTTGTGAATTTCTTGTGTCATCTTTCCCTCTCTCTCCTTCACCACCTGGGTAAAAGTTAAATAAATGGCACAAAAAATGTAGTTGAATATATAGTAAAACACACACCCCTTAGCTTAACCTTTTTTGTTTGTTTCAAATAAAAACACTCACTAGAAACATGGATTCTGTTCTGAAGAAGCAAGCATACACCATTGAAATACGTAGCTCTCAAAATAATGGGCAAAACCACATATCCCCTCAAATAATTGTTTCTAGTCGTACACTGGCACCTACCAACCTAGAGCAGGCAAAAGTGTGATCGACAGACTTGTAGCCACAGAAACAGCAAATTTGAGGGCTGTTTACTCCATGCTGTAACAGGGACGGTGCTTGCTTTACCGCTAGCCCTTCCAGGAAAGAGACCAGTCTTCTGGATAGACAGGACGCAGCAGAGATCTGGAGAAGGGACAGCTTCTGCGTGCACAGAAACGTCCCATCAGCGTACCTTGCTCAGCTATGAAGACACAAGACTCCTCTTTGAATGGCTCCAGTCTGTTTGTTACTGCTACTCGAGTCAAACAAGAAAGAGAATGAATTTCAAGGAAGAGTCCAATATCAAAAAAAAAAAAAAAGAAAAGAAAAAAAGAAAAAAAAGAAATCAGTTAACCAATTTTTATTACAGGCGTATAAAAATGCATTTCCTTTACAAATACATCAAAGGGGGAAAAAAAAAGTAAAAATAGCTGTATAATAGTAGCAGTGTCTCTGATTCCACAGAAATCCCCAATAACTGGGGATTAGAAGACTAACATATGAAGATATGAATCTCTAAGAATTTCTGCTGAAATTTAAAGATATTTCGAAGTATTGTTTTTCAAATTTTTTAAGACTAGAGCTGTCAGCCCCTGAAAAATAAAATTTTAATGGCTTTTCTTGTGTCATAAAAATGTCTAAATTATAAATATATACATACAAATATATACATAACTGACAATAGCTTTACAAGCTATTTATTCCTAGTTGGAAGTACACAGGTGATGAAAATGTTTATTATAACTGGAGGGAGGATGCTGTTTTCAGTTCAGCAGTTATTCTCCTTTTAATAGGCTTAAACATTGTTGTATTACATATCTAAATAACCAAGTTTATCAGCAACTGGAGCACCAAAGTAACATTTCTCTCTATGCCTGTGGAACTGAAATGTGGTTACAAATGTAGTTGTTATGTAGTGTAATATACAAATCACTGTACAGCGAATATACACTGCAATTCTTTACTGTCAGTGCTCAGAATTGTAACTCCTCTGCACTTTTCTGTGATACCGTAGTGTCCAACAAGCCTGTAACTGCACTCCAAATAGGGCATTTTTTTTAATCATAGAAACTATAGCAACACCAAGCATTATGTTTAGTTTTCTAATTCATAAGGGCTTGATGAGTTAGAAGAATATTGGCATTTTGAAACAATGGTTATAAATAGTATTGTCATCACCTTTATTAGGGTTGTCATAACCCAAAGGCTCTTTAACTAGACGCTCCAGATTTAAGCTTATTAATAAAGTCAACCTTCTTTACCACAATACTCATCTGTGAATTTCTAACCTGCTCTAAAGCTAGATTTTATTTATATTAGAAGATTCTCAGTATCCAAGGAACATGACCATGACCACCGTGACCATAAAAACATACCTACAAAATAAGCATATAGAAACTAAGTGTATAGAAACCACTAAGAAAAATCTAGACAGGTGGAAGACACATCATGCTATACTTTATTTTTGATCATCAGATCAATCAAACAGTAGGGCCAAACTGATATAAAAAGATAAAAATTGGTCTTTCTGTTTCTTTTTCCTAACATAAACTCATCCTAAAATTGCCCTTTGTTAGCAATGATTTAATAAGTTTTAATGCTGCAGAACGCTATGCAAGTTGTGCGCCATACATAGATCCAATATGTATAAAAGCCTTCAGTATTCAGATCTTTCTTTGTATATTGAACTAAAATCTGTTTCTTCAAGATTTTGCATCAAACTCTCCTCTAAATTTCCTAAACACAGTTTTGGCTATGTGTACATCTAGCTATAAAAATGACTACACCAAGAGGAAAAAAAGCCCAGCATATTTAATACACAACACAATGTCACACTCTGTGTTCCATGATGCACAGCATACAGTATCTAAAATCATTAACTCAAGAAAAATATAAATAAATACATAAACCAGATCAATAGCTCGGGCATTATTAGACAGAGTATTTCAGTGTTTAGAATAGCATTAGCAACCACGCCTTGTTCTTCCTAAGCAGTGACAAACAAGTTTTTTCATCAGCCTTACAGCCAATTTCCAATTGTCAGGTCAATGTATTCACCAGAATTTCTCCACTTACTGTATTTTGCACTGGAAAATAATAATAATAAAAAAAACTACTTGCGTTTTTGAGTGATAACAGATTGAACATAACTATTAAAAACACTTCACGCATTGCGATTCAAATTATTTGAAAAAATCGCTTCAAAATCAAGTATTTTGTGCATTTGTGAGTGTGCTTGGATTCCAAAATCCAGCGAACCTGGAGATCATGTTCCTCGTTTGAGCAAGGAAGCGAGTCTCCTAGAAGACTGCAGGCCTGATACCATTTGTGACATCCAATTTGCCTGCACACTGATCACAGTGTGATCATCGACACATAAGCAAAGTCCATGCACATTTACCCACAAATTTATCCAAAGTCAGGCTCTATACTTTCTACCAAATAAAGTTATATAAAACAGAGCCTGAATAAAAGAGATGCTTCTTAAAGCACGAAGGCAGGTTCTGTTCCAACACACATCATGAGACTCTCTCGGCTCCAGAGTTTACAGTTAAACTAGCAAAGGACAAAGTTGCGCTGCTCTTGTTACAGCTCTGCTGGTCAAAGGACACGAGCAAGGCAAAGCTGGGAGGAGAAACACCATCATTTACCAGCTGAGCTCTGCTAGCTGTTTCAGACACGAAGCCACCACGCTGCGCACACCTCGAGTACACCTGCTCGGCATTAACCCAGCGCGGCCGCTGAGAGAACGGGAGGCTGCACGCTGCGAGAGAAGGCACAGGAGTAGCAAAGGAACCCAGTAAGGTCACTGCCACCTGATGGGACAGAGAGTACGCGATGGGTGACTGTGACCCGTAGAGTAACGCAGACTAGGGCAGGAAACCTTATGATGTGGCAGAAAAGCACTGGTTTGTCTGTGATCAGACAAAAAGAGGATGGGAGGAAGTAAGTGGGATCACTTTATTCATGAAGTTGAGAAGTAATGAAATATATTTTAATCAAAATGCAAATACYTTCTGCAAGTAAATTATGAAGGTTCATGTATATATTTAAAAATTATAAAAATAAAATTGTATATTTGATATAAGCAGGTATAGCAGTGAACTTAAACTATGTAACTCCAAAAGGTAAGTTACTATCAAATCTGTCAGGCTGTTCAGGAAGCAAGACTAACACCATCATTTTCATAATTTATTATAAGAAGCAGCAGAAGCATCAATGCCCAATAAGAATCTCAAAATCACTAAATCATTTTTTTTCTGAACATACTTGGGCTGTATTTCTAAAACTGAGAAAGTAAGAATCTTTTTCATGTATTTCCATATTACTTCTCCAAAGTTAAACTGCCTATATAAAATTCAGAATTAATGACTAACATAAAAGCCAAGTTTTCAGTTCTGGAAAGAACAGATTAAATGAGTAAGGGCTGTGAATGTATTTTTATATGATATCTTAAAATATTGAAGAGTTTGGAAAGGACACATTTTTGCTTTAGAAATACGCTTTCTCAGATAGTCAAACTAACAGACTAACATAGACTAACAAAAATTGCATAAATAAGCACACCCCATAAAACACTGAAACCTCCATTGTGTTATGTTCCAGTTGGTATAATTCAGAATTTTAATTCATTTAATCTAATTTGAAATAAATTAATAGAATTTTATTTAAGAGAGGAAAATGACAAACAAAAGGAAGTGTGTTCCTCTATTTTAAAAAAGAAATAAAGGAAAACATTTTACGAGACACTGCCTCTTATAATGACAAAATTGGAGTACTTAAAACTTTAATTGGATCAGAAATTCAAATGCCTACATTCTAATTTATTACTTAAGTCACTGCAGAAAATAAACCAAAGTCAGTATAGTAGATAAAAGATTTTTAAGTAAGTCCTTGCAATTTAGTTTAAACAAAGCCTGCTTTAAAGGCCTGCTTTGCAATAGCTTTGTTTTTAAACAGGAAATAAATTACTATCAATGCCACCAAGAAGGATTAAAACAGCGACTCTAGAGGCCATTGTACAACACAAACACACCTAAGATTGAAAGTGGATGTTGTGTGTTCAATGAACGCCACACAGCCATGGGAGACCTACCAGGTCTCCTCAATCATGCTAGAAACTYGTTCAGTTAGTCCCTTGCACCCTCTGAGAAGTAAGCTTGCATTTCATGTTTGCATCCCAGCACCAAGCTCGCTTGCTCCACGTAGCAATGCATAAAATGCAACTGCTTGGCCTAACTCGTGATGTCCTCAGCACGGTGGAGGGCATCATACAACAACACAAGGGCAGGAACTGGAGGCTGCACAGCCAGCAGGTAGTTCACATCTGTTAGTGCCGGCCGATGCTGAAAGGTGTGCCTCCGGACGTGGCACCCAAACTGCACCGCAGCCCTTCCCTACCTTGGTCACGCAYGTTAGAGTCCCACAAGTGCTCTTTCCTTT
The DNA here is from genome assembly GCF_003343005.1 of Rhea americana. Classification (NCBI taxonomy): domain Eukaryota; kingdom Metazoa; phylum Chordata; class Aves; order Rheiformes; family Rheidae; genus Rhea; species Rhea americana. The sequence goes on from NW_028185037.1 coordinate 10,916,830, forward strand.
CTTAGCTTGGCACGCTGGTGCAGGGCCACACCACGCTGCCTGCCATCAGGGTCCACGTGTGGTGTCCCACAAACAACAGTCGACTTCCTATACATATAAAAGGGATTTACTTCTCATCATTGTATGGTAGAAGAGTAAGTAGAGCCACAGTGCCTTCTGGTTCACCTAAATCTATGTTCTCAAAATATATAGGTTTGTAAGGCAAGCAACTCTGTGTAGCCACCTTTCTGTGTCTGACAAGCATAATGAACTCCAGACAAGATGTTCAAGGCTCCAGGAACACTGCAGGCCTTGGTGACTCCTAGCTGCCTCGTACATACCTGCAGTTCAAGGAGAGACACAAAATGGACTCAGACAGATCACGGTCCCCTCATTACAGCCACTGGACAAACAGGAATACCCCTCTGATCTCACAGGAGGGAAGAGGCACGACAGATGGGAATCATGACAGGAGGACGTCTGAGCAGAGTCAGCCCTATGCAAGAGTGACTTCTACACCAGGATCCTAGATCAACATAACACTACTCCCTACTCAAAGACTGATAAGACCTGTCTGCTGGTTTATCAAGCTTTCAAGCAATACCTGGATTGACCCAATCCACTACTTTCTCTACTTGTGCCTCCAACTTGGATATGTTACAAACAGACTATGAGGGGAAAAAATGAAACAAATGATGAAAAACAACAGGATTGATCTGGAAAGCAAACAAGTAATAGAGGGATTARACTAGTTAAAAGGCTGTCACAAGCATAATTGTCAACAGGAAAGCCTCTGTTGTCAAATAAAGTATCACTGGGCATTATCCTGATTGGGTTAAAGGTAACATMCAGACTAAAACCAGAAATAAATAACATGACATGTTTTGGCAAAAGCACTCTCATTCAATAAGATATTACACTCCGAATGCAAGAATCGTGACTGGCAGATGTTGGTGTTGAGATAAATTCTAGTGGCTTTATCAGCAAATTGAAGAACTGAAGTGTCAGGATGAGAAAAGTGAAGACAGAGCACTCTTCAGCATTGTCAATAAACTTGTCTGGAATCAGGTTAATTGCTGTCAAAGCCCTGAAAACCACTACAGGGACAGACAGGCCAACAATGCTTAAAATAAGATCACAAGTAGGACCAGGAGGACAATCAATTTTTGGTTTGACAGTCAAATCGAAAGCAAAGAGTGTAATGTTTTAAAGTTCACTTAAATTTAAAAACACTGTGCATTTTAATCTTTCCAAACYGAAGATCCATTTCACTCAGTACAGAACACTCCTTTCAATCAAAACATTGAGTATTTGCTTTTGGATATTTGCAAGAGAAAGTAGAGGAAGAGATTTGCTCTGTCAGGGTAGGAGTTTCTATTCATGCAAGACTAGCTGTTTGATACTTCTTTGCTGATGTGAATTTGATTCCCCTTCTGTACCTGTCACAATTCAAACCACACAGTCCCTGTCCAAAACAGAGCTCTAACCACGAATGCCTTCTATCACAGGCTGCAATTATCATAAAATGAACGTACAGAATCCTACTCAGGACACTGTATAAATCTGGAGAAGGGATAATAGTTGTTCACACAACCAGTGCCCCGTAAGTGTGCTTGTGCAATCACAAAGAGAAAAGGTTCCTCTTTGAACTTCTCCAGCCTACTTGAGCCAAAGAAGAAGCAAGATGAAGTGTAATGAAGAGCCAAGTACTAATGACATCAAATAATTAACTAAACTTTATTACAAGCTAAACTTTATTACAAGCATATGTTCTTTATTGCACATAATCACCCACTTTAGCAAGAATGGAAACTTGAGAGACATCCACTCTGGACATGGAGCCCATAGTTAGCTGGCTAGCTCAACTTTCATTCAGTCTTATGGACTAGATATTTAACCCGGTATGAATCAGCTTTACTGTATGAGTCTTTATCCCCAGAATACTTCACTCASACTGATAACAAGCACAGAGGAATGCCTCCCCTCGATTTAAGTTGTAGGTTCAAATTCATTCAGAAAGAAATAAGAAACTGGAGTGTAACCGCTAAGACACCGATGAGAAGAAGTCTCCCTTTCCAACATTGTATCCTGAATTGAAAAACACACTCAGGGCAACTGAAATCTCACTTCAGGGGAAGTTCACTATTTGTCAAAATATTTTCTCCTGGTATAATAAAAAAAAATTAAAAAAAAAAAGGAATAACAACACCCAAAGTCAACCTATACTACAAAACTGACAATCACAAAGGAGTTTTTATTACCTTTTTTTTTAAACCAATCCTGGCAACTTAACAAGTTGCATTCTAAACAGCTGTATTTAAAATGCAACTAAACAGAGATTATTTGTCAGTAACTCCATTAAAATAAGTACAAATAGGATTGACKCTAGGCACATAAGTAGGTCCACTTCTTTTCTTGGAATTCCTCACATACTTAAAGTGATATAGAAGAATTTTGCTCAAACACAACCTAGAGCAGAAGCAAAATCCACTGACCAAACYAGACTGGAAGAAATTTTAAATTCATTGGAAAATACTAATATTACACTGAAATGTTGTTGCTCTTTAATTACTGAACAATAAGGAGCAAAAGAGAGCTAAACATGGTAAGGTCTGRAGAACACTACAAAATTTTTATTAAGAGTTAAAGGAAGTTGGTCAGACAATACCTCTGACTGTTTGCAACAGGCAAACACACCTGGTGATGCATCATCTGTAATTCTTTACTCATTTAATTGGATTCTTTCAAATATGTCTCAACAAGCAGTAGTTAGCAATAAGAATTGCAGAACAGGCTGCTTTGAAATGAGAACAGCTAGGCAAAAAGTTCTTCAAACACAGGCTAATTTTATCTTAGAAACATTTCCTTAGGGTCAGTGTGGGATGTGTGCTTTTTGGTGACATAATTAAAGAAAAAATATCTATGGCATAAAAGTTGCTTTTGCCAAGAGAGTAAGTGTCTCTCTGGATGTTTTAATTACTTATTCTGTGAGAATTTTTTTTATTCTGGGGATTTACTGGTGAAGTTACTCCAACGAAACAAATCTGTCCATCACAGACACCACACCTAAATCCTTCTACTTCTAATTACAGTATTCTTTTGAGAAAATATTCTGCATCTCACAGCCTCAGCTTTGGGCAGTAGCTGTGTTTTTTTAATAGTTGCTGTATGTCAGAGGTGAAGGGCATGGTCCATTTTTTGTTCTTGAAGACATACACAGCAAAGCATTTCTAGATGAGAACAATAAAGCAAATTACTATTTCAGTACTAGCAGGTATGAGGTTAATTCTGTCATTAACTCAACAACAGCATGTTTGTACTGCGAGACCATTTAACATCCTGAGAGGATCTTAATCCCTATTAAATAATGACAGGTTGCTTTCTTACAAGGTTTACTGCTTCCAAGTAAATCACATTTTTGGCATCTTTGTTTCCAGCAGATGTGCCAATTAAGAGGATTGTACTGTATGAAGTAGTATAACCTTTCTATGCCAACTTCCAATCTTTATGGATAGGCTCATTCATATGCAGAAGGTAAGTATAGCAGCCAAGGCGTTTTATATCCCAACAGCAATCAAGTTTTTTGGGTATCTTTGCCAGTTGACTCTTAACTACGTTATCTTCAGCCAAATATATTTTGAGCAGAACTGTTACAGGCCAGACATGTACCTGAGCATAAATAAGAAAAAGTCCCTAAGCCTCAACAGACAGGTCAACCTCGTATTACCTAGTGTGATATTGCTTCCACTTCCAGCAAAGAAGGGAGAAAAAAAGGTAAATGCTGCTAGAAGAGGCAGATTACTCCAGCTATTTGATTCAAGCAAGCGCACTGCACTGCCTGTGTAGAAGGTCATAAAGGATTTATGAACTTCAGTATACCTGCCTTCTTGATATTTATTTTTCAAAACATTCAGGGCACTTTTGACCTCAATTTAGTTTCTTGCTAATTACTGTTGAAAAAAATAATGTTCTTTCCCTAATAAGAGAAGTTCTTTTATCACCTCTATGAAAGTACAGGGAGCTTAAGCATTACAATGCACTTTTTGTCCCATTTATTAGGGAAAGCAAAGCATCTCAAACTGAGATTCATGAAGGCCAGCCCCTCCTGACTAAGAAGCAGCCTAAGTTAGCTAACAAGAAAATACAGAGAAACTGGCAGAGCCCAAATCCTATATTCACATCAGCACCAGCATAGGCCAAAGGGAGACCTCTTTTCTTGTTCACAGGAGCCACCTCTTTTTCTAGTGATATAAATAAACTCAAAAGCAAAAGAAAGGTCCATATTTGAAAAGGAAACAAAGATGTGCCAGTAGCACCATCTTTTCTCAAAAATCAAAAGATTTGGAGCTCTAGAGCCCATGTCTATAGAACTTGGCAGACTACATTGGGGGAGGGGAAGGGGGGGGAACAAAAAAAAGAAAGGAGAAAAGAAGAGGGGAAGATTACTACCATTGCTGTGCTCTGAACTCTGAGATTAGGCCATTCACAGGAAAATGGGACTTCCCTAGGAACACCCTGGTAACAAGCGGAGTCTAAGCACAGGAGAAATGATGGTAAAGTGAAGATTCAGGTCTTCAGTTCCAAGTACCAGCTGTAAATCCAGCTCAAACATTATGCCAATTATTTTATCACTGACTTTATCACTTAAGTGTAAGGAACTTTGGTCTTAAGCATTTGGTGTGAAAGAAGGGCAGACAGAATATAAATAAAGAATTGTGAGGGCAGGTACTCATCTGCTGTGATGTGTTGAGTATATGCAACACTTCCCTGCTGGAGGGAGAYCTGCAAAGGGACATCTGAATCAATGCATCAGGGCAACAAACCAGCCCCAAATAAGAACTAAAAATATTGTAATTACATTTCTGAAAGGAATTCAGTTCACTTCTCTTTTTGAAATCATGTGCTTGCAGTTTAAGACTACCTGCAAAATTCACATTTATTTGGTTTCTGCTTGCAAAAAGAAAAAGAGTATCAGGCAACAAATAGGCCATTGTCAAGAGTTACTCCAGGAGCAAATTCATCTCATCACTACACAAGTCAGAATCTGAACTCTGATTAAGTAGACAATGCTCYATACACACACTACTGCATAAAAACACATAAAACTTTAAGCATCTCAAATTCCACTTCACATCTGCAACGTCATTCTACTTTCCTGATCAGGGCTTTGCTTTCAACCAATAACCTTTGGCAACTGATTTTTTTTCTCTCCCCACAATTAACACATTTAACTTTTTTTCCTCTGGAGTTGGCAAATTTTCTGAAAAACTAATGAAAAATGCAAGCAGGTCCAGTAACACTTCAACCACATGTAAAACGGCATCTTTATTTTCCCCCCTGCTTTTTATATCCATGCAGCTACAGATAAACAAATGACTCCATATGAAACTCACAGTTCTATTGATTCATTTAAGTCCTTTCTAAGCAGCATAACATTTAAAAATAAACTAATCTCTATCTAGCCAGAAAGATCAGGTAAATCTGCAATGTTGATATGCAAAAGAAAAACTTAAGAACTGCAGATCACTCGCCAAATCCATTTTGCAGCTTTATTTTAGGCTACATTATTGCAGTGCCTCCCAGGTCAGCTACAAAACTGAATTAGCCTACTATATATTTGCCATTGCTCAATGTTTGTTCAATGTTTTCTATGTTGTAAGCTTCTGAATCTGTCCAAGTTCAAACCAATATACATTCACAAGCAAAAGTAGTCACCGAAAAAAAGAAAAATCAGAGATGAATGATATTTCAAAGTAATCCAGGCAATTGTTTTTGGCATTCCCTCCAAAGTCTTCAAGTTTTCTAATCTACTAGACATCAGAAATAAGAGAAATTAACTGTTAAGGAATTTACCAGGCCTTTTACATGAAAATACATACAAGCACTGGGAGCATAAGCAGACAGCTGTTATAAAGAGCACCATCTACTGACAGGCTGCATTTTGACAGACCCAAACAGTTTTGGAAGGCGCTGCACACGGCTCCCAGCTAACCTAGCTTTTAAGGAATGCAACTTTATCCCCAGTGAGGTATAATATTTGTCATGTTGTCACTCTCACTTGCCCTGTCTCTCCAATGCGATTTAACCTACCCTCGCAGTTGTGGCTCAAGGCATCCCACTCCCTCCAAGACAAAGCAGTTCGGTCCTAACAGTGAGTCTCCCCCGTCTTTCCTTTTTTTCCCCCAATTTCACACTTTCTTTGAAGCCTTCCACATTTATATACTCTTCCCTCTTRCACAGATAAGAACAGTGACTCTGCTATGATTTTAAAATTATAAATCAACATTTTATTAGCAGTGGCTTACATAGACATGTTTCTAAAACCTACTGAGTCAACAAGAATTTTCTGTTCAAGTCAACTGCTTTTGAATAATCCCTAGGCGAGATGTATTTGCCACAAGACTACTGAAAGCTTCAAGGGATAGTTAATGAGATGGAATATCTTTCTATTTTCTCATAAAGGAGAATATATGGAGATGTGGGTTTCTTCCTCACTTTTCTCCTACTTCTGTTTTATTTCTTTGAACATAGTACTACAACCTTGTATTATTTTAGTATGCAGAAGTATAACATGAATAATGATTTATTATTTTTACTACATAAAATTATTACATGTGAGAAACATGAGATAAGRCTGGTTCCTGAGACACAACAAGAAAGTATTATCATTATCTGCAAATGGTTCTGATGCTATTCTCTTGACTAATCTGATCAGAAATATCCCTTAGGAATACTATATAATATCTTGATCACTTCTAAACTCAGGTATACTATACAGTGGCAATGAACCAAATTATAAGCCACATAGTTTGAAAGTACTTCCTAGCACTATTGCAATTAGTTACTGTGTAACATTTGTGTTACAACACAATAGGAGCTAGATTTATATATATATATATATATATATATATAAAGATAAAAATATTAAGTAAGAATAATAATAAAAAAACAAAATAGTCACAATTCACTGGTACTGAAGGCAGGCCTTCAAATTGCTAACATAAGAAGCACTTGTGATAACTTATTAATTTTAACAGTGAAAATAGAGAGGAAATATTCACACAGTTTTTGCTTTGTGGTGTTTCAGTGATTTTCACTGATTAAAACACTAATAATGCATCTAAAGCTCAGTTACATTTTTATATTTCATCTCAATTCTGAAGGTCAGCGGAACTCAATACACTGGTTTTATAAAATAAATTTCCTTAATCAATTTAGAACAGGATTAAAAGACAGACAACTGATACGACTTTTACTAAGGGAAAAGTTATAGTCAATCTCGGTTATACACATGGCAAATTAATGTCCATTAATAAAATAATGAGAAGAATTTTATAATAGCTGGACAAGTTTCAAGCTCCATTATGTTTTATTGCCCTATTTGCTTGGGTTAGTGTCAAATTTTACTCTTTTAGTCTATTTGTATGCCTCAGCAATAATTTTCTGTTTCTTCCTCAGCTCTCAGATATATAAATACAATGAGATATTCAGATTCATTCTACAAATTATTTTTCCATTATGCCATATTTCATCCTCTGCAGTCCAATTTTCCTTTGTTGCCCAGACTCTATCATTTTGCCCGACCGCTGTCATCCACCTTGCAATCTATGATTCCATCAGCTTTGTCTTTTATCTTTTGAGCTCAATCATATACGTTAGGCAATGAGATGTAGGATTTCACTGCTTCCCATTCTCTGTGCTCACATAATACATGTAGTTCCCCATATTTATTTGATTATGGTCTCGGACGCAGAGGACCTGCTATACATCTCTGAAGAAAGGACATTTGCAATTACCTGCCCTACAAGAGCACCCAAATCTCTTCTTTTATGCACTAGTACACTAGAAGTGCTTAGTGAAGCAGTGTAAAAATCAGAAAACATTTGGTTAACAAGGTTATTATTGTTTTAGATTTATACCTTCCTTAAATTCCTCATTTTATCTTGATTTAGTCTTCTCTCTAGGTCTACTTAGACTGGTTCCACAGGCATTTCTTCAGCAGCAAAATCAGCAGAGCAACACCCTTTAGAGCTGCTACAGTATGGCTAGCTGACTAAGATAGGTCAAATTAACAAGGAAATGCTGCCACATGGGACAGTTCTCACCAGATGCTCTTGACCAACTGCTGCTGGGTATTATATCACTAACAGAGGCCAGAGTGATACAATTCAGGTGAATGATAAATTCATCATCAACTCACTGAAGTCAAAACACAGTGCTGTCAGCTCAGCAAGATGAGAGAAAGCAGACTTTGGGGACTGCAACTGCTACAGGAGGAACACTCCATTTAGTGATATATTATTATGAGGTTGGTTTGGTTGGAAGACACTGGCACTCCCACCCCATTCTGCTCCCTCTCCCGAAGGCGCACTGGTASGAACCTCTCTAAGGACCAGAAGCAAACCAGGTTTGTTGGCATCAACTCTGGAAASAGAACAAAACAAGAATCCACACAGAATTAAAAATTAGCCCTCCTCCCTGCCCTRGGGAGGGAGGAAACAAGAGGTGTGTAGAAGAGGAAGATGATCACACAATAGAGTCATCAACAACTAGTTGATCTCATCTGACATCATTGTACAATATATGGAAGAGCTAATTTTATTTTCAAGTCCAGCTTCATCTGCTGTTTTTACTTTAGGTTCTTAAAACCACTAGCAATTTGCATAAAGTATTACGGAGCACAGCAATAGGATGCACTCTGTACTTTTTTTAAAAAAAAAAAAACTGTCAGGCCTACTCATCTGTCATTTAATCTGACTGCATTCTGTAGCATTCTTTTTAGAATCAAAAGTTGAGACAACTCCCTTTTCAATTCTTCTTCTTTTTGGCCAATATCAGTATTTTTGATATTTGACATTTGATTAATGAATATGTTCTAATGAACATATGCAGCTAATTGAACTTCATCTGAATTTGAGATGTTATCAATATTCTGAACACTTACCTGATCTGAACATCTCAGTCATTTGGCCCTGGGGTTTCTTTTCCCCTTCAAAAATACTATTTAAAAATGAAAACCTGGACATACTATATTACTTCACCAGAGACAAAAGGGGACATGAAAAAACATGTAAGGAAAGCTARGCTAATAGTCATTCAGCCAAAACAACTTTTCGAAAATAATCATTCAGCCATCAGTCACTACGTGTAATAAACTATAGTTAGCAAGGCTGCTTCATGACCTCTGCACAAACAGTACGGCAGTTCAATACACATGAATCTTAATCACTTCTGTTTAAAACTCTCCTTCTATAGTCCACAATAAAGGTATCAGGAAGGCTTTGCACATGAAACAACACTCTATTTTCCTTATCAAGTCGAAAACTTCAAAAAACTACATGTAATAGTAAAATGTTGACATTAAAGCTAYATTTTCTTCCTTCAGGACAAACCTATATAAAAAGCAAAATTGAGTCACCAAAACAGAAATAAGTTTGAGAGAGTCTTTTATGTGAAGCAGAATACACAACTGCAATGGCCTTTATCTTCAGAAATTTTTAAATTAATCAAGGATATTGATTAGTTAATATGTATTTTCAAATCTATTTGCAAACTGTACTTAGATTWAAAAAAACTATACATCAACTTAGAAATGTTCAAGTTCAGTCACATCTACCTTCTCATAATGAGAACATCCACAAAATCCTTGACAATCTGGTATACTGCTAAGACTGAAAGCAGTCAGCCTTGAATAAAAAATGAATTAATAGCAGTTCTAAAACCATTAGATGCAGACTCTATTGTCATGCTTTCGTTTAAAGCAAGAAAAAAAAAAAACAAAGAAAGAGAGGGTGTCTAGGTCAGCTAAGTCATCAGTAGTTGATGGATGCACTTACAAACATTAGAGAGAAAAGGAAAAGAGGCAGAACTTAATACSCACTTAAGAGATGCTGTATGTTAAGGCTGGAACAAAGGCCTCAAGATGCGTAGTAACCCCACCTTGTTCAGAGTAGAAGGTTTTCTGTTCCTGGATATGCATGTCAAGGACACATTTAAATCTAGAGGTGCAGCCTGATCTATCATCACAGTACTCATTCCTAGACACTGATAAAGTATTAATTCGCCCAAATATATTTTCTGAGAACAGCTCCCACCAGTAATAACTATGAATTGTGGCTGAGGAATTAGGGGATAACGGAGTCAGCAGAATTGTCACTTCAGGAGGTGTTAATGACCGCTAGCAGGTGCACGGCTGATCTCTGGGTAAGCAGGAAGTGTGGGGACACTCAAAAGGGCAGCACTGCTCCTCCACCCATCCTTGGGGTGGAGGTCCTTGATAACGGGACACTGCCATGCAGATGGATCACATCTTGTTTTACAATCACCAAAGGAAGAAGTGCAAAGGACCCCTTATAATACTGGTCTAAATCAGTGTGGAAATGTTTTAACACTCCTGTAGCCCCACAAATCCAAATTGTTMTCTCTTGAACTCTCTCATCCCAGCTTCTATTCTTTCCTTTAAAATGTCAATCTTTTGGCTTTTCCTCTCTAAGTACAAACACATGGTCTTTCTCTGAGTAATCCTCCCTTAAACGCATGTGTTTCTTCAGTTGTCGCTCTTTTCTTCAGCCTACCCTGCCTACAGTGCCACTACCGCGATTCCACTCTAGACACTCTCGCAGGGCATTCCCATTCCTTGCTCTCCATAGCAAGATGGGTGAGCAAGAAAAAGTACAAGCACTAGGGGAAAACAGGATCAGTTTGGTAGGTGCGGTGAAGGCTATATTGGTGGGCCATGTGTCAGTGAGTAGGTTCTCACTGAGCTGGCAGACCAAAGACAACAGCTGATATATTTAGGAAATGGAACTCATCATGAATTTGCATGGATATATATACGGAGCCAGAGACAATTCAAAGGGAAAATAARTAAATGGCCAGAAAACAAAAGGCAATGTCTTTTTACTTCCTAAACTGTGAGATTTGTTGAAGGAAATGGATTCAGCTTCTCTAACCTCTTAAAGGGAAATGACTTGCGATGTTTGATCCTGTGTAAGTTCATTTACAGCACTTGTCTTTCCCAAATGCTGAATGCTTCAACTGTGCACTAAAATTACCACCTCCCAAAATTCAAAAACAGACTGTTGCACTGCTGCTTCCCTCTCTGCTCTCCTACTGCAAACTTACGACATTTCTTTAAATTTGAGAGTCTGGCATACTTTGGTATCATTCTTCATTTTGGAACTAACCTTGAAAAYGTTCAGATAACAAAATAAAGGCACTCCTGTCAACATAATTTTAAGTACTGACCCAAGAGAGCTAAAGTAGGAAGGAGGCATGTTAAGTCCACCCCCAGGTTGAATCACTACAACAGGTTTATCTAGTGCCACTTAACAGCTCCATGGCACAGGAATCCCTCACTAATACTTATAAATCACTCAGTCAAAAATTTGAAGTGGAAAAGGGGAGAACTGTCTCTCATTAAACATGACATTCTCCCTGCCTCCTGCTTGCCCCACTGGTAAAACACAACCTCAAAGAAACTGCCTGCTTCAACTTCTGACAGTTCTTCTCCTGCTCCCTGCAGTGGCCCATCAAGTACACACTAATCTCCAGCTGACTGTGGAGTACAGCTGAAAGAGGAACAGTTCTGACCTAAGTGCACATTCAAAATTAGCCAAAAGGACCAGTATTTGCAAAATGTGAAATTAAGGCAGACTGCGAAAGCCTCCTTCATTTCAGAGGCCTTTATGATTGGCATTTTTGCAGTAACTAGAGGCCGAAAGCAAGATAAAATATTCCTCAGAGCTAGGCACACTATGCACTCTAGTAAAGATAGTCCCCATACACCAAATACTTCCAGTCTAAATTAGAAGGCAAGACACACAGGAAGCACTGAAGTTCTCCAAAGTCCTCCCCAAAGGAAAGTCATTAAAAAAAAATGGAAAAATCCCATCTATATTCTTCATCAATAATTAATACTGATTTGAAGAACATACATACTAATAAGTGTTTTCAAGCTCCATTGTGCTTTTTAGGAACTGGTTAAATATTATCATACACCAACCCCTGCTTCAATTGGATGTGCAGGGGACAAAGCACCAGTGGAGGTAGTCACCATTATCCACCATGGAAGGCAAGCCCAGCTGGACACTCTGTTCAGTGGAGGAGAATGGGAATATGAAGCAAACACACTGCAACACTTCTTAGTCTCACAGGCAACCTGGACAAGTCAGTGCTTTTCAGTTTTCAGGCACACACTGCAGAGTTTTTGAATCACCTTTACACAAACACATGGGAAAGAAAATTTTGATAGCAAATTTGATTGGTTTTACCCCCAATCTCAGTTTTCTGAGATTTAGTTTTAACTAGTCCTAATTATTACCATTTTTCTACCTTCTTAGAAAAACTAAGCTACAGATCAAGAACTTTACCTCCAGTGAAGAGCAACAGGTTTCTGAAGTCCAATACCAATCAAAATGGAGGAAAAAAACAAAAGAAAAAAACACTCCAATCATGCCTTTTAAACCCAGAGAACAGACCTTTTTCAGATTAAGCAATATTTACTTGCTGGAAGAACGTGTCGAGCATACACTTATACATGGATCTAGTCTATCCTAAGTTTTCAAAACATAGTGTTTAAATGTGGTTTCTGAAATACTATATTTTAAAGCAAGATTTCACCTCCATTAGACATTAGTAACTATTTCAAAACCAAACAAAAACACTRGCTAGGTGGTGAGGCATATGACAGAATTCAATCTGAGATTAGTACACTTAATTTCAGGTGTAAATACAGTTCATAAAGCCTAGCCAGATTCAGCTGGCTGTTGCTCACTTCAGGGTGAATCTAATCCCTCCCTACACTCTGCTATGTATGTTTACTAGATCTCTCACAAATAGCAGTTTAGATGGATGTAGTTTACACATAGACACTTAAATTAAATTGCCCTGATCAGCAAGATGAATCCCACCAACTGAGGATAGGAGAGGCTCCATTCTGCCCCAAACCATTTTCCAGACTATTAATGAAATCATTTCCTTCCTTAGTGCACCTCTGCACTAAGTGAAAGCTTGACTAGATAATAGTGCAAGAAATGCCCTTCAGATATTTGTCGAGGCTATTAGATTCACACACTCCTCCTGCAATTGTGACACATTTGACTTGTAGTGCTAAGCAATTATACAACTTTTCAAAATAGAAAGATCCCACTTGTAGAGAGAAGTAACAGTCCTCCAGCAACTGGTTATTAGTTTTGTCAGAAGACTCCAGTGAACACACGTGGTAGATTAATGAAATTATTGTCATAAAACAGATGAGATGCACTATTTGCAAAACCTGCAGAGTTAGAAGTGAAGCTTTAAATTGTTTTCCTATTTTAAATGCTAAATTGATTCTATAACACATTTTCTAACTCCTCTAATCAGAATTTTCTTTAAACTTTTTCTTCCCCATCAAGGCAGCTGTGTCATTAAAATACTGATTTATTTTTAAAGCAGTATCTGTGAACCCCTATAAAGTGTCTTCAAAGTGAACATTTCTGGATGGCTTTGTCRAGCAGCTTCAGAAAGATTTAAGCAGCAGAAGTGGCAGTATTAGTACATAATGCATCTGCACACTGTATGGAATTGCTTTCTCCTCTAAAAGCTGCTCCAACTTTTTATCTGTATTTCTTTTTTCCCTGAAGAGAGGAAGCTCATCTAAAAAAACCTGTCTACATCGATATGAGTCTGTAGTATTACATAAATAAATATACATCCCACTTATTTCTGGAGTACTACCATTGCTTTTTACTGCTTATGTTTGCTAATACATACTGCAATTGCTGATTCTTTTCATGCTAGCATAATGGGAAAGATGACAAATTTCACTTTGATGGCTTTCACAGGACACTAAGAGCCACTACAGCCTGCATTTCCCTCCTTATGCTCCCTCAGCTGTCTCTTTGCAACCATATGTTGTTCCTATCATATACATGGGCTTCATTCACTCCTCATGGTAGGAACCACCGTTTGGTCCTGTGCTTGCACAGCACCCAGTGCAGCGCAGCAGCCAGGATCACCAACCACACCAATGCCCATGGGCCAACACCTTGCCTTCCTTCACACGCGTGCACTGTGCACGTGCAGGCACTGAAAGTGTTACATTGCTGATTTTTTGGGGAGGGGCAAAAATCCAGTTCTAAAAGGCCAGGCAAACAGGGGAATTTCAGTTCCTAGTATGACTTGATGGACTGAAATTCACAGAAGAGGAAGTTATATCGATGCACTGACAGGACTAGCCTGTACAGATGAATTGTTATAAAGGATGCCTTTAAAAAAGTTTGTAAGGCCAATAGCTGTCATGCCCTCTACGGGTAAACTTTAGCTATCCTACTTACAGCCATCTAAAGAGCTAAGTACAAGCCTGAACTAGTTATTTTGACCTACTGTGGTAACAATTAAGAAAAAACGAATCAATAAGGAGACTAATCCCATCTGAAATGGGGAAAGAGGGGAGAGAGACAGAAATGAATAATGGTTCTTTGGCGTTCTTCTTTCCCCCTCGCCATCCCTGGGCAGGGCTAACAAGGCAACTCACACAAGATGTCTTGCTTAATACACAGCTCCTCTCGGGGTAGCTGGTATTTCAGAATCCCCAGGTATGCAGCCAGGGCAGGCATGAATAGGAGATGCCAGATCTTTTATGATGAATGTACAAACTTCGCTATRAAACGGTGGGTCATTGTATTACATGATTTATTAAAAGAGCAGAAGATAAAACAAGGGGGAAAAGATGCTACACAGTGAACACACTTAGACTCTATCAGGCATTTCTCCTCCTACGGTAAGCTGGTTTTAAAGACCCAGACGGAAAAACTTCTTGTTCTCCTGGCTAGTTCTAACTCAGATTCTGAAACAGGCAGCTATATTCTGCATTACAGGTAGGGTTACTCTAGCACTTCACTCCCACCAGTAAAATCCTCAGAGGGGGGGAAAAAAATAAAACAATCAATCTCTGCTGCTTCAAACATGCAGGGTCACCCTCCATTTCTATTTCACTGCTCAGAACAGAAGCAGAAGAGTTCACTGCATGCTTTTGCAACTTTAGACATCAGATGGAGGCCACTATCATGAGTGATAAGTTGGCTACAGTTAAAAACTAATGGCAAAACCCGAAAGAACATGTTTCATTAGTGGAAAAGTTAGAGTCCAAAATGCCTTTCCTATAACAGCAGTGAAAAYAACATTACTTACTTTTGAAAGGAAACAGATGTGCTCATCTACAGAAATGGGAGACTGAACACAAAAGCAAGAAGCTCCCCCATGAGCATCTATATTTCACTCTTTATTAGCCTCATGATTTAACATTTAAGCATTTGTCTTAGAAATAAGCAGTCATCTGGGATTTACACAGTACCTGTATCAATCTAAAGTTGTAATCCCTTATTGAATTGCAAGCTTATTTTGTTGAAAAAAAAGTTCTCAAAGTGGAAAAATTGAAAGCTTTTGTGAATGTGACATTGGCTTTTTGTATGTAAAAGTTTGCCTCCCCAGCCAGATTTTATTACCTATTTGTGCACATATGATAAAATTAATCTTTCCTAAAAACCTGCCCTTGTAAGTCATATAAATTCAATGTTACAATTTGTATTTAGTTAAAGAGAAAAAGTGTGCAGGTGTGTGCAAGTTGATTACTACCAGGCTGCTCAGACTCAAATGTAGCAGAGCGAGGAAAACACACGGACGTATCAAGCACTTCAGCCCTCCAATTTAGACACTTGAAAGCAAGACAACGTAGATACTTCTAAGTAACACAGGATATAAAGTACTACTGAAAATGAAGAAAGAAGCCAAACCACTGTTGTGTATTACTAATAACTACCACGTAAGGCATTAGGAAGGCACACTGCCTTGAGGTATATGCCAATTACATTAATATTTACCAAACTGAAATATTTTTAAATCATCTTCAGCTACACTGCACACTGAGATTCTATAGTTATTTTTGCTACTCCTGTAAAAGACCCAATACAGTAAATGATGTTACTTCACTATTACAATCCAAGAAGCAACAAATGCACATACACCCCCCCMCACACACACACACCCCTTCCTATCAGTAACTGGTATTCCATACAGTGCCTTTAGACCACTTGCAATCCATTTACAACTTCTCCGGGGTTTAAAAAAAAACTAAGAAAAGCAAACTTTCTGTCAGTATAATACTCATTTCACCATCCAGGGTGTGTACCTCTACTGGGATACACGTAGAGGTCTGCAATTCAAACTTCCTCCTAGTATCATGTCAGAGCAAAGCTTAGAGAAGAACGACGGCGCAGTCAGGGCTCTGCTGAACTTTCATTTTGCCAGGCAAAATGTTTGTTAGCCTCAGCCAGTCGCATCTGGGTTCTTGTTCAGGTTTACTGCAGACACTAAAAAGTTTAAGGAGATAGTCCAGAAACAAAGCAAAATAGTAAAATTGCATTGCCCCAATTAACTCARTGGTCCCTAGTGTTTCTCAGCCAATTTAAAACAAAAACAAAACAATCAGAGCATACCAAGCAGCTGCGTGGGGAATGTGTATGTTACAGATCGCCAGGACTACCACTTGGCAGATACAATCCTCCTTATCTCAGCCATTTCATAAACTTGATTAAAAAGAACATCACTGTGAAACAATAGCTACTGATTAAAAAACCAAGAGGATCCTTAAAAAAAAAAAAAAAAGAAAAAAAAGCCCACAAACCCCAACTTTGTTCTTCCACTAGAGAACAGTTCCTGAACATMATTTTTTTTTAAAATAGTTGACAAAATAATACTTCTATTTAAAAAAAACAATTTTATAATATCTTTATTTATCCGTGTTACTCAAAAGCCTCACTCCTTGCATATTTCTTCAGACACTCTTAACACATACACCAGCTACTCCCAGGAGACAGAACTTTTCTTGAAGACAAAGCAGATGCTTCCACCCCCATCAGTATTGAACTGGACCCAGTAAACCCATATAAATTCTCATCCTCTTAAGTTCAGTCAGTCTTCCAGCATTGTTTGATGTAACTCTGAAGAATTATATATATTTTTTTAAGAAAGCAAACAAACATAACCCAAAGACTTAATGAGCCACATTATACCAGTAGATTATACTTTTTGTTGTCTGTATATGAAGCACTCCAACAGAGGGCAAAGAAAAAACACCTCACTTCATTTACTACTATTTCTTTTCACAGTTTACATGAACATTTTAAAGGAGTGTTAATTTGTCCGTCTCCGATATAAAACTGCAATTAYTATCACAAAGAAAAAAAATCCAGCTGTAGTGGTTGCCATTAAAATGGCTGTGTTATTTGTTATGAGGTTACTGTATAATGCAAGCAATGTTATCAAACATACACACCTTATGTAAGAATAAATCCCTGAATAAATATGCTTCTTTTAATAAGCGACAGATCAGAAGCAGGTCTCATGTACACACTGAACAGGGCTTTATGAGTGTAATATGTGAGAAGCCTTGATAAAGTTAACATTCCTGTAGGACAAACTATTTTCTGGATCTTGTTAGGAAAGCATTCTTCTGTTCAAGCTAAAACTCAGAGTAGTATGGGACTTCAGAAGTATAGAAAAACATTCTGCATCATAAATAATTATTTCTGGATGAACACAATAAGTCAGGAAATCTGGGGTTGCAGAGATCTGCAAATCTAGTTCTGTTTAAAAAAAGAAAAGACAATAGGCTAGATATAGGAGTCTGCAGTAGCATCTTAACAAAATAACGATTTCCAGTAAATATACACACAATGGAGGTTAGATGCAGAAGGTGGTAATTAAAGAAATGAAATATCTAAATCATCCTCTGTTTTTCTCAAAGAGAGCTTTATGCTCCATCCACTCAACAGCCTATAATATTTGATGTATTGTGAATACTGAAAAATCAATTACCAACTAAGAGAGWGTGTACATACATGTATATGCATACATATAAAACACACATTTTTACATACAGAGAAATAATAGTAAAAAAGGCTTAGTATTTTTACATTTAATTTCCTTAATTTGTTCTCTTGTACTTTCAGTCTCAATGGATTGCATTCATCAGTTCAGATATGAATAATTACAGTTTTTTCTCGACTTGCTTATATTTGTAACATATCATAGGGGAATATAAGCATTTTCCTTTAAAGTTTCATCTCTATCAGTCTCTAAAAATTAAATGCCATACTCATTGGGAACTTCTAAATGAGTGCTTCTTCTCCCACGCTGCACTTTCTGCTAGTGCATCCTRAATTTAGAAGCAAATGCTTGTACTCCCCTATTTTCAATACAGTAGCTGTATAAAAGGAAAGTTTAAATCTGCAGTGCCTGAGTGATTATTACTGTTCTGCAAGTCCACAACAGATGACAGAAGGACACCCTCCACTAGGGAGCAGATTTTGTTTGTTCTTTTGGATAGCAAAAACCTTAGGGCTGCCTCCAGTTTGAAGTACTGCAGTTGTGCCCAATGAAGACAAATCAGAGGGCCAAGGGCACAGAAAATGGTCTATAAGGCATCCTAAATTGCATTTAACATATTGCACTGCTGTGTACCATATAGATCTCTCTACTGTGGATATGAGGTATGGGTTAATATTGTTTAAAAAAAGGTTTCTTAGCAATCTTATGCATTCAAATAACTGAGTGATGAGGAAATATAAAACAAATGGATCTGCCTGAAGTGTTTTATTTATAATACCTTCCTCTGTTCCCTCTCATCTTCCCACTGGACAGATATGATTGCATGGATCAAGTTTCATAACAACCAGCTTACTTCAACTCCTAAAATCATCCAAGTTACCAACCCAATTCTATATCCACCTTTTGGAGGATAAAGCAACATAATTTTGAAATTTATAGTCTGTCTTTTCTGGCTTGCTATACTATACTATCTCGCATTATAAGGTATGAATCAAGATAAGAAATGCTACTAAGTCAATACTACACAGAAAAGGAGACAAAAAAAATAAGTTACCTAACATGGTAGCAACATATGCACAAAAAGCAGTAATCAACTTCATTCGCTTGATGCCGTTATGCCAAGCTTATTTCATCACACAAAATGCCTATTTGTTGTTGTTGTTGTTGTGGATTAAATCTGAAGCATGCCCAACTCTTTCTACGTAAGGCCTCTGCAATCAGATGCAGGAATCCAATGGCCAATTTAATTACATAGAGACCTATGCTTCCTCTTCTCTCCTCCCTCCCTGCCCATCTCCTGATACACAGCATTGGAAATGATTTTCTATTTATGAAACAGGTACAGCTCAGACAGTAGGAACACAGGCTCCACTGCATTAACCTACTGATATAACTTGATTCCGACTGTCAGTTAGGATGAAACTTTTGCAAAGATGAGCCTCATCCGTCTATGCTCCAAGTCCACTAGATTAGCCTGTGCCTAATCAGAAGCCCCATTGCTTCACTTAGTGCAGTTCATGCCCAAGCTAAGCGTTGACTTTAAGCTCGTGTTTAACACACCTCTCCAGCTTTCAACACAGAGCAGGTTTGCTCCTGGCAAAGTTGAAACATGGGCAGAGTCAGCTTGCTTTTGTCTGCAAAAGACCAAGTAAACACAGTACTAGCTGAGCTTTGTCTCAAAGCCCAGCCAAAAGTTGGCCTCCTTGTTACCAAAGGGAAAATTAAAATCATTAAGCACAAACCTCCCATTTAAGGGCTCAAGAGTAATCAGGAACTTGCTCAATATTAGCCATAAAACAGACTACAAGTAGCACTGATATTGATCAATGCCAGCCTGAATTAGATCTAGTTAATGATTTAAAGATGGGATGAAATGAGTTGAAATTGCACTCATTTATAACTAGATATTTTAGATAAATATCAGAATAAAGAATTCATATCAAGTCTTTATTGTTAAGGCYACTGCTCAAAATATTTAATGCTAATTTATTCTAAAAGTAAAATTCATGACAGCTATATGCGTATTATTTGTTAAATTTATTGTATGGGTGACTTTGGGAAATACTCTTATTTGTTCAGTCATTGAAATAATTGTTATAGCATCCATTTTTTCTTCCCCCTTAAAAAAAAAAATCGTATTTTATTTGCTCTACTAACTCCCAAAGTGTCAGATTCAGTAAAAATCCAATTTTCCACTCTGCAAAAATTAYCCCTAAAATGCATGTTTTTAGAGCTTGCATGGTCAAGAAGACTGACGGGGCCTTTTATAGAATCTGGCCTAAAATATATTTTAAATTCTCTTATTTTYCATTCTAGTTAAACACATATCTAGTAACAAATTACTGTCCTATACCCAGAATGACTGCAGYACACACATGCATCTGCATTTCATAGTCATGTCTATTGTGCATGAACAAGAAACAGAAGAATTCATACCAGCTTACAAATGAGTGTAGACATTTCATTTTGTCTCAAAGAATTCACATCTGAAGTATGTCTATTCAATGACACACTAAATACAGAAAAACTGACCCTGTTTATTTTACTTAAAATTACTTAACACAGCCTATTAAACTCAGTTATTCATATAAAATCCACATATCCATATATCCATAGAAMCTTTCTGTCCCAAGAAAAGAAAAAGCAAACAAAAAATCCCAAACACCCCAAATCTATTCCCATTCTGATTGCTAGTCAAGTAATTTAAAAAAAAATAGGACTTCACAATGCTAGGAAAAGAACAACTCCATTGTTGCTATCATCTTAAAAAAAAAAAAAAAAAAAAAAAAAAAAAAACAAGAAGTGCGTGTGCTAGAACTCAAAACTCAGCTGCTGTATCTCCCTCTGTAACATCCACTCCCCTCAGATGATTATCATTCTGATAAAAGCATATAAAGGTACAAAGGTAAATGCTTTTCAAGCAGGAACAAGAACTTTAAAGTGTTTGGATTCTTCAAGACGCCCAAACAAATAAGGATCCAGCTCAACCTACCTTAGATATTTCTGGCTCCACTTGTCTTTTGGGTGTCTCTTTTGACTCAGGCCCTTTCGGCGTACAAGTGTTCTTAACAGAGGGTGATTCAATTCCTTCACCTTCAAGTTGCAGGTTAATACCTTCTGTGGGGACAGGATGATCAATACCATTTGGATTCAGACTGCAATGGATAGCTGGGAAAAAAAATACAAGAGGAAATACTACTTAGGAAAGAACAACCTGACATTACAAGCATTTATCACAAAACATTAATAAATGCCACATGGTAGCTAGACTCAGGTTGGATCACGGCAAAATAATTGTCCGTAGCTGGACTCTGATTCAGGGCTATTTTAGAAAGAAAATAGGCTGCTGTGTTGAATTGTTTTCTACTGGCATTACTGCTGAGCCCAAGACTCTCAATTTACAGCTGTTACTAGTGGAGGACAATATATTCCACGTATTTATCATTCAGACATACCTTTTTTTTTCTTTTCTAAAAAAATAAGAGTTTTTCTATTACTTTCTTCCTTAACTGCAGTATTCTGTGTCCTAAACAACATGAGGTAAGCTGTGCACAGCAAGTCAGAAGGTCAGTCTCCCCATCCTGCAAAGACTTACCCAGATGATTATCTCCCCTTCAGTACTTTGTACCACTGCAAATTACCATGTTCACCATCCTAACAAGCAAGAGGGATGCACTCTCTAGGAGAATATAATGAGATGTGGACTAATGACAGCAGAATATGGAAAGCAGTCAGGGGGAAAATAAATAAATGCAAACCATACCACAGAAATGCACACAGAACTACAGCAATAGTTTAATTTTTGTTTTCTGTCTGGAATTTCACGGTCCCAGTATTCATGCAGAAGGCAGCCTTAACAACCCTTTTAGTGAGCATACAGAATTTCAAATGTATAGATCCTGAAGCAACTTGTCCTTCATGCAAGTATCTGAATTTTCTTTTCATATTTCCGGATAATTGTGCTGCTTCTAGTGCCACTCATAATTAACAGTCCAAACTTCCTCCGCATGCAAAAAAACTCTGCTCAAATACTGTGGTGCAATGTTTCACAGACTTCACTAGACCCCCCCCAATAAAATAAAATAAAATAAAATAAAGTTACCACTTTACACTTGCTTGGCCAAAGCATGGAAAGCAGGAGGAAGGAGAACTGCCAATTTCTGCTAGCCTAACGATGAGCCCTGAAAGCCTGTCAGAGGAAAGAGGCTCAAGCAGTCTGAGAAGGTAGAGGGCTCTTCAACTACAGCACTTAAAATATATATATATATATATATGTGTGTATATATATATATATACTTGAAATCCCAAAGTCTTCAACGAAAACTCTGAGCCTGTTAAATAACAGCAATTGTTTAGAGAAGGATTAAAGCAAACACCAAAGTCCAGGAAGTTTGTCTTTTTTCCTTGGGACTTGCAAAAATATCTAAATATTTGTGAAATATGCACGATCTGACAAGCACTTGAGCAACTTCATCAGCACATTAGAGATGAAAATGTCTCCTATCTTCAAGTGAAGGAAATATCATGAAGGGTTCATTAACAGCAAGAATATTGTTGTTCATAAACAACAGTAAGTGATAGAAAGCAGTAAAGTACAATGTATTTTATTACAAAGCGCAGCTATTACTTTTTTCCCCCTTATAGAAAAAAAGGAATCCATCACTGGCCCCAAAGAAACAGTAAATTAAAGCAAAAATAGAAAGGGAACTAAATTCCAGTATTACTGTGAGTAGCTGTAAGGAAACCCAAAGGCTCAATCAGGATTTGTCCTAAACTTCTTTTACAAGTGTTTAAAAACATCAGAGATATTTCTTGGAATAGTTAATGCACTTAAAAGACAGCATGAAACAGGAGAGGAGGAATCTTTACATCTAGTCTCCCCCTACATGCCCAGATCTGAGCCATGCAGAGGCCTTCCACTGGGGAGCRAAACACAGAAGGGAACCATGCAGAGTCTGTAGAAGTGAAGCAGGGTATCTACTGGCTATCCTAGACATTCATAGGAGGTTTTCCAGCTAAAAATCACTTTTTCGATATGGGATCCTCCATTTKTTTAGGCTTAGCATAGATAGCTGTAGTTTTGCCTTAAAAATCATTGAAAAGCATCTGGCAAGGTCTTTTGGAACCTGGGTGTTTCCTTTAGGTACAAATTTATCAAAAACTAGAACTTTATTTTAATCAATGGGGGGGGGGGCACAGAAGGAAAAGGGGTCTACAGCAGCTTCCATATAYGTTTATGGATATCATCCTGTCTCCTTTTAATAAAGGCCAGACATTTGCAATTTCTTCTTGACACCTCAAGAGCTGTTACAGATCCCACTTTCCCAAAGCAACTCTAAAGAGTTCCTTCCGAAGTCTAAATTCAGCTGTTATTRGTAGGCCTCTTTCTTTCCCTGTTCAAATCAATTTTGTAGGCTGGCTGAAGACAACACAAAACCAAATCTCATAGTTCTGCCATGGCACCTCATCAATGAGAAGGGAAAATAAGTGACTATTTTCAGTCACTCCTTTCTACCTACTGGTTTTCCCAGCCATACCATCTGAGTCAAATCACAGTGTGAATACCTAAATCTTAATAATCTCAGCAGTGGCATTTAACTTCAGAGTCTTTTATTTGTGGTTACACTCCACACTTACCCTTCCTTGATTTTGCTCTTACCATTGCTACAAGCCTGCAGGGGAAAAAAACTTCCTGAGCATAGCTGCTGCTGGATTCTTCCCTTACAAGATCTCCTTCTTTGTCAGAGAAAAAGCAAAATTTGTTTTATTTCTGCAGTGACGCTAATAGGATTCACCTGCTCTAGCTGTGCTGCCTTCATGGGCAGATATCTAGACCCTGCCAAGCTGYTACAATGAAGGACTCTTTGGGGCTTCTAAACTCCCAAGGCATGCTTCAATGAGATCTTATTTTGTGGTTGTATTTACATTCGTATGTCTTAAGACACTAGAAAACTACCTGATCTCTCCTAGCTCAGATCTATCAGAAAGAAACAAGTAATTAGTAAAGATTACTTCGTTTATGCTCCAGACCACAGAAAAAGACAGATACGATCTGCCACAACAGACTTTTCCGCAGCCTGATGCAGATGGAAACTGTCTGTTAGCAGCCAGACAGACTTAAGTCAGCAGTTCCCCTCCTTCACAAAAAATGAGAGCTATCCCAACTATCCTGTAGAAGGTTTCTTTCCAGCACACCCTGCTCCAGAACAGCAGCAGCAGCTGGAAATTAGCAGTGAAAGGCACTTGGTAAGAAATTGGGGGGGAAAAAAAAAGAAAAAAAGAAAAATCTCAAACTATCTTCTGCAAAGATCTTGCTTAGCTGAATGGTGCAATGGAGGAAGACTCCTGTGCATACCCTTTAACCACTAATAAACCTCAGCCTAATCCAAATCCAGGCAGCTTTTGGCTGCCAGTCCCCTCTCCGTGCTCCCTCGAAGGAAATCCCAGAGCACAATGGGACCAGGCACTGCCCTGGGGGACCCAGTGCCAGCAGGGAGCTTCCTGTGCACTGCAGCTCCTCCCTTCCCAGGGGCACCAAAACAACGCAGAACAGGGAGGGGGCACCACCAAAAGAAAAGCCTTCTGGGTTATAGAAGATTTACCATGCATTACAAGAAGCAAATGACCCARTATTCCTGATAACGTTAGTAAAAGCAGCACTTGGATAGGTTAAAAAAATAAATCATAAGGCAAGATGCTGCTCAAAATGCAGATGGCCTCAGAAAACGCCATTCCAAAGTTACTGATATAATAATGGGGGTAAAAAGAAATAAAAAAATCTTCATGTGTACTGGGGGGGGGGGGGRGGAAAAMAAAAGAAATCTGCTTCTTTAGCCCTGTCACAGGCTTAGCTTACCAATGACAAAGCTGCGACTGACTGTGTTCCCTCGGAAGACTACTCTAGAACAAGATCCCCAGCGTGGCAAGGGGAGGAGAAAACAGAGGTGAGAATAAGTATTATCTGTCACTTGGCAAAGCTAATCTCTCTTTTTCAGGAGTCATCATCTGGTGGCTGGTTCTTTCGTTTCGCTCCAATGCTGCCTCCATCTCTCAGGCACACAGAGACTAAGCAGGAAAGAGCATTTGCTTGCACAGATGTGTTATTTCCTGTTGCCACACAGCAKATGCATCATTTCCATCTCCATGACAGACACAGGTAGAGCTCTCCACCCCTTTTAAATGTCAGTTCACAAACTGTAATTGTTCCCTTTCAAGATTTGTTAGAAGTAGGGGAAAAGGTCAAGGTTTGGTCCATAATAACCTATCCAACCTCGTCTTAAATCAGTACCTTTTAGATCATTTTAGCGAGATAATACCAACTCAAAACTTCAGGATGAACTATACAAAATATAAAGGGCTGACAGCTTCCTGGGTTAAAAAAAAAAATCTATAGAATTGAATTTAAGAAACTCTTACAGAAGAGCATGTATACTATTATCAGTCTCGTGGCTGCCACAAATTGCCAACTTCATCACAAGTCAACTTTTACTTTTGAACCTTCTCCAAGATACAAGTACCATTGTGCTCTATGATCTTCTCAGCTGACTCTTCTTAACTGTAGGACTCATTTTTCAGGACTTCATGGCATTCTCCTGGAAAAGATTCTCACTTACTACAGACACAGAAATTTCTTGCTAAAATACTTGTTTAGGTTCCTACCTCTCCTTGCCCTGACCTTGGCTGATGTCAACACACCCTCTGCATCAGACCATTTTCCTTATACCACCACTTTGGCAATATTCCTACTTTCTCTGCACCTCTTCATTCTACCATATCAAACCAATCTTAAAATTCCCAGACTTTAAAAATCTATCAAGACACCAACTCTGCCTCTAAATGAGTCAATTGTATCAGCCTAATACCATTAGATATCAATAGTATTATTAGATTTTGAAACAGAACCCCTTCTAATATTCTTCTATATAGTCTATCATCCACATGTCTCAGTAACTCTTTATCCAGTTTCAGATCACTTTGAAATTCTCTTATCCCCAATGTCCAGACTAGACAGTGTGCTAAAAAACCCACCTAACAGCTGGTAACATCTTTCTCTTTGTGCTTCCCAGCAATTGTTACTGAACTTGGACTGAAAACTTTCTGTGGTGGCAATTTTTTTCTGGAGGGCTGCGGGTAGATGGATGTTCTGTATAGCTCTGTCTGCACAGCACTGGCTACATGAGGAATTTTGCTGGCAGACTCAATGACACACATTCACAGATTACTTTTAGAAAACCAGACATTACTTAAAACAAAGGTACTTAAAAGCTCTTGTACTCCTAGCTCAGTGGTACAGCTTATTTCTAAGCTCTGAACTGGCCTGAAGACATCTGCTTTTCCAGAACTTTCAAGAAAAGGCTTCTGAGATCCGTCAAGTTACAGAAGTCTGAAATTCTGTGAGAAAACAATAGATGGAACATCCAGAATGGAAAGATGACCATGTTTGCCCTAAAAAAACTAGAGAAGAAACAAAACAATACCCTAAGTATTTTTTTCATAGGCTAGAATACAAACCTAAGTCTTTTTTCAGTAGACAGAGCAAGAGAATTTGTTGCCGTCCAGAAGATGCTTTGTGTGGGCAGACGTTGGTACCCACGCAGATGCCTACGGCATGCATATGCCGTTCCAATGGAGAGTTCTCAGGGCAGCACAAATGCTATACTTCCCTAGCTGCCTTCCTCCCATACGTCTGCCTCACTGATGGCAAGCAGCCAAGAGACAGCTTGTCTGAGCACGCCTGATGTCGTTAAAAAGTCACCAAGAGCAATAGTAAGCTACTGGCATCTAGGGGCATGCCTCGCATTTTACTAGAGGATACTTTCTATGAACCCTGTCCTGAGAAAAGCCTCAGAGGCTTCTCAAAAGATAGTCTTGAAACATCCAAAGAGTTTTGCAAGGGCAGATGGAAAGTCTTAGCCTCTCCATCTGTGGTCCTAAGGCTTAGCAGATAAACCTATGATCAACTACTGCCTCAGTGCACTCCACTGCCTACTGTGTCAAACATTTCATAACCACTTGTTTCAGTGGGAATACTGCTGGCTGCTTAAAATTTTAAGCAGATCAATTAAGACTACATTAAAGCATATTTGGCAAGTGCTTGAGTTACATTCAATAACAATTGCTCTATTCTGAAAAGTGATCGAGTAAAAATAGCATCTTCTTACTCATCTGTCCTGTTCTCTGTGCATCAGTCATGTGCTAGCTTTTGCTCTTTAGAGACAAAAAGCAGAGACAGGAGCCATCCATCCAACCTCTAACAAACCTTAGAAAACTTTCAAATGTTAAACACTTGCAAACAAGCTCCATTTTGTATACTCATACCAAAGATTTTGTTGTACAATACTAGGAGATAAATCCATATAAGTCACCTGCTAGTCCCATCATTAAAATGCCACATAGTTGAGAAAGAGAAGTTAGTCAATACATCTAAAATTTTAACAGGGACCCTATATAAAGGATCCAAAAGTCTTTTTTTGTCATCTTGAATCTACTTGAAGCTCATGAAGATTTATAAAGTCTTTCCAGGAAMGGAGATCATGCAAGACCTTTGGGTGGCAGGTCTCACTGTACCTGTCTGTTCCATCTTTGCCTGATTCTTTGTCAAAGGTCAGCCAAATTTCCAGCCACGCAAAATTCTGCAGTCAGCTTGTTCAATTAGGCAGTTAACTTGTTCAGTTAGGTTTCTACAAGCTTCTATGAGCTGCCTTTCAAAACTAAGTAGTCAAAGAACATCCCCAGGGTTTTTGCTTGATAGCATTTATAGTCCGCTTTAGCTGGTCAAGGATTCAGGGAGATATTCACATAAMGATCTAGTTCTAAACTAAGATGGCTGCTTACACCAAACAAGGAAGAGATATCCACATTGAAAACCCTTCTGATACTCAAAACTACCAATGAATTTAAAACTTCTGGAAGTATCTCTAGAATATATTAAATTTAGAGATTACATCTGACCTAAGTAGTTGTTACCACCTCTACAATATTAGAAAACAGGATTAAAAACAAAAGCTAGAGATAGTCTTTAAAATTACCATCAGGTTTAGAATTATTTTGACTACTTTATCTGGCAGAAAGCTATTCACAGGAATGAACAAATACAATGCTTTCGAATAACCTGTCTGCCTCATCAGCCAGTTTCCAGTTTTGAGAGCCTGACTGGCTTCTCCCTATAGGATCTCCAGCTGATGCAAGTCAGCATAGTTCCACTGACCTGTCATTTTGGACCACCTGCACCTGTAGACCAAGCTCTGAAGGAATCCTACCTGCTGCTCCTGTTGCCACTTGGTAACACCTGCTGAGTCAGCCAGTGCTGTAGGAAATAAAACAATGCTTTGACAGATTCTTGCTTCTAAGTCCCTTTCCCAGCAACTTCCCCCTCTGCTAAAGCGAACTGAGCTGCAGGATTCTGATGGAAAAATCAAACAAACCTGCTGAGCGTGGCTGAGAGGTAATACAAAACTACTTGCATCTCAAAGCCCTGCCAGTGGAAGTTTAACGCAGAGTTGTTCCTTCAGCAGATGTCAGATTTCCTTTTTCATTTTCTGTGGTGTACTGTGTCCTTGGTTCCTCCTTCTATGAGCAGCTTTTAGTCCTGACTGCTTGGGAAGTGGCAGGCACTGCTCTTTGTGAGGGGCTTTGTAATCCTCTGTTCAACCCGCTTTGCTGCCTGAATGCATTTTATTACAATAACATCCCCATTGCTGGCAACATGCTGGAATGCTCGCAACATGCTGAGGAAGTGCCTTCAAGATTTTGCCTATCTTTATTTTTCGAATCTGCCAATTTAATGGCCAAGAAATCAGTAGCATTTACACAGCCAAGCAGCCCTGAATCAGGCATGATATCTTCTACTTCAGTATAGATAACATGTGGACTAATTATCAGGAACTTCCTGTAAGGCTGAAGTCTTAAAGTACTTTGTCAAAGTAGTGCATGTGTCTAACTGTTTGCTTCTATTAGTCACCATCAAAAAACAGCACCGAGCAATTATAAATAAGCTGTGCCAAAAGCTTTGCCTTGCAAAGTACTGCTGTTGGTGAGCTGCAAGGTTTGAGTTTAAAGCTCAGACAGACATAGACAGCAAGGCTTGGGACACACAGCAGCATACAGCTGCACCCCTGAGATCCTTCCATAGAGCTGCTCATTTTCCAGACTCTATCAGGACTATTAATCATATACCAGATTAATCATCTTAAGAAATGACAAATTCTTACAACATATAAAGTTTACYGTCAAGTGTTTTCCAAGCAGTGGGATATACCCTCCATCTTTGGGGAGCTGAGAGATGTACTGAAGGGCAAGAGAAAAGATGGCTCTGCAGAAAGGAAGCAGGCATTGACTGGGTCAAGGAGGGCAGGTGTACAAAGAGGATATAGGCAGAAAGGAATGAAGAGTTCAGAGAAAGGTTGTTCATTTTAGTTTGTAACTGTAGATTTAGGGGCTTTAAACCTTTTTTGCCTTCTGAATCATCATCTGCAAAGTTTAAAGTAACTGCACTACTGATGCCAGCTAGCACTGAACATCTCTAGCTGGCAACAACTGCACAGTTACCCATACGGTATCATGCCAGTTACTATAACACYCCATTCGCTCTTGTAGATGAAATGCTCTTTTGAATAATCCAAAAGCAAAGAAGGTGCCCATAATTAAAACCAAAGGTTAACACAAAAATGGAGACAGGATTAGACAATCTACTACACTCCACGTGCATCTTCTACACTCACCTCAGCTATAAGAAGAGGTAGCTGATGTAGTAGGGAGCATCATCAGGACTGTATCAGGAAATGAGTAACTCAGTAGTTTCATCTTTAATCAAACTGAACAGAAAAGTTTCCAGCTTCTGTTGAAGCCTATATAAATCCTAAGCATTGAGAGAGATTAAATACTCCCTATTACTCCACAGAACAATAAGCCCCAAATTAGAAATCATCTTATRTAGGTTTCCTTTGTCTTAAAGTCCATCATCCTACAGGCATTTTATGTATTAAAGTCTACTAAGTTAAAAGATTTACTCTTGCATTTTAGACAATTTTTCTACTAGAAACTACCTGTTCATTTTATGTATGGTAATAACCACTTTTTATCACTTTCATTTCATAGATATCAGCAAACACTCTAAACCTAAGTTACTGTTATACCTGAGGAGACAAGCTGCACATTATCACTATGCTAGATAGACCTTGGCACTTTACCAATGCAAGTTCTGCCTTTTGTAACAACAACAGAAATGTGTGTTAAAAARCAGAAAAAAATGACCGGACAGCCAAATTATTTCTGAGGAATTTTCTTCTTCCRTTTTAATAAATGTACAGTGGATACAAGCAGTTCTTGAATTCACACTGGTAGCAAGGAAACTCATTGAGAAACCGTTTGATTTGGAGAATAAGTACGGCAAGTCTACCACAAATCCTGCACAGATACAGGAGAACAGGAGAATAACGGTGAAGAAGGGAATAGTGAGATACGCAATTAGCTCAGGGAGAATGGATCTTACTGGACACAGTAATAAAGGACAATAAACCATATGCATCACTTGTATACAGGAACATAATTTGAACAATGGACCACAGTACAAAATGGCTGGTAGTTAATTTTGTAAACTAATTTCATCCTTTGTTAATTAGAAGGCTTGTGCTAGCATTTACTATGCTTCTGAAAAGATAAGTCTTCAGGATTTCAGAGACGTTTGCGAGATGTACAGATCTGCAGTCAGAGAGTGTGCTACAGAAKATAAGATGGAAACATACGAAAAATACAAAAATCACTAAGTAGACAGAGAGGGAGAGACTTTAATTAGTGCTCTCATTGAAAGAAAAGTATCCATCATATCTTGCAGTTGCCAGTAACTAACTGCCTTATACAAATGCCTGATAAAGTACTGTTTCTTGCCCACTGAGAATTTCACAGTGAGCACACAGATGCCTGGAGAGTTGGTGGTATTACAGTACAGAGAAAGGAGACAGAAAAGATAAAGAATATAATGAGGTAAGAAACAAGGCTTTATCAGTTCCACTGTTCCTGAAACAAATTTCTTACCTGCAATCACCTAATAAGCTCCTTCTAAATATTGTTTCTCAAGAGATTAGCTAGTCTCATTTCACCACAACCTACATTTTTAAGAATGCTTCATCTCCGGTCCTATTAGCACTATTACTCAATTCTATAGTCACTAAGTGTTACATCAGAAGCCTTTTCAGAATGCTAGGGAGCCTATCTAGCACATAACATACCTATCAGCTGCACACAAGCAAATCTTTTATTATGGCAACTGCTGCAGTAGAGGCTTACTGTCCCAAACATGCTTCACAAACCTCTGCTTTGCCCTGTTCTACTTCATAAAAACAAATATCTACTGAATGTATGGAATCACTGGTTGAGGTTGGAAGGGACCTCTGGAGATCATCTAGTCCAACCCCCCTGCAGGGTCACCTGGAGCATGTTAGATCACATCCAGGCAGGTTTTGAATATCTCCAGAGAAGGAGACTCCACAACCTCTCTGGGCAACCTGTTCCAGTGCTCTGTCACTCTCACAGGAAAGAAGTTTTCCCTTCTATTCAGGTGGAAGTTCCTGTGTTTCAGTTTGTGCCACCCGTTGCCTCTGGTTCCATTGCTTAGTACCACCAAGAACCAAGTACCATCCTCTTGACACCCCCTCCCCTTTAAGGTATTTGTAGATATTGATAAGATCCCTTCTCAGTCTTCTCTTCTCCAGGTAAATAGGCCCAGCTCTTGCAGCCACTCATCACAGGGCAGATGCTCCAGCCCTCTGATCATCTTTGTAGCCCTATCCTGGACTCTCTCCAGTAGCTCCATGTCTCTCCTGTACTGGGGAGCCCAGAACTGGACACAGTACTCAAGATGAGGCCTCCCCAGGGCTGAGTAGACCTGCTGGCAATGTTCCTACTAATGCACCCCAGGATACCATTGGCCTTTGTGGCCACAAGGGTGTATTGCTGGCTCATGGTTATCTTGCTGTCCACCAGCACTCCCAGGTTCTTCTCTGCAGAGCTGCTTTCCAGCAGCTCAGCCCCCAGTTTGTACTGGTGCATGTAGTTATTCCTCCGTAGGTGCAGGACTCTGCACTTGCCYGTATTGAACCTCAGGAGGTTCCTCTCYGTCCAGTTCTCCAGCCTGTCCAGGTCTCTCTGAATGGCAGCACAGCCTTCTGGTGTACCAGCCACATCTCCTAGTCTGGTGTCTTCATCAACCTTGCTGAGGCAGCACTCTGTACCTTCATCCAGGTCATTGACGAATAAGTTGAACAAAACTAACATAAATGGCTGCAATTCAGCTGTGAATCCAGGCTGTATTTGTCATCCCATGTATGATGCACAAAGTCATCAAAATGCAAAGGAAAAATATAGTTATACATCCTCACTAGCATAACTATTTTGTGATCTGGCAATTGACTTCTGTTTTCAGTTCTGGCTTTTTCTCATCTTAAAAGTCACCTTCATCATTCCTTGAGGCTATCCCTTTCCTTAAATATTTAATGAAAAGGCCTGGAAAGTGTTGTCTTTTCTTTCCCCAGCAAAATTCTTCACCTCCTACTGCTTACTCATACCACTGTATCCTACTCAYTCCCATACCCTAGCTGATTCTTGTAGCAACAAACAGTTGGCTGAGAGCATGCAATTATTTTGCTGGAGGAAAATACAGRAGAAAGCTTCTATTTACACACGTTACAATTCTTCTTTCTTCACGTTTCTGAAACAGCATTATTAAAAGTCTGCTTCTTGCTTTTACTGGGTTATTTGCAGAGAATCACTCCCAATGCAACTAAAATCCCCTCTAGCAAAGGGAAAAAAAAAGCAGAGGAGAGCAAATGAAGCAAATGAGCAAACGAGTGGGATAACTAATGATCTGAAGCCTCAGCTGAGGAGTATGAGCTAACCAGGTTCCAGGTTATWTAGAGATAAATAAGATTGCACTAAAGAGAGGTTAAAATCCACCTCAAATATCKTTGTGAAGCCCTGTTCCTATCCAGTTAGGTATTCTTTGTAAGGTTTTTAGATCACATAATTGAACACAGAGTTCACTTCAACCCACGTTCAGTTCTGCTGCCCACCTGCTTGCTGCTGGCCTCACCCAGTAGTAGCAAACATTAGGGTGAATTATTGCTCTGAAGAGTTGAGTAATGAACCTGTTATTCAATGCTGAGTTTAGCTCACGCTACATGGGTAACATCTAGCCACTGATCGTAACTCCTTCATCATTCTTCATAGTCCTTTTGCCACAGGATGCTTCTGAAGATGAAGAGGACCTATCCGAAACTGAGGGAACCTAAAACATACCCAAGACATAAGCCATAGATGGTGAAAGTCATAGAACTGA
This sequence comes from Rhea americana, assembly GCF_003343005.1. Taxonomy (NCBI): domain Eukaryota; kingdom Metazoa; phylum Chordata; class Aves; order Rheiformes; family Rheidae; genus Rhea; species Rhea americana. The sequence goes on from NW_028185037.1 coordinate 10,950,011, forward strand.
TTTGCTTTAGGCTTTCCTGAAGGTTTCTCTTGGACCGTATTTCACATTGTTTATGCAGGGCTGTACTGCAGTTTGCAACTGCACCTGCCATAGGGAACTGTCACTCTTCTGGGTGACACTTCTAGAGCTGCAGCCTAACACTAGACCTGCCCTCCACTCTTTCTACCTTCTCCTGTGCCGTAACCCATTGATCTGATAGAGCTGATGTTACCCTGTTGCACAGCAGTATCAGTTCATATGCATCTCTTTTTCCATGTATCTCATATCACTACTCTAGCTGTAAAAATGTTTGTAGTTCAGTGCCCTAGTCCTCATCCCTTTTTGCTTACCTAGATTGTYCTGATCAAATTCTGTTCTCAGTTACTTAATCCAAATCTACAATTGCTCTGCTTCATTGATGAGTGAAGCTGCCCTGGATGCAGACAAGATGAACTAAATTATGCCATAAAAATGATCAGGTTCGGCCAGACTAAAAGTACAGTCAGCCCAGTAAGCCATTGCTTAAGGAAAAAATGTGAGAGAAGATTGTACATCAATTGATCTTTCCTAGGCAAACTACGAGTGTCTCAAGCTTGAAGGCTGCGCCTAGGCAATTGTGTGTCGTATGAAAAGCTTATTTTAAGCACACAGCCCTACAACTTAATTGTTGTGCACTATGAACTAGTTCCTTCTTCACCTTCTCCAAAACATTTTTCAATGTCTAATGCTTCTCWTTTTGGTCATGTCTCTTCTAAGCTGAAGAACCATAATCTTCCTGATCTCTCTTAGATAATATTCCACGTCCCTGATCAGCCCTTTTCTGTACTCTTTCCAGTCCTATAATGTCTCTTGAGACAAGCAAAACTGCATGAAGCATTCAAAATACAAGAGCACTATGGAACAATATAGAGACAAAGGTTTTTGCTTTGTTCTGAAAACTATTTCTCATAGTTCCTGAAAYTCTATTTTCTATTTTGATTATCACCAACTAGATAGTTTCAGAAGACTTCAAAATTACTCCATTTTCTGGCCTAGGACTGTTCAGCCTGGAGAAGAGAAGATACAGGGGGATATCTTAGCAATATGTACAAATATGTGGAGAGGCAAGAGCAAAGAAGATGGAGCCAGACTCTTTTCAGTGGCGCCCAGTGACAGGACAAGAGGCAATGGACATAAACTGAAACACAAAACCCCAACACAACAAAACATTTCTTTACATGAGAACTGATCAAACACAGGAACAGTGTACTGCTCAGTGCACTGACCAATATTCTTCCAGCTGCCCTACCTCTGCAAACTAGCTGTCCCATGGGCAGGACCATAGCTCATGGTGCTATCCAGATACCTAAGTCTGCACCCACTTGCAAGCCTTCAGATTTCTTGGACAGAATCCTCTCCAGAGTGATGAGCTGAACAGCATGCATCGATCTGCAACTCTGCACTTACTCACCACTTAGCTACAGTGATTTCTTTGATTTCTCACTGCTGCTCTCCTATGATATCCCATGTGATACAGTAATGCTCAGAAGCACAAAAGGCTGGCATCTGCACAGCTGGCCCTGGCCTCATGCACTGCGCTGCCTTTGAGAGGAACAAAACTACACAGCCTTCTTGGATGCTACCTACCATGCTGGAACCTCTCAAAGAAAGTCTCAAGAAGGAAGGGAAAAATGACCATTTAATCAGCAGTCATATCCACCTGCTATTCAGCCTAGATGAATCCAAAGAAACTTCAGTGTAGTGACATTCTTTGTAGCCAAAGTTTAATTTGGAGGTATCTGCTTGCCAGAATGGAATGCACCTCCTGAACTTCAGCTCACAGGCTCCCTATACAATGCTTAGGGTACCTAAGCAAAGTAAGAATTTGCAGTCCAAAACAGATTCCTGGACTTACACAGCTACATTATTCCTKTGGGTATAGCTGAGAGAGCACTGACTTTTACAAACAGATGCAATGAGTTGCAATGGAGTTGACTTTTTTAAAGGTAGTAACCCAGAGGGCAAACTCTAAGAAGTGGTTCAAGGCAGAAGACTATGTTTTACCACCAAGCTGTATGCACACTGAGGAGGGGGCATGAAGGCAAGACCCATCTTCYGAAGTTAGGCTGTTGCTGAGCAAGAAAGAAGGGACAAGATGCTGTAACCCAAGACTAAGACTGCCAAACAGAAGGGGATGGGAAGAGACTTATGTACGAATACCCATAACAGCTTAATGCATTTTTGCAGTAAATGGTCACTAAATAATACAGAGAAACAGTATTGTGATCAAAGGCAAAGGAACTCAAGTCTTCCCCTTCCCTGCCCTCTGTATGCCTCCACCACTGGTCCTATCAGTCTCCTCTGCTACAATCCAATGTGACAGTTTCAACTGGAAAGGTAGACTTATCTCAGCCCTGCTGGCAGTTCTTTGTGTCCCTCAAGCTAAGGAGCAGTTGGGAACTATTAAAGAAATGATGGAAGCACATGCCRTTTTCCAGTGACAGGATTTGTGACTTCTTTGCTCCACAGGTAATTAGGTGTGCTGAAAACACACCTATTAGATCAGATTGCCTGGAAACTTAAGTGTAGGTGCATCTAGCCTGAGCCTGGAATGTGTACAGAAATAAAGCAAGGTTGAGTATCTTAATACTTGTCAAGATTTTTGTAATTCTGGGCACACCCTGGAACAGCATAACAGGTACATACGCTAACATCAAAGTTGTCCTTTCGATGGTCCTAAACTCACTTTAACATCCTTGGCAGAATTGGCATAGCAAGCTTATGAGCTCACAGCATCTCAAGTCTCTGGGGAAATACATGGCAACATTCAATATGGGTTGAAGTTTGCTAAGCACTGAAGGCTTTCCACCCAAATATATCACATGGCTGAAATTCACAGGACTACTTTGACGTGAGTTGCTTACAGGCTGCAAATAACATCAGTCTTGCAGCAGTTAACATTGCCTCCACATCCCAGAAGGCTCTAACCTCCTTTATGAGTCTCTATCCTCTTTCAGGGTTACTGAGGAGCAAGGCCAGAGCTATTCTGTCACCTTTAAGCCAGCAAGACACCAGTTCATGAAAAATATTCTCTAGCATACAAATCCAGAGTCTCAATAGCACCAGACCACTAAATGAGGGTCACAAGACAGTAGAGAACTAACTTTTTGTTAACCTTTAAGAGAAGACTAGTAATTAATATGTGTAAAGGCTTTGGAAAGTATATAAATAAGATAAAAGTGGCAGACTAAACTTACTATGAAACCACTCCATGATATAACTAGCGTTTTTTTCACTCAGGAATCTCAAGGGTACCACAGGTCAGACCTGCGGGGGATATGACAGAACTGTGTGGGATTACCTGCATCCATATGTTATCTGGCTGGTGCTGTCAGTCTCTTGCTTTCCTATGCAATAAACATGGGGAAAATATCACACATTTCTCTCCCCCTTTACCTCCACTGCACAAGAGCAAGAAGAAAAATGTTTTTGAGAACACTGTAGCAAAGATCAAAAGCCTTTTTCTACTGACTCTGACCTAGTTCTTTCATTCTCACTAGAAGGAAAAAAAACACTTAAAGGAACATCATCAAAACAGTTAGGTCTAAAAATAAACCTGCCTTGGCAGTGCTCCCATCTAAATGGGCTCACACTAAGAAGTGCAAAGGGCTGGTCAGGSAATGGATGTCAACTTTGGCCAGAAACTCCCATTCTCCAGGATCTGTGGTTCGCTCGTACCTAGGGACCCCCTCCAGGGACCAGTCGAATCCTAGAATCGGCCACTAGTGCATTAGTAGCACCAAAAGCCAGTTTGCCCAGCTGCCTGAAAGCCTTGTGACACTTCATAGAAAAGGGCTGAAGACCCACAGAGCCCACCCTACCCAGGCTCCCACCTAAGTACTGCAGAGACTGAAAGGCCAGATAACCTCTGCTTGAGCCAGACTTTTCTAGGCTTTCTGTATTTCCAAGCGCCCAGGTCTGACATACAGCAGGGTACGTTCCCAAGATCCCAAACACAAAATCAGGAAAACATTTTTGCACTGAAAACAAACAAACCAAACAACTGAAAAAAAAGCAGTCTGTGTATCTTAAGTCCAAAACATTTCAAAAATGAGCGAATTGACATTTTTCTACAAAACTCTATCATGTTAGAAAATTCCACAGCAATTTTACTTTCGTCTAGTTTTTGCAGAGCACAACCCACACACTGTGGAGACTGGAGCAGTGAGGGACAAGTAACCTCTCAGCTTCCCAAACAGAAGCTGTAATGTCATGTGTCACCTGCCAAAAGGCACATTTCATGAAAAGAACATGGTCCACACCCATGACTCTGATACTGCGAAGAATGCATTAAGATAAAAATAAGTCACACAAAGAATCATAGTCCCAACAGAAAATTATGGATAAGAATAGGCCTTATACATGCACACGTTGCATTCAGAGTAGTCACAGTCATGCAGCTACTTTTCCTGGAGAAGTAAGCAGTCATCTTGCTGTGCTAGTGAGGAGAACAGAATTACACGGCAGTAAGATTGCAAGAAATTCTTGGGAGAAAAATTAAAATGCAGAGAGAAAGAGGAAAATACAGGCAAGTGGAACTATTTTGAGACACTGCAACAGAGACGTATCCTGGTGGAAGAATAAAGAAAGAAAGGGTTAAAGAGGAAAAAAAAGCCCATATCCTCTGAGGGAGAAGCACTGCTTCACAAAGCTTTAGCAAAGCTTTCTTTCATTAATATTTACAAAGCTTTTAGAGATTCTCAGATGGAAGACACTGCAGATATGACAGAAATTATTACAGACCCGAAAGAATCTAGCAAACAAACTGAGAAGGACTTCAAGCGAATACAGACAGTACACTAAAATAGGGGTTGCTACTGGCATGTAAACCATCTGGTGCATGGCAGTCCATTTACTTTCCCACTATCAGGCATGCATGACCTGTTCACATTGCTCAGTCTTTTTCCACAGAAGGAGCAGCACTTTTTTTTCCAGGACCACTAGCTTCTTTCATTGTATCATTATAGTCTTCAAAATGCTATTCAATAAAGTGGCCTGTGCATAAGGAAACTACTGGACTCATGAAAAGGCGTAAGGTTTGGAACGGACTTTGCATGTACACAGACACCTTTTAAGAAACAGCTAGTGGTCTCATTTACTCTGATTTGAGTTGGCCTATAGAGTTGGTTTTCAGAGGTGCTGAGCTGTCCACTGGCTTCAGTATCCACAGTTTTAGCTGGACACTCAAACATGCAGCTCATCTTCGGGTACCCAGCAAAAGACAACTTCAGCATGATTTCAGTGGTCTCAGGTAGAGCCACAGATCTCACCACCTCTGAAAAAAAAAAAAAGCTCAAGACTGTCTCAAGATGAGCACTCAAAAAAACCATATATAGATCCCAAATTAAGCACAGGACAACGAGGACAGATGGCTTGGTTTCACACCAGGGACTTCTGAAACTTTGCTGAGGTCAGAGAAGGGAGCAACAGGGACCCAAACCTAGGAGCCCTCAATGCATCACGCCGGAGCACTGGAAGAGCGAGCGAACGTCAGAAGCCAACAGCAGGGAAGAAAGGGGGATTTGCCCTCGCCCGCACATCCTGCTTCACCCCGCCGGTGCCCCCCAGAGAGGAAACGCGCATCCCCGCCGGGGCGCCGCAGCCGCCCGGCGCCCTCCGGCGGACCCCGCCA
>NW_028185037.1:10956476-10998654 GCF_003343005.1 Rhea americana
CGTGGGCGCGTGGCGAGAGGCGGCGGCTCCGCCGGTGACGCGGGTGCTCGGTGCTGCGTCCTCGGCCCTCTCCTCGGGGCCACCCGCGGTCCACCTGTGGAGGACTCTGTGGCAGCGGGCACAGTGCAGGTCGCGGGAACCTGAACTGGTGGCAGTGGTCTAGCGCAGTATGGGGAGGGCCCCGTGAAGCCTTCGGGCCTTCTAGTACGTGTGAAAGTCAGGCCAGATGTGAGAATAAATAGTTGAGCAGAAGCTTCTGCTAGTTATTTCGTCAATAGAAAGCCATTTCATGAGGTATTTCAGTCATCATGGTTCCCAGCAGTTTCCAGCCTGAATCTGAGCCCAATTTGCAGCTCTCCTGTGACCAAGATCTTTGTCCCATATTCTCCCACTCATACAGTGGAAGATTTTCCCGGGAGAAAGGAAAGGCACAGAAAAGGCATAATTAACTTCCTACCGTTCAGCATCTCTGGGTACTGCAGCACCTGTGAAGGACTCAGTCTTCCTCCCTCTATCATCTTTATTGTGTCCGACTCTGACAGGCCATATCCTCTTACAAATCCAAAAATCAAAGGAGATCAGGGAGCCAGTAACTGAGCGCTGAGTTTACTTCAACACCTCCCAAATCCTGTACCAAGAATGCTGTCATTCTGTCCTGAAATGTTTGTTTTCTGAAAAAGTTTTGGGTTGTATGTTTTCTAATTTCATTGTGAAATATCAAATGGGCTATAAAGATTTTTCTCCTCCAAAAATGCCTATTTCTTTCTTTCAAATGTGTTAACACATACTAACCTATCCAGAAATAGTCTGTGAGTTCCTTCATTCACCAAAGTTAGGTCACCACTACAACCAAGAGGACAACAGCCAAGGGACTGACTATACACGGGCATATAGGGGTACAGTGTGAAAACATTTTCACACATTCTTTTTCTTTTTTATCACAAGTTTTCACAAGACAGCTTGATTTTGGAAAAAAAAAATCCATTAGTTCAAATCAAGGTGCAAGAACATGCACTGTGCAAATCAGTAAACGCCATGTATTCTGACATTCTTAAAATATCTAAAGTAATTAAAATAAAACTAAGTGTTTGTCATTTATTTTATGAAGGAAAACTAAGCTATACAAGACAACTTTAAAGCACAAGACTTTCTTGAAACCTTCTATTACCAACTTTGCCCTGAAGATCTCACTTGCTCTTTGCTCTCATACGCATTTGAACTGTTAGCCTTTGTATTGTATATGAGACAAGCTACAAGCTCCCTGGAGCAGTACTCTTGTCTTTCATGTATCTGTGAAGCACTATGCATACTTACAGTGCATTATAAATAACAATGATCGTGAGAATATGCTGATATTTCCAACTTCAGTACAACCACATACCAGAACTCATGTATTCAATGAAATACGCAAATACTCAGGCACTCTTTGTCAGAATAATAGGGTGTTGCAGGCTTCACAGTTTTCAAACGTATGTTATACACACAGAAAACCTTGGACAATTTTTTCTCAACAGCACCACATAAACTTTTGTGATTTTGCTGACATTTTGTTTCAAGCTAATGCATTTTTTTAACCATTCAGAAGGAACAGTGGCAATATTTGGAGGTAAGGTATTGCAGTTATCCAGTTAATGCATGTGTATAGCGTGGCTTTCTTAGAATGAGTTAAAAGCTGTAGTGTGAATTGCTACTAAGACTCTGGGTTCAAGCAGTACATACATGGATAGCTGGAGTCCTATCCCCTTTAATATGCTGCATTTCTGACTGGTGACTACGTTTCAGCAATGGGCCCTGAAGACATCCCCAGTGAATACAGTATTACTAAGCCCTTTAAAAAGCCCTGTAGTTTTTAATTACAACTTTGTGCCTGCTAAAGAACAGGAAAATTATAGCTGTGACTAGCTAGCAAATAGGGCATTGAAGATGTTAAGAGSTATAGTGTTTAATACCTGATGTTACACAATAGCTGATGAAACCTAGTATTTAACAATATCTAAAATACCAAAAATGTCTAAAACTCTGGTCAAGACTAGACAAAATGTAATTTAATGTATGTCACTCATTAGAGAAAAGAGGCTGCGAGCTGATTCTATTCATCTATCATAAAGTACAATCTGTTTTGAGAAGAGCTTTCAAAAACATCAGAGAGAACTAGCTAACTTTCTAAAAACATACTTTTAAATTATAGAGTAAAGAAAGACCAGCTTTCTCAACTCAGAGAGCTATCTCATCATACTTCCTTGCTTGCTTTCTTCTCTTTTTAACCGTGTCTTTCTCCAGATATATCTCTTCTAAGCTTTCTCTTAAAAGAATTGTAAGTTCCTTAAAACAGACACAGTTTGTAACAGCAAAAGGCAATTTGCTGTGTACTTTGCCTTAGGTCACTAGATTAAATAAGCAATACTGACAAAGGCTCCTAAGCCATTGGAATTGTATCTAGGTAAGGTTTTTGCCAACTAACATTAGTTCAAAGTACATCTTTCAACAGCATAGCTCTGCTAGAAGAGTTCTGAAGTCTAAACAAGATACTAGGTTTGTATATATCATTGCACTATCATACATCATCATTTTTTTCCTTTTATTCCTCTTTCACCTTACAAAAATTCAACAGTCATTAAGATTTAAGTTACCTGTTGTGCTGATAAGTTCTTTCATAAAACAGTGAAATCCCCACTTGTCTTTTCTGATTACCTTATTAGTGAGATACTGTAAACTTCTGCTGCATAGTTATGAGCCAGGATTTTTAAACATGATTAATTTTTTGGGGTGCCCAAGCACACGCACAGCGCCATCCTTCAGGAGCAGCTGAACAAACAGCTGAAAATCAACGACCTCAAGTCAGGTATCACCAGAGGCAAACAGGATCACAGCCATGACTGAACATTTTTGGCCATAATCTACTTGAATGGGCCTAGGCTGTGATGGTGAAATTAAAACCATTCAAAGGTGTCATCRGTGAGGATAGTGATAGCGGCAACAGTAGCCCTACCACAAAACAATCCCAGCTGCCTAACAACTCAGTGTCTGGATTCTTAAGTTGCCTCACATATTGAAAGGAATCAGTCCATGGAAATCAGTGGGGTTTTTTGAAAGGTAACTGATGCCTAGTACATTTACCTTGTGGAAAAGTATGAGAGGAACATGCATAGATATAAACAGATATGATATTGATGAGGAAGAAGTAGTGGAGTCTGTTTCCCTACCTCTGTAGGTAACGAAGGCCAAAAGAGAAAGTGGAAGAGAGAAGGGCATTACCTTCAGGCATGCTTTCAGCACACACCCTAGGCCATGAGCTGCTCTCATTTGGTAATAACAAACAAGGAAGTTTGAGCAGAAACTGTAAGGACACTGCAGTGTAGCAGTTTGCAGGAAACTCAGTGGTGGAAATGGAAAAYAGAGAATTCCAGACCCACTTCCCCTCTCTTTTCCTTGTTCCAAGCCAGCAGTACGGCTGGAAGAACAGCCTTAGGGATATGAGGTTCCAGATCTGGGGTGAGAGGAGGAAGGTGGGAATTTCTGTGCACACTCAGTTTTGCATATGTTACCTTATTTGATTTTCTGTGGCAAGTGGCGTTTCCTGAGAAGAAGACCTGCTGAGTCTCACACTCTCAGGTGTGAGTCTCACGCCTGAAAGATGAGGTGATAAAATGCTGTGTGCGATGTTGATCTTTTTTCATATCCAACTTTATCTTATTAATGTTTTGTAGGGGTTTGGTTTTAAAAGAAAAAATGTGCCCCGTAATTCAACTAAGCATATGAGAAAAGGAGAGAAACTGATTTTTAGACTTAGGTCCCATGTTTTGATCCATTAAAACAGATTCTTAAGCCTGTGTGGATCCAGTCTTATCATCACAGAATGAACCAAGTTCTACTAAATGTTATAAACAATTATATTCAGAAGCAGTTTTTTAGGTCTGAAGATGACTTCAGACAAGCTATTCAATACTTTAACATTTATTTGCATATAATATGCAGTGCTTTTTGCTGTAAGGAGGGAGGGAGGTGGTAGTCTGCCCAAAGATATAATAAACTTCCATAAAATAGATGTAATATTTCAACAATATGTTATTAAGGCACTGAAAAGCAGGTTTTAATAGTGTAGTAATCTTGGCTTGTTTAGAGTCTTGCCTCCTAACGCTTTATAAATATAAAATAATATTCTGCCACAACACATTACTTTTTAATTGTGTAATTGATGTTCTGTATATGTACTATTGGCTAAATATGTTTTGAGTATTCTCTATATTACACACCTGTATTCCCTTATTGTTAAAAATGTCTTGTGTGATAAATCATTAATCCATAATACTGCCTGAAGTGCATATGGGAGTCTGCAGGAGACTGAGAAGAGATACTAGGCAGAAGCTTTTGATATATTCGAAGTGTATTTAATCATCAATTCTGGTGTTTCTCTTATTTTTCTGTTCAAATAGTTKATTTATTTTTTAAAATAAAGATTAAAAAATGAAAATCTTGTCTAATCAATGTGTTCCCCTCCCCGCTGCAAAGAAAAATTTCCAATTTTGAGTTTTAGAATACTCAGAATACTCAGATTCATGGGGGGGGGTTATCTCTTGTTATAGAAAACTGGGAAAGAGAAGTGGATGAGTTAATCCTACGATCTTTATGTGTCTGGGGCTGACAGTAGTCTGCCTATATACAAAATATCTAACCTTTTATGAGTGTAAGGTTRATTTTACTCTCTGGTAACATCTGTTTTAAGTCATGCCCAGAGAGTGGTACAGACTGTTGCCATCTTCAAATGACATGATAAGCTGTTTAATTCATACATTATTTTGTGATAAACCAGATAAAAGTTTTATGCAAACTTGGAAACAYGCCACATATTTTCCTCCTGAAGCTAGTTTGTGACAACTTTTCCAGCAGAAGWGTTACCACATCAGCAGTGGGGCTTGATACTTGGACCATAGCTATGGCTGTCTTGGATGACAACTTTTTGAGCCAGGCTTTTCACTGTGATACATGGTGGGAGGCTGGGAGAAAATAGGCATAAATGGAAATGAGAGAGTTTCAGACTGCGTAGAAGGAAAACCTTTTTTTGCTGTGTGGACAGTTGGGCATTGGAGCGGGTTGCCCAGACAGCTTCCATCCTTCGAGGTTTTCAAGCCCTGATTGGATAAAGCCCTGAGCAACCTTGTCTGCTCTCATGGCTGGCTCTGCTTGGCACAGGACATTGGGCTGGAGACCTCCCGAGTTCTCCTTCAGTCTGAATTATGCTGTGATCCTATGGACAGTCTTAATTACTGTGAGCTAGGACTCCTGTGTAAACCAGTGGTTTAACTTCTCCATGTCCTCTGCTGTTGTCTTTAGCCTGCAAGTCTTCCTTTTTACTGAAAAGTAACCTGGCATAAAACCTATTGAGTGTAACTGCTGTCAGTTCCCTGCTCTCGAACACTGTGTGACTGTGTTTTTGTGTGCTAGGAACTGGGCAGCATGAGGTGGGAACAAGCAAGTGAGGGTAGTGCTTTCTTTCTCTGGCATGAGCCTGTAGATTTTTAGAGGTGCAACACACTTGATACCAACTTTATGTGTTCAGAGAGAGGTGATCATGCTCTCRTCTGTGTCAAGGAGAGCTCTTTCCTTGTCACTGTGCCTCCTCTGAGACTCAGTGTAGGTTTCAGTCACATCTGTTGTTGCAGCTCCAACCTGTCTTGCAGTGCAGAGTACACTACCATGACTGACTTCTTCATCCAGCTCATTTAAGCATATTCTGTTTACAGCTGTGCCTGTAAGATGAGTTACCCGATGCTTCTGCCCACATCTGCTTGTCACTGTACTCTTATACACCACTTTCTTTCCTATCTGTTCAYTTTCTGCTTCCTGATCTTTTTGCTTAAAGTGAGCTGGGTTAACTTCTGCAACTTCTACAAAAGAATGTGGCCAACCAAGTTTATTTTGACTGAAGCAGATGAGAGTGTGATCACATGCTCTGCCAGATYGTAGGGATCAGCACTGTGTAACTGTGCTAGGGATGAGGCGCTGAGTACAGTGGTGTTTTCAGCTAGGACAGCAATAGCTGGAAAAAGATGTATTAATAAACCAATCTTCCCCTCCAACAGGGCACACATGATAACTATACTCTTGGTGGCCAAAAAGTACAAGCTCTACAAAGATGTGTATGTAATTGCTAGTGCATAAATTTTCAAGAGCAGATACAAAATGGCTAAAGGCAAATCATAGTGATAAAACAGACACCATGAGCAAGAATGCCAAAACTATCTAAAAGATTTGTATGCACATATTGAAACTTCTTTCCACCATATAGGCTTTATGACCTGCTTGCATTCGGAAATCCAGACACAGGCATGCATGGTCCATACTTCTTTACTTTTTATTCTTCCATGTGTAAATGGCAACTTGTATGTAGGAAGCTTAAAATGCACAAAGAACAGTTCCTATATTAGGTGTTCAAAACTTAGAAGATTATATTGCATTGTTAGCATTTTCCATCAGTGACAAAAGCCAAAGGAGTGTTCCTCACACCAAAGCAGAACTTGACTGTTTCAGTGATAGCCCCAGCTGGGTTCCTACTGGAGATCTGAGAAAAGTGACTGAGATTTCCAGTTTCCTGAAAAATGTTTTGGGTCCCCTTTCTTCAGAGAAAAGTAACACATTGAGTGCCCTCCTTGCTCTCGGCTGGAGTGTGAATCACAGGATCAAATTGAGCCTTATGCAATAGGTGTTCCTCAAAGAAAATGAGGGAGACAGCTAATAGGAGACATGTATGTAARCAGCTAGACATTTATGAAGAAAAACCTACTCTGGCAGGTTGATGTGACCAATTGGCAGACTGAGCTGGTATGGTTGGGTAACTTTTTAAACAACCATGACTTTTGCTATTATTTGCTGAAATGGAATTTGTGGTGGTCTAGAACAATTCAATGGTCTCAGTAACCTGCAATCACAGAACCAAGGAATTGCTGAGGTTGGAAGGCACCTCTGGAGATTGTCTAGTCCACTCCACTGCTCAAAGCAGGGCCAAAGAGAGCAGGTTGCTCAAGGCTATGTCCAGCTAGGTTTTGAATATCTCCGAGAGTAGAGACTCCACAAGCTCTCTAGGAAACCTGTTTCGATGTTTTACCATCTTTCGCAGTAAAAAAAACCCACTTTTTTAATGTGTTTAAATGGAATTTCCTATATTCATGCCCATTGCCTCTTGTACTTTCAGTGGGCAACACTGAGAAGAGACTGGCTCCGTCCTCTTTACACACTCCCATCAGATATTTATAAACATTTATAAGATCCCCCCGAACCTTCTCTTCTGTTTATCCCTGTTTTGATGATTCTATGCTGATTTTTAGCAGTTGAGCATTCAGCCCACTCCCATTATGTATGTTAGACATACATAGGTGCAATGATTGTATCATGAAGCTTCTGTATGCTCAGATTTGGGTAACATACAACACATGCAGCTATTCTTAATGGGATAGTGGAGACATATAAAATTCATACTGCTATCTTTTGGCATACATGCAAATAACATCTGAGAAACAAAATTATAGTTAGTAATGTCATAGCTCTRCTGGGTTTCTGCAGAGGTAAATGCATGAGCTTGTGCAATGTAGGTCATGTACATCTGTAGAGAGTCTAGCATATCTAGAACATAAACTGTACATGCACATTAGGGCTGATACATCCTGAGCACTGTGAACTTATTCCATACAACCAGAATATTTAATTTGTACAAGCACAATGGCTTTGTCTGAGATTTTCTGGCCTCTGGCAGCCTGAATTCACAGTGTGGCTTTTCATAAAATGCTGCTTGGGCAAAATTACTAGATAATGGGGGGAAAAGGCATATCTAGAGGATTCTCAATGTACAGAAGCTCTAACAAATGGGAATCTGGAGCACAGAACTTGGGATCTGACCTTTAACAGTGGTAATGTTTGTCACTTAGCTCAACGCCAGTAGGACAAGGCTGTAAATAGCGGTCAATACTGCATAGGCTTCAGTGTAATAACAGAACTAGTATGATCCTCTGAAGGTCAAACCTAAAAAAAAAAGACCTGTCTCTTTCTTTAAAATCCTTCTGTTTGCTGAGTTTGGATGGAGATTTGCAGATAGTAATAACTTAATAAAGATTAGAGTTGATAACATCTTAGAAATTATGACCTTTATCTGCTTGTGAATGGCTCAGTGCAGTGATGAAAAATTCAACTAGTTAGTAGTGATTTGTGGGCATTTACTAAGGCAAATCAGATAATTGCATTTAACATCACAGATGGCTTGTGTTTTCTAAAGTGCTTTTATTCCTGTACAATAAGATGACTCAGAAGCTCAGTGGGATATTATGACCCTGATTTTTCACTGCCTCACACCTCATATAGCAAAATTCCTAGTGCAAAGGAGGTGTAGACTCAATATAGAAGGATTTAACACTGTCACTATACACACATCAGCTGTTACCAGAAATGTAAAGTATCATTACCCTATCTCATTTCTTTTGTTACTTTTCCTCATCAATGTTGTATTTTGAGATCATTCATACAATGTTACTTTATTTTTTTACTTTGCACTCTGCATGCTTTTACTACACAGAGAGCCAAGGAGCTTTATAAATGATCCAACAGAGCATGAAATTGGCCTTGGCATCCAGAAAAGAGCACCTATTCCATATTCCTAAGGGCTTTGCACTGATTTCTGAGCAGGTTGTTTTGTTTTGCTTTTTAATAAAAAGGGAATTCCACTTGTATTCCAAGCACAAGAATCCAGAGCACTGCTCCATATGGGCAAACATAATGTCTGCTATTTCTTGGCAGYGGAGCAGCATCATGGGTCTATTTCCTTTTGGCAGAAAGCAGGAAGGTAGGATTTATCYCACTGAATATCTATCAAAGCATCAGCCATTCAATAGCATTATATTTCCTGAATGTCACTAAGGAAAGAATAAACAGTATTCATTGAGGTGCTCATCATTGCCTCTCCTTACAACAGTAGTAGCCTGGATGGTCAGCTAGCTTGGACATACAAYTTGCAGAGTGCTAAGTTAATGAAGAGGAATCCTGCAGTCACTGTCTGATTGCTTTATGTTYTCTTGTTCATGAACAGAAGTGCTCACAAATAGCAAGTGGGCAGCTACCTGTCTGGAGTTCCAGCCTTAAAAGTAGGCCTATTTCCCAGGAAGTGTTTTTGCCATGATACAGTTTTCCAGAGAGGTTATTGCTGTTTCCAACAGCATCACAATAGTATAGTATTTCTACAGTTGAGGCACTATTGCATGCCAAGAAACAACACCAGAAACAACATTACCCAGAGATTCTGAAAAATGRCTCTCCTGGAGTTATGACAAAGAACCAATATTTTCCCTCCCTGACATTTTTGGTACAACATATAATGATCTGCAGTACAAACTAACAACAAAGTTTACAGCTAGTAACCTCTGCTATGTAAGCTAATGGACTAGAAGCACTAACAGGAGGTGAGGTTGTAARTTCTCAAATAAAAAGGGGGTCAGAAGCATGCACAGGTTTTATCTATGCAAGTACATAGCTAAAGTTATTAGTGCAATGAGAATGGATCAGCCTGAATGCCAAGTCATCAACGGCTCTGTCCAGCCATTCCACAAATCTAATCACAGCACTGCTAATCAAATCACTCACATAACTGGAGTGGTGTTTCAATGACTGCCTGTACTTACTAAGACTAATCTGAGCACAGGATGAAGGCATGCAGGTATGAACTTAAACTAAYTATTTCAAATGAAGACAAGCTCTAGGAATGCTGAGTCCTTAATTCCTACTTCCTCACATCCAGTCTGGCTCAACCATCATTCCAAGAAAATGGATAGGATAATCTGGGATGAGGCAGGGGTAAAAGCAAGGAGAGAATCTGACCGCTGTGTCTAGCATGGTTCTTTTGACTCACAGCTCAGGAAAATAGAAATCTCTACTCTGGCCAAGGGTAGGTAACAGATTAATAGTAGTAGGTAAAGAACTGAAATAATGGCGTGCAATACTTATTTGCCTGCTCCAGCAGGAAAAAAAGACCAGTTTGGAGGAAACACATAGCCACGTCTGTAGTTTAGGCACTACCGTTGCACAGGAGAGGATCAGGATGTGGGAGGTATTGGTTTTGGGGGAAGGAGAGCACCTTTCCTACTCTTACCCTCCCAACAGCAGAAACAAGAAGTCCAGCTCATCAATGCTCTTATGAGCTGTGAGTTCAGCTCCCTGGTCCCTTTTCTTGCTTCCTCATGGCTGAATAAGCTCTATCCCCATGATTATACTATGGTGAATGCAAGCAGTTTGGGAGCAGGAAAAGGAAGTTTGTAGTGGTTTGTTCGATGGGGAACTGATATTCAGTCAGATGGGGAAATGCTACTGAGAGAAGGACATGAAATTCTTTCATTTGCTTGACTTTGAAATGTGCCACAACCCGTTGTCATTTTGCTTCCTTCTTCTGAGTACTCTACAGTAAGCCCAAAGAACCCATTCAGATGAAAAGTTGAACTTTACCATGTCAGAGACAAGAAAAAGATAAATTATTTTGTGCTTATCCTTGCACACCAAGGAAAGGCTTTGCCTAAGGTAATGAGAAGCCTTGGGGAAAAGGAGAGAAGGGAGAAAAAGAACGAAATTACAGAAGACAGCACTGCAGGCTATGTTACTAGCAGGCAGTAAGCATGCAGCAGTACCAAACTGGGTGAAGGCAGTCCTGCAGGYCCTGCTCTGACGAAGTCCAGTGGAGAAGCTCTGAACCACGCAGGAAACACAGTAATGCGAATAATCCRTGACTCTGGTGAGGAGATGATCCAGCATCAATTCAGCTGTCTCAGCTGAGTGCTGAGTGCCCTTTGGGTTTCCCCATAGAAATTCCAAGAGAGGTGTGGGTCTGCTGGAGGCCATGTGYTTTATCTGCCAGTGGATAACAGAATCCTGCTGTCTATCTCTGCTGAGTGCAATGGGTGCTTAAACATTAACACTCAAGCACCAACATTTGGGTATTTTAATCTCTACAACTAATTTCCTGTTTCTTGGAGTTGGGCAAAATTGATGATGCTTTCAGCAACATCTCTGATGATCCTTGTGCACAAACAATCTGGCTTCCTCCTGAGAAGTGGGAGCTGGCATGACTATCCTGAGCCCTGAGATGGAGGCTACATTCAGCAGTTGTGCACTTACTGTTTAGTGTCCCAGATGCATGGAGCTGCCTGCCAGAATAACAGAGACTATAAACCTGCTCGGCTGTCTCCTCWTGCACTCAGCTCACTGAGGAAGGTGTTGATAATGCCAGGCCTTGTTAGTCTCTGCACTGCCTCAGGTGCATCTCTGAGCAGCTGAAGACCATGTTCATCCCCTGGTTGAGGAAGTGCAATGCATTCAGTGCATTCCTACACCAGCAAAGCTGGCTGGAGGTCATGGCATGTGGGCACAATTCTGGCCTGCGTTCAGCCCTGATGAATGATGTTATGAGCACGAGCATACAAGTCAGAAACAAACTAAGGTCAACCGCGGGAATGTTGCTGGTTCAGCCCACTTGCAGGGAGTTGTAGCTGGAGCTAGTGCGGCTAGTGTGACTACTGAAGAAAGCATGCAGCCATGCTCTGAGCCTAATGGCTTTCATAACATTATTTCTCCAAAACAGCCAGCAGAAGCATTCTTTTCTGTGTGTCTTACATATGAAAAAACTTTGTGTTCTCCTAAGAGAATTCTACTGCAGGTTATGTTCAAAAATGTAAGTTGTAATGAGTTCATTATTTTTAACACACTGAAGGAAAACATAGCACAATAGTTTTGTTTCACTTTTATTTCTCCCCTTTATTCCCTTTTCTCTACTAGTTTGAACACATCTATTTTGCAAGCTTACAGCATCAGAAATATGAGTTAGTATGTGACAGAATTGCACATTCAAAATCTGACTTTTTCACCCTCTTCTCAAACAACAATGAAAAGAAAAGGTTTTGTAATACACGTCAGCCTTGTAATGTTTTTAAAGCTTTTTCTTTTTCCTCTCTACTGCTCCAAAAAGGTCTTTGCAAAGCATTTTCTTTTAATTGAGTCTGGAAACCATCCACTTTTAATGAGAACTTACTGACACCTAATTGCCATCTGCCTCCTTGAGTTTCTCTCATAAGACTGCCTCATTTTTCCTTTGTGCTCTGAACTGCTCCTCTGTGTTGCTGCTGTTGTTTGTCCTCTGAGTTAATTCTTAAGTCTTYTTACTATAAGTTTTAAGTCCTATATTCTGTATGCCACCTCTGTCTTTTCCAGAACTATACTAAAAAACTGTGCAGAACTTAATGTGTGTTAGTTGCAGAATTTAGATTAAAGCTTACTACTACAACACTGATGCTGCTTGCCAGTTTGTGTGTATTACAATAGCATCTTTTCTTATCTAATGACACTGAAACAGGATGGCAAAGCTGAATAGGGCAATAATGTGGGAGAAAAGTAATACAAATCTTCCAAACAAGGAAATATGTGATATGTTCTGCAAAATGAAATTTACTCTTCTGCTGAGAGCCTGCACAAGGACAAGCATTTAATAAGCCTCGAAATAATCTATAAATACTGCTTTGTGGTGGCCTACTATCCAGTGGTGAATTCAGCCATGTCAGAAGCAAGGAATCTTTTACTTACTGAGGGCTGAATAGGCCTTTCAAAAATATTTGGCAAGCTACATCTTAACATGCCTCTTAGAAAACAGTAAGTTTATAGAAAATCCATAGTGAAGGTTTTCCCACTTTCCTTCCGTTAACAGTCACTAAATTTTTCTAAATTTTACTAACATTTCCAGGTTCTCTGGATTGTTTGAAGGTAAGATTCTTGTGATCTTCTCTGTATCATGTTTTTCTCTCTTAAAAAGAAGTTCCAAAATCTAAGAGTTGTGTTCTTTRGTCTGATACTGAATCTTTTTGATTTTCTTCTGTGCTGAAAACAGTAGGAAAARGGGGAGCTATAGTAGCAGGTGCAACTTGTGACTTAAGTACTATTTCTGGACATTTCCTAGCAGGAGGACAGCAGAGCAACAGTTAAGTGGTGCATGAGCTGATGGGCCCAGTGTGTCCACTTGGCTGTGCTGCAGCTGTGAGTTGGGCTGAAATGGCAGTGTATTGATCAGTCTTACTGGTTTAGGAATTTTGTAAGTAATAAAATATTTCACAAGAATTTCAGAGCATCCAATACACATTCCACTTTTATGTTTGTCTTCTGGAAATGACTTAAGGTTTATCATGAGCCAAGTGTAAATATTTTGCCTGTAGTTCATCTGGAATAAAAAGATAGTTACTAACTTATACCACACAACAGCATTTTGGAAAAATTCATTTCTAATCTCAAATTAAGATGCTTAGGATTGCTAGGGCATCTTGTTGCCAGAAAGCCATTTAACTTTTGTTKAATCAGATGTAATAAGGGAGCAGTTTTAAATAATTGCAGTAACTATTCCAGTAGTCTGTACAATTTCTTCAAAATTATCCCTGTGTAGGTGCCTATTGAAGGTGAAGACTGGTGAAACAAGCAGTAGGCTCTCCTATGTTCAGTTTCTGATCTGTTTTTTTTTCATGTCAGTAAGACATGAATTTATGCCTTGTGTAAGCTCAAGTTATCTCACAGACCATTAGGCAATATATATCTCTGTTCATCTGAATCCCTCTGTTGTTTGCAACCCTTTGATAGCAAAATTATCTGTAYGCTGTTTGTACCTATGGCTTCAAGGGTAGTTTCTCTATTTCTGTGTACAAGAATATATCAACAGTGAAATACTTTCACTTGGTTTTGTTAGGCATTCTTGCCACAAATGTAATGGCCTTAGTATTATCCCAAGGGGTTTGGATAAGTAGCACTCTAACTCCTCAGTCTGAGGCATCAGGAATCACAGCTGTAGTAGCACAGGATCAATTAAGGTCGGTGCTGGGCTTCTAATGATCCAGGATTTCACTGTTCCCAGGCAAATTTCTGCAAGGCTGCCTGGGGTGGGCTTGGGATTCTCTGAAGTGATGCTGACCTACTCCTCAAGCAGAGATAAGGATAAAGTTTCTTTAAGAACATGAAAGAAATAAACCTATGAAACAAACATATTGCCTATCATTTTTCTGGTGGCAGTAAACTTTGATACCTGCAAGCTATTTCTTTGTAATGTCAAGATTAGATTCCTGCTGGAAAAATTGTGTTCCTAAGAAAAGATGACTCTTTCTATCGGAAGTGGCATTTGGCAAAGTTCAGCCTCTGTTCTGCTGAGTTGATGCAATATAGTATGACCTGTGTTTGTGCCTATGTATTCTTTCAAATAAAATAAAATATCACACAGGTAATACTGGATTTTGGACTGGTTACTGAGAAATGTGAGCAGATTTCTGAGGAGGATTCAAACAGCTTTTTTAGAGGGGCTGTGCAATCATTTACATTCTAAATCTTGTTTGTGGACTAAAAGGAAATGTACCTTATATATTTTTGTTAGTATAATTGAAAGCTTAACAGACTAATCCAAAAATCATTATAATCCAGATTTAATAATTACAGAAGAAGAAGAAAAAATAATAAAAAATTGCATTCTTCTATAGAGAAACAATCTTAATAATACTACAGTAAATATTTACTACAGTAAAAAAATACACCCTTGCTCATTCCTACCCYTTTTCCTGGTGTTATGCTTACCTCTGCACTGCCCATCTCGTTCCTCAGGTTGGTGACTTCAGTTTGGTAAGGGGAGGGGTTCAACAATGTGAGTCTCTTGCCTGGAGGAGTATGATGTTGATGGTTTYTTATTCCTCAGTCTAAGATCTGAGATCATTTTTATGTGCTTTCCAATACATTTTTACACCTTGCTCTTTCTTCATTGGTCTGCAAGTCCACATGACATCCAAATTTAGTATATGTGGTACATTTTACGTGTGCTGGATACTTATTCTATGTTCTCTTTTTTTATCCCTAAAAAAATGATTTTCTCCAGCTGCAGGTCTGCATTTTCTTAATTGACCATGGATGAATTGTTCATAGCTGTGGTGTCTCCATGGCCAAGCTTGTGTCCTATCTCTCCTCACCCCATGCCAGTAGGCTCTGCACAGCATTCTGTGTACCCACCATTCAAGACCTCTGCTATTGTACCAGGTCAGTATTTCCTTGTACTGCATCATTTTGTTAGAACCATAAATATCTAATTCTACACAAAATTACTGCTTGTAACTACTGTCTATATAAACTATGATTGTACATACAAAGATAGGCGAAAGTGAAACAGATTAGGTGTAGCCACCTGGTCAGAAGAAAAATTGCTGTTGCAGCTAAACTAAGTGAAAATAAAAGTCCCAGGCAGGTCAAGCTAAGTTCAGGCAGAGCAAGCCTGATGAGCTTTTTTCCTGAGGCTTGCAAATTTTATACAAAGCCTGTGGCATGTTACTATCAATGGCAATGGCATATTTTTGGGCTACAGGGTTTCAGGTCTCCATCTTTGAAGATTTTCAATATCCAAGAAGCCTGAAGAACCTGGTTTAAATTCAGTATTGAGTCTGCTTTGAGCAGGAGGGCTAGAGACCCCCTGAGGTCCCCTCCAGCATGAATGATTCTATACTGATGTAAACTCATATAGCACATATTTAAAATAGAAAAGTTTATCCCTTGTAATAAATTYGGTGAAGTCTTTTTTATTCCCAGGCAATATATCTTGGTGTTACTCATCCAACTTAGATACAATATATCTTTGCACTACAGAGCTTGAAAAATACTCCTAGTAGTCCTACTCCTACTAGTCTTATGTACTTGAATCCTGTTGATCACAAAGGCCTTGTTTGGCATGCTACTTTGTTGTCATTATGGATCATACTTTGTCATTTACCAGATTCAATTTCTTCTATAACATCACTCAAGTCTAGTTTTTAATTTTCTGTAATGCATCGTCTCTTGCTGCAAATAATATTCTGTTATATGGGATCAGGCTAAACTGAATTTTAACTCTATGAACAAATCCTTTTGTGGAGCCAAAATTTCTTCATCAGTGACTCTCACAATAAATGAATATGGAGTCTGCACTGTATTAATATCTGATGGTGCTGAAGCCTTGCCTGCATAATTTATTGACGTATTTATTGTACCAGTATCAGACCTGCGTCCCTGTCTGRTATGCACAGTAGGGAATTCAGTACGTGCACAAACCATGCCAATAGTTACATTTGCATGGCACAACATTTCTCATCTCAAGGATTTGATCAAAATATACCTCACTGTACATAAGCTTAAAACACGGCAGGGTAACTGATTCACATATTACGGAAAACTGCTTCTAACGTTARTTAAATAGACCTGTTGTCTCCCTGATGAGACAACAGAAACATTGATAGCCAGAAGTATTGTATTTGCATTATATTTGAGATTGTATCTACCCAAACCCAAAAGGGTAACCACAGGCACTTCAAGGACCTATTGCTTGGGTGGAGGACTGTGACATGGCARCACAACGCCTTTTTTTTTCTGCCGTGTTCCCATCATGTTAAGTTATTCACAAGAACTTAAAGTAATACGAAGTGTTTCGTAGCTCTCCAGCTGTGCCCTAGTTCCAGTTGTACTTTTGGCTTTCGCAGAGTTTGGGGGTTTGTGTTTCCAATATTGCCTATTAAATATATAATGTACAAACATAGAATATGCTTTAAACCATGTTTGTACTGCCTCTACAGTTTGAACAGTGTGAGCTGTGCATCACCTTTTCACTTTCTCTTCTGCTGTGGCCAACTCAGTCTGACTGGTGATGACTTTGCTTTTATATAATGTCAGATCTTGTTCTGGCAGTATCATAGCAAGGTTTAGATATTCTTCGGTGAGTGGATCTCTCTTCATTTCATCTACCATGTTTCCAGACTCACCTGTGACTATCATATGCTGTAAAGCAGCACTGCCCAAAGCAGCAGATTCTTTGACAGCAGCAATATCTGGGTCCCATCCTGTTCAACTTCTTCATCAGTGACCTGGATGAGGGCACAGAGTGCCTCCTCAGCAAGTTTGCGGATGATACCAAGCTGGGAGGAGTGGCTGACACACCTGAGGGCTCTGCTGCCATTCAGAGAGACCTGGAAAGGCTGGAGAGCTGGGCAGAGAGGAACCTCCTAAGGTTCAACAAGGGCAAGTGCAGAGTCCTGCACCTACGGAGGAATAACCCTAGGCACCAGGACAAGCTGGGGGCTGACCTTCTGGAGAGCAGCTCTGCAGAGAAGGGCCTGGGAGTGCTGGTGGATGACAGATTGACCATGAGCCAGCAATGTTCCCTTGTGGCCAAGAAAGCCAATGGTATCATGGGGTGCATTAGGAAGAGTGTTACTAGCAGGTCAAGGGAGGTAATCCTGCCCCTCTACACAGCCCTGGGGAGGCCTCATCTCAAGTACTGTGCCCAGTTCTGGACTCCCCAGCACAACAGAGACATGGAGCTACTGGAGAGAGTCCAGCGTAGGGCTACAAAGATGATCAGAGGGCTGGAGCACCTACCCTATGAGGGACAGCTGCGAGAGCTCTTCAGCCTGGGGAAGAGAAAACTGAGGGGGGATCTTATCAATGTGTACAAGTACCTGAAGGGAAGGTGTCAAGGGAACGGGGACAAACTCTTTTCAGTTGTCCCATGTGACAAGACAAGAGGCAATGGGCAGAAATTGAAGCACAGGAAGTTCCGCCTGAACATGAGGGGTAATTTCTTCCCCGTGAGAGTGACGGAGCCCTGGCACAGGTTGCCCAGAGAGGTTGTGGAGTCTCCTTCTCTGGAGATCTTCAAGGCCCGCCTGGATGCCACCCTGTCTACCATGCTGTAGGTGACCCTGCTGAGCAGGGAGGTTGGACTAGCTGATCTCCAGAGGTCCCTTCCAACCTTACCGATTCTATGATTCTATGATTTATCATGAATAAGAAGAGATTGGAACCTATTTCATGCCTTTCAGCTTAGTGTATAAGCAGAATGGTTCTTTTTCTCCATGGAAAGGTTAATGTTATGAATTGTAAGTATGTATTTTTTAGAAGTTCAGGAATTCAAGGCTTTCACAGACTTTGGAGAAGTGATGCAGGTGGATTCAAGATTAGCATTGATGTTTTCTATTGCCAGTGTGTGAGGCCTGTCAAACACCACCAACTGCAGCTTTTCAAGGGATATTAGATGAATACTTTCCACTTTACATGGACAATAGGAATTGCTGGGCTGTCTTATTTTTGTAGATTATCTGATTTATATGCCCAATGGCAGCTACAGCAAGACCTGAAGTAATGTAGGCTTTGATCCTTTCTACAAGGGAAGACTCAGCTCTCTGCAAGAGTCTGGATGAGCCTAGRCTCCATTTCTTTCCACACTTTTGATCTGACAGATTCTGCTTATTAGTGAAGACAGCTTTTCCTCATCACAGCAGAGGGCTTTCATTTGCTGTTCTATTGCTTTTGCACTGTTCTTCAAGAAAGAAAAGATGGGAATAATGGAAGTGTAGAGCCACAGAGTACTTCCAAGGCTGCAGTACCTGTTGGAGGCATTTGCCAGGAGGTGGTGGAACATCCTTTTGTCTTACTGCTTAGAGCAGAGAAGGAGGGAGAAKCAGAAGAGGGGGAAGCTTTTCTATGTGTCTTTCTGAGCATTTATGTGGCAGAATGCAGAAAATTCATTACTCGTTGCTTAGCAGAGAGATGACAAACCTCAAAAACACAAAGATGCTAGAAATTGAGAAATTGTGAAACTGGACAAGACTGACTGAAGAAGAGGGAAATATAAATTCCCTGTTTGACCTCTAGCAATTCTTTGTGCTAATATCTGTATTTACATTTATTGTTGGGTTGTCTCCAGCCCCTCACTGAGCTGCCATCCAGAAGCTGTATGATATCACTCTTCATCAATATATCAAGTTTTTAGCATGTTTGGATATGGTCCATTTCTGCTGTGTATCAAAAATCTAAACCTACTGGCCTTATCTAGAAATGATAGAACTCTTTTYCCCCCCTTTAACAGCCATCTGTCTATCTCAAGCCTGTTTAGAGTCCCCACAGGCAAAGTATTTTTTAACTATTTTGATTATTTGCATCAACTGTTCTGTAATTATTCCTGTACTGTTTCAATATCTTTTTTCTAAACTCTTTTTAGAGAAATAATGATCTTGTTCCTACTATCCTGAAGAAGRGTTTTCTATGTGTTATTTGTTGAGGAGAAAACTACAAGTTTGTAAGGCTGTATTTTCGAATGTTGCTTCTACCTACTGCTGTCTAAATACTCTGTCAAAGTAAAAGGCAAAGGCACATTTCTTCCTCAGAAAACTCATTGAAATCCTCCTCCCTCTTAAGTTAGAGTACTTTGTTATGCGGAATTAGGGCCATCAACAGAAGGTCTTCTTATCTGATGTATTTTTAACTAATCCTTTTATATTTAATTTTCTTAATCTAAACATTCAGGAAAAAATAGAATGGATTAACTAGATTCACAAGGACTATGAATTCAGAAGGTATGCTTTTCATGGACTTAAAACAAATGAGAAAAAAGTTAATTAAGTAACGTGAGAATTTTATTTAGTGTTCATCACTTTTATGTCTAGATTTCTTTATATCCTGTATAGTTTTCCATAAATGTTCAATAATTACATTTAATACCACATAATTGCAGTCTGAAGTCGCATGTGATTAAGCCTTCTGTCGCTGCCTCAGCAGATGCCATGTTTTCCTACCTAGACCATATAAGTTTGAAGACTGACAGTCATCTGATAAAATCTACCATCTAATTTCCATTCCTCTTTCACTCAAGGCGATACACACAGTATCTTATTCAAGATAACACAGTTTGCAGGAAGTCTAATATCTTTTTCTCTAACTCTGAATAAAAATTGCATTGGGAATACTTTGTGGCAACACTTGTAATGAGAAGTGAATTTTTGGAGTAGAAATAATTTTAATTACATTTGCTTGTCTCCAGAGACTCAGATTGTCCTGTCTTTGAAATAATMTAATATATTTTGCACCATAGGGCTCCAAATATATTTCACTATGTTATTAAGACTGTTACTTAGTTT
The DNA here is from genome assembly GCF_003343005.1 of Rhea americana. NCBI lineage: Eukaryota > Metazoa > Chordata > Aves > Rheiformes > Rheidae > Rhea > Rhea americana. Next base: position 10,976,444 of record NW_028185037.1, read on the forward strand.
AATACTGCAGTAACTATGAGCTGGATTGGCCCACTGCCTACAGAAGCTAATAAGATACAGAACCAAGAAAATACTTTCACAGACTTCTCTGTAAATCTCAGCCGTTAGGCTTATGGATTTCCGTGAATATAGGATTGGCAGAGAATAAGACCTCCTGCTGAGGAAAGGATAACAGAAATGTAAGATCCAGAGTGACTCTATGCTCCTGACTTCTCCAGCAAAATTGTGTAGGGACTCAGAGGAAAAGAGATGTTCATCTCCTTCCACTATGGGTGGAAGGACMCCCACTCTGGAGAGTAGATGCCTTTAAGTCCTCTATAGAGCAGGTGTCTATAAGAAAATTGAAACCTATGCATTCATTTACTGGAAAAAATATTTCTGAATATAAAATACTGTAACAGGGCAAAAATGTTGAATTTCATCCAGCTGGTTTGTTCTGAAATATTGCCAACACATTTAGCAGTTTTGAAGGTAGGTAAGACTAGGACATCTGTTCCTTCAATAGCAATATATTGTCCACCTCAGTAATAATGCCATGAACATTGTGTCCAGTTTTGTTTACCGTCCGTACATTGTTTCTYTCACTAAACATACCATCAAATACCTGCATGGATACAGACCTGAAGTCGGTAGGTTGCTTGGTATGCAACTTGCCTAACTGATACATATCTGACAGTATCCATCTGGTATACGACTGTGGGATTCACACTAATAACATCGATAATTACGGATGTGGGGACAAAGAACAACATGRATGAATCTGAAAATACAGAATGGAAGGTAGCTAGTGTGGCAAATGGTTCTATTAAATCCCTTTACAATGTGCTGTAACCTTCTTTGACTATTCTTTTTATAACTTTGTAGTGTAACAAAGGTTGACTTCTATCCACAAATAAAATCTTACTTATTAAAATATCTGTGGCTTTCCAGGGTACACAAGCCATCTGCATGATTGTAGGAGGCCGACGAACCTGTTCTTTCTCTGTGTGCCAGTAAGGGAGGTCTCAAATGCAGTATCTGATCTTATTTTGCCACATCTGATTTCCTTGGGAGCAGGAGCTACTGCACGTTTCTGATGTATTCTTCATCCTAGGAATTCTCAAAGACTAGAGGATAGAATATGAGGCTAGAATAATCTAAATATAATGGCATTTCTACTGTCCAGCACTTCCACATGGAGCTTGTTTCTCCTCAACAACCTGTTTTGTGATTGCTAGGCAAATCACAAATCTCTCTACCCCAAAACACATGATGCACCAATGATATCTGTGCATTTACATGCGGTGTCTATGGAAGTGGATGGAGTTGTACTTTTTCAAGGAAGGAGGTTGCCTCTGTCAGTACTGATTTTTTCCACATTGCTGTTAATACTTGTTTGGTGAACCTTTGATAAGGTGGACCCCTYCTCCCCCTCCCAAAGGGTTTCCTTGGCTTTGTGGGATCACTCATGTTCTGAGCTTATGACGTGTATTGAACGTCTTTCATAGAGTGTCTTTAAGAGCCATAATTTTTGAATGGATCTTGGACATAGTTATGTGAAAAGGTGTTTCAGGAACAGAACTCAAGCAATTTCTGGGACAGCAGCCAGCCCTCCCATCCATTCCTCTTGCTGCTGTCTGAACAGCTGTACAACTACAGAAGCAAAGGACAAAGAAACATAGAATTACAGAGACCCACTTGGGTCACTCCATTCTGTTTCCTAGAGTTGGGGAGACCACACAACAGCTGTTAATTTATAAAGTTTCTAATCTATACCAGGCTATATCCCGAACTCTAAGAATGCATGCTAGCATCTTTAAACAAACTTCAAGTCCATATTAAATGAACCAAAAATTCTGTTATAATGGGGTGTAGGAAAAACAGAAGAATTCAAAGACCTCATCARTGTCTCCAGAAGGAAAGTATTAGATAAAACTAATAAGTTAAGCTAGGAAGTGGTCTATTACCTTAGGTTACAGAGGGAACAGAAGAAAGAACAACCCACAGGCCCTGACCCAATTTGTCCACACCAACAGAGTGACCCTAAATCTGGTAATTGTTTTAACCTTGAAGATGAGAACAGGATTTATCAATCAACCCCAAAGAATTTAATGACGCTACACGCACCAGTGTCTTCCATTTACATTCTTTTAAGATGCACAACCTCCAGAACTGCATAAAAGAAGAAATATTCTAGTTTCTCAGTCCTTCAGCCTTAGAAGTTGAATTAATTATATTATATATTATATTCCTTGCTTTCACTAACAATGATCCTTGCATATGGTATTAATACAATATGATACAAACAAACRTCAGTCCATCTTTCACCATTTCTTGAAGATAACAAAATACTTTGTACCAAAGACTTTACAGGCTTCATTTTCTGTCTTGAAGCATTCTAAGTTGTCAAACTTACATACCAAGTTGAACATACCAAGTTCCATCTTAAAACAAGCTCAGATTCTGTCTCTCATCACTTTGTTAGGAAAGCTCTTCCTAGGCTTCATTCCTGGGWTGTTCAAATTTCCATGCTAATAAATACTAATTATTAATTTATAACCATTGATCTCAGGCCTTTATTATTATTTCACTGAAATGATTCTTCATCTTCTTTACATTGGCCCCTGAATACAGGGAGCCRTCAATTCTCTTTGAACCTTCATTTGCCTAAATAAACCATTTCTCCTAATAGGGAAGACCCAATTCTCTCAAACWTTTTGTGTACTTATTCCAGTTTAGGTTCATTTTTCTTGAACATGGATGAGCAGAACTAAACATGATATTCTAAACAAAGTATTTCAGGGCCTTGTGCAGTGGCAATTTTTTTTCTTGTGGTGACCTCTACCCTCTTGGTGTTGATAATATCTCTCAACTTCATGTCATCTGCAAATTTCATTAGCTCCTACTTCCTTGGCCACTAATATATTAAGCAACATAGGTCCCAGGACTTATCACTGAGGCAGTAACCTCTGCCATCCTCATAATTATTTTTTTTTAACACAGCTTAGGGTAAATTTTCCCTTAAACAGCTCCCTATCCACTTCCCTATCCRCTATCCCTATCCCTATCCACTTCATATTAATCCCCAATATCTCCACTTTAAATACTAATTTCCTATGAAGTRCTGTGAGAGATGCTTAACTTAAATCTGCATAGATTACAGCATTATTTTTTATAGGAAATTATTGATTTTATCAAAAAAATTTAGGCTGACATGATTTATCTTTGATAAAATCGTGCTGTAATTTAGTCTACTTTCTCTTGCCTCTCTGCTCTTAATTATCTTCAAAATCTGTTCTAAAATTTTACAGAGAGTCAAAGTCGAATTCAAATGTTTAGTATTGCTCAGAATCATGTTTTTCTCCTTCTCTGAGAATAGATACTGCATTTACAACTTTCCAGACAACATTTACAGCTTCATTAAGTCCTTCCTACAAGACTCGCCATTTCAAATTCCAGTTCTTTTAACATTCTGCGATAGAAATTCCCTACATCTTGGATTTTATTACATTAAATGGTCTGAAAGTTTTTTTCCTTCACAGAAACTGGAGCCTTTTTGCTCTAACTTAATTACAGATTTACATTTGTTTATGCTGCAATTTAATATGAACAGATCATCCTATCCAAAGTTATTTTTAGAGCTTTTTTTTTTCTGAAAGAGCTTCATACCTCCTAAAACAGAATGTAAATTATAACTATTTCCTGTTGATTCATTGACAATTTGGTAAATGAATCTCTATTCTGCCACAGTCAGGACTGTATAAGCTCTGCCTTTTCTAAAAGTAGTTTCCAGTCAATCCATGTTGGGAAATTCAAACATCATATAATCATAACATTTTCACTAGTAGTTATTTCACCTGTCATTTTGTAAGGAGTATAATCCAAATCTCTGTCAAAAGCTGCATGTCCTTGCTCCCCTGGTACTGAACTTACATCACATCCACGCATCCAGCTGCATCTCTCTGCACCTCCCTTGCCTCTTGACCACAAATCTGACTTTTCAGCCAGSCAGAAACAGGGAAAGAAAATACTGTCCTCCAGAAGCGTAAGAATTGCACAAAGCCTGTAACTAGTAATCGCTAACTACATTAGTGCTAGCCCAAAATTGTATCAATCACAACAGCTGGTATTACTGAAGATGCCTCATGATAGTGACATCTGCAACTTTTCCAGAGGCCTACAACTGTATTAAAATGGAYATTCTTCATTTAACTAAAGAAACTATTTCATTTAATTAGACCTCATTGGAAAAAGAGCTCTCTCCAAATGAAAACATTGACTTTTGAGAAAGAAGAAAAGGAGAGTAACATAAATGTTTCTGGACAAGAATGAATTTTCAACTCCAATTCTTCAAGAAAAAAAAAGGGGGGGGGCATGGATATGTGAAAACACAGTGACCCAAGGACCTATAAGCTAAATCTCTCCTTTCTGATTCCTCTCTATGAACCAGACTCCTTGGATGAACAACAAACATTTCCTCTCTGGCACCAGTCTCCTTGCCGCTGAGCCCCATAGTGCATACTGGGAGGTAGGTGGGCTGAAGGGCTCAGGCCAGGGAAGAGCCTGGCCCCAAGGTGCTCAGCCTGTCGACAGGGTCAATCCAAATACAAGCTGAGTGCATGAARCAAAACCTTTTCTGTCTCTGGGTATTAGGTTGTGGAAAAGGGAGTATTAGATTATTCTGTTGATTCATTTTTTTTTTCACCTAAGTACTGGAAATACCTGGGATTAATTTGTCTATGAGTGGAGAATGATGGACATTAATTCCCATTMTTAAACAGTGTTTCCACTTGGCCACAGTTTTAATCCAAGAAGCCTGTACTGTCTAAATTTGCTCCATAAACATTAATAGTAACTATTTTTTCTGGCTATGAATATTGTGTGTCAAAGCTAATCTTCAATCCTCTTTGCCTATTTTTAGTACTTTTTGCTACTCCTTTAAAATAATACAGAAACACTTTTCAGCATGCTAGGTGCCTGCATCCTCTTGCAGGCAGTGTGAATGTTTCCTTGGTGTTTTCTATTAAACCCACAATAGTAGAGTTTCTTTCCTTTCATTTGTAATATTTTCTTTCTTTCTGCATAGCTGTGTGAACGGTCTGCATTGCAAACCATTACTTCTAAATTATACATCTTCTGCTGGAAGAAATGAGATTCTGCAAGTGGCTGGTTTGTTCAATAAGCTTTCATGAGCTTTCTCCTCCAGACTCCTTGTGCATATTATTCTCAATCAGAAATATCTCAGGATGGTGGAAGGATATTAGCCAGAGGAAAAAAGCCTCTTATAATTGACCATAACAGCACAGTGGCCGGTGGATTTAACATCAAGTAACTTTTGGGTCACAGCCCTTGTTCAGTGACTTCAGTGTGATGAGTGGCACATCACCGTCCCTGAAGCAGCAGGTTGCTCTCACTGGCAGCACTTATTACAGCCAGACCATTTGGACCGCGGCTCTGCGAAATGTGCACCTTTCCAAATAGGGGGACGGCTTCAGCCAGCGTATGGTTTGTCAATGTGTAGCCAATTACACATCAGGAAACCATATTAGCCACTAGGTATGGCTTTAGGAGGGCTTAAAAATGAGCATATGAAAAAAATCTTTCGTAAGTATCTCCTATGGCAGTGGCATAACTAAAATCAAGAATCCATTAATACTGTCCCGAATTAACATGGCCTATCAAAAAGCATTGAGAAAGGAAGCAAAAAGTCCAAAATAAACAAAAAATACACTACTTTCCCTTRGGAAAAGAAGTAAGTGACTGTATTTCTAATCTAGTTTATTGGGAAAGTTTTGCTATTATTATTGAGTCAGTGCAACATCTGCGTTGAGCTGGTGACAAATCKCAGGAGAGAACTGGGGTGCTATTGTCTTAGGCACCCTGAGAGAAGAGCTGGGAGCTCACCTCGATGTACTCCTGTGTGATGTCTTAGTCCCGCACGTCTTGCATGATCTAACTCCACCTGAGCTCAATGACATTTTTTGACAAGCAGGGGTGAGGCAGAAAGTCCTAATGGCCTCTCAGAACCATTAAGAAAATTGGATAGGTGGTACTACTGCCTCAGAGTGATATAATATATCACCGTATGATTCCTAAAATTGCCAACACCACTCATTTATTAAATATACAGCACTCCTGTTACAACCACYGAAGCACTAGCTAGCACTGTCCATATCAGGCAAACCATCATTAAATTCCTCAATTCTGATTCTATTCTGTTAATGAGGATCCTGTGTGTTTCTTCACCTGGGTTCCTAATTAATCAAATACTTAAACCACCTACAGGCAAATTATCTTCATAAACAGAGGAAGATGTAATCAAGGACAAAAAGGTCCAATCATTTGGCTTTTTTCTTTAAGTGTTAATTCAGAAGAAAACAGAATATAAATGGAATGTCATTTTGCTTTAATTAAGAAAAATGAAAATAATTGTGTATTCTATTTTCACTTAGATCACCTTGTTGCATGCTTAAACTACAATTAAAGTGAGGTCAGACAATTTTGGAACTGAAAATTCTCTTGGCGATTGTGCTGAACAGAAGACAGGTGTCTATAATGATGCTTATCTGATATTTAATTTAAAATCTTTGCATTCTGTACTTGTTCACTTCTTTTTGGTTTTGGCTTGAGTTCTTAATTTAATTATCTTGTTTTTAATTCTAGCTTAACTTCCATGTAGTTCTTTTTTCCCTATCCTTTTCCCCTTATTTGCTATAGATTCTTTTYCTTCTTTGCCTTTTCTGCCTGTCTCACAATCACATGTGGAAGACCACTGGGAAAATCCAGAGAATAATCAGGTCTGATTTTCTTAAAAATATTTGGAGACAATGTTAGGTGATGCTGGATAATGAGAACACGCTCCTTTCTACATTGCTTTTGGAAGACATCAACTACTGTCAAGGATTTGACCTAGACCTTGCTACCTGGATGCTAATGATTACATATACACATTGCTTGTTCCAAGAGTCATGCAAAGTGCATGTGCTGGACTATATTCTCACTCACTGACCAGTAGCTGCTTGGCTATAATTTATCATTGAGATGACAAAATGCAGTTTACAACCCGTAWCCTGTATACCTAATGAGGCAATTATTCCAGGAGAGTCTGAGCTATTCAGCAAATTGACACAGAGCAAACAGAAAAACTGCTGGAAATGAAGACCAAGTTTGTTTAACCTCGGCGTCTCCCACTTAGACTGTCATTTGTTCGCATGTAACTTCCATTGGTAGAAAATGGGGTCTCACAACTTTGCCCTGAAAGATCATGCTAGCCAGATTTCCCAAGGCTATCTGGAAAATATTAGGACTTTCAGAAGATGTTGCTCCTCTGAATGCTAATTAAAGAGTAATGGTAAGTTATCTGAGAGGGAGTGGAACAGAGAGAGATGGGCTTTTTTCTTTCCAACTGGCACGGCAAAAGTGCTGTCTCTCAAAGGAGGGAGACAGCCAAGAGACAAAATTTATGTTATAAGCAGAAATGCCTCAATATCTTCCAAAGYACTATAATATAGTACATATATTTAACACATTATTTTTAGTTTACAAATGTTTGTTGACAGAAGTGACAAATACCATGTATATATGGGAGTGAGGAGTAGGAATGAAACATGCTGTCTCCACTTGAAATAGGTAAGAAGTCTCTTCTCTTCTTAATCCAAACAAATACACACCTGCAAATTCTTCACAAGTCAGCCAGCGGAAGCTCAGCAGATGACTCATGTTACACTCGGCTGGAACATGCACCGAGGTAGGCCTGCACTGACATGGCTTTTTATGCAATGCCACATGATGCTGAATAGCTGTGCGAAGCTCTGTTGCAATGTAGCACTTGTAAGCAAGAACCTTCTCCTTTCCAAACAACTGAAAAGGACCTGTCAGTGAAGTTACTTGAAAGAGAGGATAAATATGGTTTGATTTTGGCTGAGGAGGAGAGAGTGTTTAAACACACCTGCAGATCTGGATGGGATGTTCAATGCATTGACTAAACTTCCCAGGGTCTCTGCAATAATTCTATGGGCCAAAGGCTGTTAGGCAGCCCTTACTCAGGCAACACTCCTGCACAGATTTTGACCATAAAGCAAAAGTATTGTGTGTCAGTAACATCAGATAATGCATATTATCTTTTAGACAGTCAGCTTCCAAGATGTGCCTGGCAGGCATTTCTACATGGAAGTGGGATTGGAGAAGAAACCATAATGTGATAACTRAAGTTGCTATTCAGTGTAAAACACAATGCACATGTCACTACTCTCAAATATATAGCTCAAAAATAACAATAAAAAACAAGAAGGGACTCATATTTCTCTATCTTTGTTTCTTTTAACGTAATTGGAATATATTTACCTAGTTTCAGAGGGTAATAATGGTCTGCAATTACTCTTGAAAATGGCATATTTTTAGTAGATGTGAATTCAAGTATSAGAATGGTTGATGGACATATCCTTGAAGTACATAATTCAGTCAGTGGGAATGTCAACACTGGATGTCTGAGTAAGAGCCAGGCAGGAGACACCTTTGCCACTGCTCTCTATGGAGTGCTGTGCTGTACCAGTACCAGCTGGTGCTGCCATATCGACTGCCAACCAACCAAACCAACCAAGCTAAGCTAGCCGAACCAACATTAGTCCGTCATTGAGACTTTGGAGAGGTGATCCTGGGCCAGAAAATCCCGGCTGTCGTAACTGTTTGTTCCACTGATTAACGGGCTCTGTCTGGATAACTGGCAGTCATGAAATATTTGCTTCATGTCTGTTCATCTGTAAGCATGTTAAATCTTTTTAAAAAGCTGAATTTAAATCTATGTTGGCTTTAGCATGAACTCGTTGAGGACTAGGATTTTACCATGCTTTTTATCAGAATGACACTATGTGGACTGGGACGTAGCATTGCCTTCTCCTATACGCGCTTTGATCTTCTGCTGTTGTTATATTCTTCAAAGAACAGGAGTAAGGAAGAGGATGTTGTCATTGCTACTTTTTCCAGAAAATGCTTAGAATGAACACAAATCTAGAATAAAGTTTAGAGCTGGTACTCTGTTCACATTGGTCTTCAGAAGTATACGGAAGAATAAAAAAATACTTTTTCCTTTGCTTTTTTGATGTTTAATTTTGTTCCCATGGTGACAGGTGTTTTGTAAATATCTGAGAGAGAGAGATGCTCTGTACTGTGAGGAGAAATCATTTAAAAATGCACAAGATTCAGAAAAGAGTCCTGCTCATTTGTCATTTCTGCACAGACAAAATATATCTCAGAAATTGAATCCAAGGTTACAAAGAATGTATGCATGACAACCATAATTGCATTTTTTGTGTTATCTTTGACTGGATCTGAAAGTCCTAATCAGAAGATCATATTAAAGAAAACAAATCTAGCTAGACAAAATTAAGGTACTAAGTTTGTTCTTGTCTGCAGGAAGAAAAAAACAGAAACAGAAAGAACTCCCCCAAAAAATCTAACAAAAAAGATACAAAAAAGATGTCCAGTATCTTTTCYCTAGATCAAATATTGTTGCATCTGTATTTTGGAACTGGAATAAAAATGCCTTTCCCTTCTATTTCTGCAACAAAGATGCAAACAGCATAGGGACAAAAAGCAAATCCACTCCAGTTGCCTAATGAGGACACATTCTTCCAGGGTTGTTGCTGAAAGCCAGCGTGGCCTAAATGGAACTGAAGGATTTTCAACAACTTCTCATCCTTTTATATTTTCTAAGGTTAATCTACCTCCTTTGTGTTGCTTTCACTAGGCTGCAGTTGAGAGAACAAGACATRTAGCTCTGAACTCAGGCATCTTTCCATGTCCAGCTGATAAGGAAGTGGTTTGCTTGAGGCTGGAGCTAAACGAACTATTCATAATAATTTTTTTTTTCAATTAATTTAATCTTTTCTCTTGTACATCAGTTTGTCATGAAGAGACCATCTTTTATGAATACATTTCTATGCATTTCTATCTAGTCTAATGCCATTTGATAAATGCTTCAAGAGAAAATGAAGTAATCGCCTTTGTATTTCTTAAGAGCTGTCAGTTGAGGGATGCTTGTCACCAGTTATGGCATTGCTGCTGCCAATCAGAATCAGGAGACTGGCAGGACTGCACCGAAGCTGTGCTCAGATCTGGAAACTCTGGTCAAATCCTGCATTTCAGGCAAACCTGGAGGGGACAGAGCAGCAAGTAGCCTCTAATTTGGAATTAAGCTCAGAACTTCAGTCACTACAGCCAAACTGCTTTGAATTTTCCCTACCACTCATAGTGGTGGGCGAGGTACTCATCCCACTGAATTTCACATGTGTATAGCAGGACACAATAAAGTTAGGGCAAAAGTTAGGGCAGGGCTGTGTTTAGCCTCTTCCTTCCCTGGACAGCAGCTCTCCTCACTCTTCCTGACAAACTGCCAAAGCAGGTCTGCATCCTGGTCTCCAGAAAAGCTTCCTGGTCTCTGGAAGTGAGGAGGTGCGAGATGGGGCTGTACTGAGCACAGACCCTGGATCCGACAGTTTTGGAGAGATGGACGGGAACTGGCACTCCTCCTGCCCTGTGTGCTGAGGGCTTTCCCAGGCGACAGCTACTCCAGTTCACATCCCAGCCCCTGGTGAGGTCAGATCCTCTTCAGAGAAGCAGATGGGCAAAAAGAGGGAGACGTATGGATCCTCAACTCGCATTCAAAAGCCCTCGGATTTTTTTGAAATGTATGAAAAGTTGATGGAGGGGGTCTGCATCATTCATGGAAGATCCAACATATCACTCAGCAATAGTCTAGATTTCTGTGCAATAGGCTGGTTTATGCCAGTAAAATAGGTATAATAGGCAAATAGCAACAGAGAAGCAAAAAGACTGACAGCATGCTATGTTTGTTGGTTCACAAACTTCCCCTGCTGTCTATTCCGTTCTGCACGAGAGATTTTACTGCWTCTTTGTGGTTACCACTTCTCAGATTAAAAGCCTGAGCTCTGTAACATATGGCTAGTTCAGTCACAATGGATCTCTGGGCTTCTTCCAACACATTATAATTCAGAATTACCAGAATGACACTCATAGATGTCCAGTTAAAATGTTTTATCAGGGAAAATGTTTTTCCAATGGTACTGTTTGCTGCTGAATAGAAATTAAGAGTCATTTTGTCTGTGATTACTTAAATTTTCATAGAGAATGCAGACGTGAAATACTTCATGCAATGTCCTAATTAATGCAAATATGCCAAAAACCTTTATTTTCCAAAGAAAATTATATTACACTTTTACATTTCCACATTTTGTGGCTGCATATTTTATATACTGTAACCATGGTTACTGTGTCATTAAAGTCTATTCAGAGGGAGTTGGGCATAGCATACAGCTATCACAAAGAATGATTGCTTTTGTAAATTTAAAAGAAGCTCTGCAGCTAATTAGTGTGAGTTTGTGTAATTTGGACCAATGGAGAGCATGAAATTTGGAACAAATTATGGTAGAGTCTGAAGCAAATGGAGAACATTTTTATTTGATTTAGGAACTTGCCTTCTGTGTTACAARTCTCTTTAAAGTTTTAATTGTATAAGGCTGAAGTCACACACTGGCACACTGCTGATAGCAGGAATGTGTATGACGTTTGCTGAGAAGAGAAAGTAGTGTCTCTAAATGGGAAATCATGGTGACTGGCAGAAAGCTGGGAAAAGGGCATAGCATGTCCATGCCTGGCCATTCTCTTCTGATTTTGCATTATTTAGAAATTTTAGAAGCAAATTCAGCTTGCTAGGAATTTTCCAAGCTGTCTCTTGTGTACTCAACACACATATATATTCTCCCCCTGCCATGGTACCCACTGTATACGAGTGCATCCTTTACTGCCCAGTGCTGCAGTAGCAGACGCAAATTAGGACCTTGCAGTCACATATTCCCTGAATTGTTTATCAATCACTGATTTCCTGTCAGAAAACAACATCTCCATAGCAACATACATATATATGCTGATATCCTTTATATCTAATAGCATGGAATTTGATTTTAATAGCYGAATATCCTCCCAGTTTGGATTTTATGAATCACTCTCCAGCATGCTCCCCTAGCTTTTCGATAGTGTAGCTACCAAATATGATTTGTGTCATCCATATATGTTAGTAAGRATTTCCCCTTCATTAGTGTATTTCTTTGCTGGACAAATACAGTCGTCTCTATTGCTTCACTTTCCCTTCAAACACCAGCACTGGCCACTGCCAGCGGCAGCTTGCTGATTTGAGTGGCTGTCCAGAATGGAGGGTGCAGGGGGTGACAGCTTCCAGCAGCAAAGTAGTTATTGCCCATCCTTGCCCAGTCTCCGCACGTGTGCTGCTACCCACTCTCCATCTGCCAGCATCCAGGGGCAGCAATAAAAAACTTTCCTYTTGGCAAATTTTCTGAGTTTCATCTATTACGTTTGGCAGGCGCTACCAACTAAGAGCAAATTGCTTCTCATTGACTCGGGAAATCTAACACTGTCCTGATCCAAGCTGATGCTTGCTTTGTGTTTGTTACCTGTGTAACCCCAGGATCTACTAGGCATTTTTTTCTGCTCCAGGAGCTTAGAGAATAAGTAGAGAATTTACAACATTTTCTCCAGGTGCTTTTAAGCATGTATTGTGCCAGGCTCATCCATAACCAGCTATCCTTGGTCGCTCACCTGCCCATCCTCTGCTCACCAGCTCCTAACACAGGACCTATGGAAGGAACCAGATTGACCCCAGAACCTTCAGAGAAAAAACTTTCACAGATGAAGGAGACAAAAATTAAAACAAATCTTGAGTAGTTACTAATAATGCCTGTCTCTGCACCATCATCCAATCTGCTCCTCCAAAGCAGCTCTGCACACCCTGGCTATTAGGACAGACCATGGTTTCTGTAGGCAGAGGAGGTATGATGTTAAGGTTTTCTATGGACCAATGCCAATTTGGCTAGTCACAGTCTAGTATAAGCAGCTCTCAGATGAATGGGTGCTAAAACAGGAACAAAAATTCCATTTACCCATATTAAAAAAGACTCAGAGTCTTGTATACTCTTTTCGTGCAAGTATATCTTTAACAAATAGTTAGGCCATTTCAATTGCAGGCTGGTAACTGAATAAATAAGATCAGTAACACATTACAGGACTGTGTGCATGTGTCGTTCTCCCTTACCTGTTCACCAGTAGAGTTGCAATTTTGAGGGTCAGGYTCTCTGCCAATGTTTTCTCCAGTTAGTGCTTCTGCTTTTTTCAGCATCTAATCACCCATCATCTTTATCTACAGGATACCCAAACCCTTGCTTAGGATAATTCCCTATTAGGAGCTAGGAAGTGGTATGATGTAGCTGTGTGATGTACGTTGCTCTGTARCAATGTTCTGATGCAACATCGAGGCAGCACGTCAGGAACATTGTATTTATCTTTCTGCGGGTTTTTTGTATCATTTGGGGAAAGGCCAAATATGCCTGTGATTATGTGATGTTATCAGAGAACATTTCCACCCTTGTTCTGCATCAGAGAGTTAACACGGGGGAGAACAGCCACTCCAACATAACCAGCAGTGTGTGAGCCTGCATCTCCTCATTTGAGATGCTTCAGCAAAACCAGCCACCAGTCATGTCTGGACAGTATGGGCATCACCAGCGTGTTCAGGCTGAGTTCTGCTTCATTTTGCACAACCCCTTGGCAGAGCATTAACTACTCACTGGTAACTGTGCAGAAGCACACTCCATCTCAATTAAAAGCCTTAGAAGTACATGAGACATGCATTTTGTGGAGAAAAGAGAAAAACTGCCCTTCTGGCAAATGCAGGAAGCACATAATCCTCCATGTGATGGTGGCTTGCAGCAAGCATGATATAACAAAACGCTGTAGTGCTCCACTTGCTACCTCAGTCTGCTGCTTTTGTTCATTGCTTCTGCTAAATCCACATCACGTTTCCCATTAAGTTAGTAAATGTTAATTTCAGAGAAGCCAGCCCTTGTATTTTTTAACATTTCCAAAAATAAAGCATAACCAGAGGGTTCTTGTTATGTAACATAAATATTTTATCATCTTCCACATTGGTGTTTTGCAGAAAAAAATATGGACACACTTCTGTGCTTTTTCATTAGTTTTGATAGCCTTCTTGAAAAATCTGATGCCATACTGTACAAGTTGTCTTTCTGCATAAGCGTGGAATATTGCATTAAGTAAAACTAACACTTTGCCAAGTCTGTGCTCAAAAAGACAGGAAAAAAGTCTACATCTAACTCTTGATCTAAATAATAATTTTGTCTGGCAATGTATTCCTTCTGTACTACACACACTACTTTTTGATATTTCAAGAATACAAAATTGTCATTTTTGCTAGATTCATCATGCCATATGACAGACCTGTAAAAATTAAATTACAAGTACTGCAGTTCATTCTGTTCATGTGCTCGGTCCTGTACTATGGAGAATTCTGCTGGTATTTGTGAGGTTACCRCTTGGATACAAGGCTAGAGTGGAGTTCACAAAGTCTCGGTATATGCACTTAGCTACGTTGCCACGGGCCTTGGACATGCTATCAGTGTGAGGAGCGGGCTCTGATCTACAATCAGCCTCTCCGCAAGGGCCACTGCACATCCAGAAATCCTCAGTGTGCCTGCAGTAGTGGCCTTCAGCACATGTACTGCCCTACACGTCTCCAAAATGTGCTGGATTTTGAGCATATGTGCTATTTGATTGTATGCAAGAGATTCAGGATGTCTCAAACTTAAAGGATGAGACTGAAGAAAACCTAACTAGATTATATGGCAGCCTAGCCTGGGGCTAGTTGCAGACGGAAACAGATGGGGTAAGTTATCGTAACACAGTAAGCAAAAATAAAGAAAATGTAGCAAGTTATATAAGAAAACAGGCAGCTTTTAAAAAGACTTCTTGTACATAATAGGGAATCACTCAACACAGTCCTTGTTGTTGGAGCACTGTTCTGGAGGTTACATCAGCTTGGCATAATGAAGCTCTACATTTAGTACATATCAGTACTATTTAAGGTTTGTGATAACATTTACAGTTGACTTCATTTTTATTTGAATTACGTGCCAGAGATACCAGTAATATTTTGGTATTCTTGCCAAGGAAAAGCTTTTAATATTTACAGACAGACTTTGAACATGCCAGCTGGCTGACTCRTAAGAGTTTGAGTTCTCTTCAAAACAAAATTATGGGAGTCATTTATGTAAGTCTCATTGACAGTTTACTTTAGCTTTAATTTTCAATACATCAACATCAGCATCTCTGATTTATTTTGCAGTCTTCTGGGGAGTAAGGAAAGCCCTTACCTCTGTATTCATAATATTAACATTTATATAAATCAGCCAATAATCACTTGGATCTAAGAGCTGCATTTTATGTTCTAAACAAGATGCAGTTAACCTCCAGGGCACAAAGCCAGTAGTAGATCAGGCCRTCTAGGAACTGCACACAATAGGCCACCAACTACAAGCCAATACTCTTACAAGTTTTGACCRGAGGGCTAGGCAATTTTATATCCCTTGAAACATTTTCATTAGGAAATCTCATCTGTTGATATTAGATTGCTGCTTCTTTCCACAGAAGGATTAAATGACATCGAGYAGCTTCTTCTCTGTTGCTGCTTTTCAGCCAGCTTTTAGCCCCAAAGCTTAACCTTTCTTCAGGCTTTTCACAAAATCAAGCATTCAGCCCTTACTGCATTCAGCCTGGGCTTCCTCTCATGTGCTATGTCACTCTCTGTGCCTTTTCCTCCTGCTTCTCAGGAGTCCTATTTCAGACAATTCTCTTGCAAAATCTCCAATATATACATTGTTCATTATAGGCTTCTGCTTTGAATAGTGCCCTGAGTTTGTGTAGGTTCAGTCAGAAAACTGCCCTTCAAATAAGACAGCTCTAAGAAAGAAAGCTCATGTTTTGCTCTACCTGCAATACTGTCACATACAATGCAGTTGTTTGAAATTATAATAAAAAGATTATCTGGCTTGTTTGTTTGCAGACCACGGCATATAAGGTTGCTTTAAGAAGGGAGTCAAGGGCAGTGAGGAGGAAGGTGGCTGTTCCTTGTGCTCATTGGCTGCCCAGAGGTCGTCTAGGAAGRGCAACATGCAGATTTTATGCATGTCCTTTGTTAGACCTTACAGGTCACCTCAAGCCTTTTTCCTTCTCTGGACCTTCATGTGGTTTTAGATGATTAGTTGACTTGTGGCAGCTTACACTGCTCTTGCCCAGAGGYAGGTGAGATGATTTGCCATCCCTGCCATAGTCCTGCAGCAGCAGCAAACATGGTGATGTGGGCTCCAGCCAGCTCTGCCGGAGTGTGGCCATGCACTCCCTCCTGATCTGGATCCTGCGTGTGCTGCCAGCTGAGCTGGGGGTGCTGATTATTAGCAGCTGTGCAACAGCAGCTGGGGCATAAGACAGCTTTAACTCCTTCTCAAKAGAAAGAGAAGGACTGCAGAGGAGGTGTTGGTTGAGCTAATGCTTAGGAAGATGATATGCACAGCACAACTGGTCATCCTTCTAGGAACAGCAGGCTGAAACTTTCTTTTGTGAGGAGGRTTAGGGGGCAGCTAATGCTGGTTAKAACAGCCCAGAAACAACTCTAAGTTACAGCTCTCCCTGAATGCCTACACTAAACCCTTACAAGAGCAAAACCCTACCAGGATTTCATTTGTTCAACCATCTGCTTTGGAGCAGTCTCTGCTCCTTGGATTCCTGCAGAAGTGGAGATCAAGTTGGCAGAGCTTCGGTCCCTGAATCACCACAGCAGTGAGCTACTCTGATCTTTAGAGATGGGAAAGGCATGGGTGGACAAAATGCTGGTGAGAGACGGGAAATGGTACATAAGCTATGTCCACAGGCAGTGGTAGAACAAGTCTTAGGAGAGCCATGTGCTTCACATCTCAGAGCTTACAGACCAAGCTAGCCCGGTGGTGACCTCCTAATGGGCACAGGATAGCTTCAGATCCAGTGCCAAAAGCATACCAGTCACTTGAATTCCCTGATATATATATGTAGCCAATTTTGAGTTACAAGTCCTTTCTCAATAGGTACATGGCTGTAGAGTCTTGGCTAACTCTTTTCTTCCTTGTAACTGGTTTTGACAGTCCCTGGAAATGTTTTCTCAGGTGGCTCGAAGTAACCCTGAGTAATAGTAACTCTTTCTGCTGGAGACGCTCCTTTCACATATTGAAGATTTTTCTTCGCATTTTCTTCATGGTATGTATTTTGCCAAATAAAAAATCAAGCAACCTGCCCAAAATCAAACAAGATCTCATGGGACTTTTATCTAAAARAAAGAAATGGGTCTGAAGATCCCTTCTCTTTCCACACTGAGGAGGCCTTTAAGCTGCTATAGTTCTGATGATGGCTTTTAGGACCTTATTCTACAAAGAACTGAGGAGGTACATAACTATGCATCTTGCTGAAAGTTCAGGGAATTGTGTACCTTAGTAGAAATGCTGAAAATGCAGCTCTTTTCAAATATAAAGGCAAATATTCAGGGCATTAATTCATATTTCTTCATTCCATTTTGCACTGGCAACTGCTAAAAAGAAATGTTGAACTGAACCTTGACTTAGTAAGTGAAGTGAATAGTCGTGTGTTCCTTTTATGTCAAAAAATCTTTTGACTGTTTGTCCAGAATGACTCGTAAAGCTTCTAAATGGAGTTTCTTGGCCACATAGCAACTGCTCTTGCTGATGCCTTGCAGAAATATCTGGAAATAATATTAAAAGAAAAAAAGAAAAGATGGAGGAGGAAGCTGTATATGAAAACATTCTTTCCCTGATCCATATCTGAACGTTCCCAGTCAACAGGCTCTCAAGTCTGCACTTGAACTGTGCATCAAAGGAAGCAGTCRATGTGTATTCTCTTGTCAAGCTCATTCCAAACTGATGCATAACAGCCATGTACTAGCCAAGGTCATTTCAAAGGTGTTTACTCTGACTGCAAACTAAATTTGTCTCTCTTCACTTGAACATATAGTCGGAAATATTTGTAAACCAAACATCATAAGGCAAAGGTCTGACTTGAAGCTGATGCTCTTGTTGGATCTGGGAATAGGAAACAGCTGCACAGCAGTGACATTTCCCTGGAGACACTGGCCATCACTGTATGGTGAAGGCCAGGTTCAGAGGCAAGGCCTTGGGAGATGTCTCTGGAACAAACCAGTGGTATGGGCACTCTCAGACTTTTCAAGGGCTGCTCTCCCTGCGTGTGGATGAGAATTGACACCCTGTGCCAGGCCTGACCTGGCAGCCTTCACCTGCCCCTCAAGTGCCTGCCTGAACCCCTTCCTAGAAGGGAGAGCCCTGACATGGCTTGTGGCCAAGGCAAATGAGATCTGAAGCAGTGTGAAATCAGGTTGCACTTAGCCTTTCTTAGACTGAATCTAAGAATAACTTCGTTTTGGCAGCCTTTGAGACCAGCCAGGTTCAGGTCCAGCAGGTGCTAGAGCACCTCAGTGTCTCAGGAGGGGCAGACTTCTTCARTGCTGATGATATGCCATTTGCAAAGGCATAGGTGGTTTTCCTAACCAACAAAACAGAAATGGTCAGGCAGTCTCACAGTCAATGGTGCCTACTAGGCAGCCACAGGATATGGACCATGTCCCTGCGGGCTGGAAAAACTCAAGGTGTGGAAATGAGAGGGTGCAGGGGCTGGCACAGGCAGCTGCCAAGACAAGACACCCCCCTCACTCCTTGCACCAGTCCCAGTGCACAACATACTCCTAATCCGTGGCAAACACAGCGCTGCTGTTTTGTGTGGTCTTATGCTGGTCCTGTGTACATGCTTTGTTTTCTTTTGCCCTTTTGTGCCACCTAATAGCAATTTTATACTGTCCAATCTTCTTGAATTTTTAACGTGCATTTGCAGTGTTACCAGAACAATGTGCACAACTCCTTCAACATGCAAATATTTTTCTAGACTGCTCGAGCCTTCCTCTGTTGGCTCTGTGATAATATTGATAATGGATTAAAAMCAGAGCACCACTCAGTGCATAAAATAAGGACAGACATCTTTAAATTATAGTATATGTCCCAGATTATGACATTTTTATATTTTGCAACATGAAAACAAAACAGTGTTTAACTTTGTTTAATGCTGCTAATGGAAGAGAAAATGTGGTTTTTTTTGGTTAACTACCAGGTTCTTGACATTTCTGACCAAACAGTACAGTATTTCATTTCCACAATGGTACTTGCAGCTGCTAGCATTTACTCATGTCTAATCAAGCAAGAAGTTAACCTTGAATACCAAACACAAAATCTATAAACTAAAAGCTAGAACCAACYTGATTCCCTGAAGGTCATAGAATTTAAATAGAAAGGAACAAAAACCACCTTAAAAAACCAATCTGCATTATTCCAGGCATATAGCCACATCTCTTTGATGCATTATTTTCAGATTCTTTGTTAACCCTTTCCAGAATTCTTTTTAAGGCTTTTGAGTCAACTCTGGCTGTGCTTATTCAGGGTTTAATCAAGCTAACCCAGCACCCGAGGGCGAGGATGTTGTTGGACCTGTGCAGCAGGAAAAGAAGGGAAGCAAGAAGTCTTTCCTCCTCCGTTACATGAGCAYGGAAGTTAACGTAATCCAATTCCTTGTGCTCTAGTAAGTGGCAATGAGGAGAGGGAGCAAAGACTGCTCCGCAGAGTGGGGGAGGACAGAGCAGATTCCCTTTTAGGAAAGGGAGCTCGCAATATAGGTGGAGGCRGCGTGCTTGCAGGACGCGCTCGGTGCCTGTGGGAACAGCTCACCTCTGCTCCTTCCCTCTCTGCCTGTGACTGCACTTACAGCCACAATCTCTCCTATATACAGCAGTGGGAATTTTGACTGAGAAAAGACTGCAGACTCAGGTCTTCTGAGATTCACAGGATAACATTCAGAGGATATATTTAGCCACAATGTCATTTCTTTTTCCAGAACCTCATTTACAGACCAAATATTTACCATTCCTCTTCATAAAAATTTGAGGGCATTCGAGATCCTGCACTCCAGTTTGCAAGGACTTAGTCTTTTACCAGGATATATCTTTCAATTACTAAGCAGTTAACACTTGACCACTCGTGACAGGGCCAGACTCGGCCCTAGACAATGACATCTCCACTTAAATTTAGGTGTCTAAACCTATTCTGGTGAGGAGAGCTCTGGGTCTCAATTCAGGTGCGTGCACATCAGGGTCCAGGGCTATCTGAGGCACCCTGCAGCATCCAGAAGAGGCAGCTGGGTTTTCTCAGGGCTTCTAAAAAGGTACGAGACGCCCTTATGTGAGCAAATGTATCGAGTCTGACGTCCTACCTTCCCCCTGGTAACGCCAGATGCTTCAGGAAAAGGCATAATTTTTGTGAGACAGCGACTTCCATGCTCCAGTCTTGCCAAGGGGAGAGAGGGGCATTTCTCTCTTAATTCTCCTAGTACTCAATGCACCACCCTCAAATGTAGGGTTGTGTCACCCACTGAATTCCCTCCTTGGAGCTCTAGCTGCTTTTTCTCAAGCAGAGTGAGCATCTAATCTTTTGCTGAAACTTTCTGAACTGCTTATCACAGTTTCATCTCACAGGCAGCTCTACAGTGAGTCTTATGTTAAAGAAGTAATCCCCTGGATTTATTATAATGCCATTATCACTTAAGAAATATGAGACTGGAGTCCAAGTTAATTAAAGGCRCGACTGTTGGAGTCCTGGGCGTTGGCGAAGAGCTGTAATCCTTGTGTGAAGTCAATGCATCAACAGGCATAAACGAGACCTAATCTTGTAGGCTGACTTGATGCCTCCCGTTCAGCAAGCTCCTTGGTTTGTCCTGTTCTTTACTCTACCTGGGAGGATGATTCTACACAAAGTTGATAGATATTTTGTTAGAATTTTTCACTTCAAAATTAGTTTCAATTTTTAGGCCTGATGATATTACGTTTTTTTGTTTTCAGAAGATGCTTCTTACAAAAACTTGTTTCATTTTTTACAAAAATAATTTTGTTTATTTAGAATGTTTTATTCCCTCCCCATCCCAGTTTTTTTGTTGGAATCCGCCTCCCCACACTTCATTCTGCATATGAAATTCCACAGATAATTGCCTTGTTTTTTCTCCCTTAGAAAGAATTCTATTCTTTGACCATCTGTAACTATAACTTCTTTTCGGGTGACATTGAATTTCTTTTGGGAGAACAACTGGTCTTTCAGTGTGTGTCAGTTTGTACTTCAGAGACCTAAATAGCCCATCCTTATATTTGTGCTGGTCAGCTTGGAGAGGCAAGAACCCATCTCTGTGTGTCCCATTTTCCTACCAGAGGTTACCTCCAAATAGCATAAGGGCCGAATGAGTGATGTGCTTCAGCCTTCTTTATCTGGGTAAGCTGAAAGGCCRGACTGTCGGTGAGCACGCTGAGGCATGGATGCTTTCCTGCTTTATTGCTCTTGATGTCAGCACACCTAAGTCCATGAAAATTCATGTATTATTCCTTAATTTGACCCTGTTCAGAAAAAAAAATGCAACCTTGCAGAGAGAATGGGCTATGTGAGAATGGGTCTTTTTCACTTAAAATTGCCGCACATTCGATGGGCACTTCACCGGGTGATATCCTTTCATGAAGCACGTAGGGAACAGGATGTACAGTGCAGGATTGCTGGAGTAGTTCATTCAAATAGTTTGTTCCTGGCAGAGGGAGCTTTGAGAAACCCATTAGTGAACAATTACAGCATAACCTGCCCTAGGGGAAAATTCTTCTCCTTATTAATTAGGAATTGTCTATGACTGCGGCACGAAAGTTGTGTATTATCCGCAAAATGTTTCCAGCCCACTTGATTTAGTATTATCCATATCATATAAAACCTTTCTTTTAATGCTACTAAAATTTTGACCTTCATATTTTGTAACAATGAGTTTCACAACTTAATTATACATTATGAAAGACAAGAGATTCATTTTTACTCTCTTTCTTTTGCTTAAGAGTGCTCCTTCCTGGCCTGAGCATGCATGAACATTAGAAAATAATCTCTTGAGGCAATCACTTCTCAAAATCTATGCTAATACTTGTGACTTTCTTTTCTCCACATTTCACCTTTGTGTTCATTAGAAAGTTTTCAAACACTGTTGTGCTGCAGTGGAGACAATATATAGCTTCTCGTGTAACATCTCTTTGCATGTGTAAGATTTTTGAAATTATATCCTCAGGCAGCTTTTACTGAAGTGTTAATTGTTCAGACTTTGACTTCTTCAAATCTAGTTAAAATTATTCTCACTCTAACCTTCCCACAACAGTTGCAACATTTATTCAGATTAAA
>NW_028185037.1:10998700-11016402 GCF_003343005.1 Rhea americana
AAATAAAAAAAAAAAAGACAAATTGGGCTGTCAGTGGCACTTTCTATCATCTACCATCTGAGATGAGGAACTCCACATGGTTTGTGGCATAAACAAATTTAAACTGAGTGACAGATTGTTATTTCACTACTGAAAAATCCTTTCCCAATTTGGGAGAGAAAATGCTCTAGTAATTCTTATTAAAATCAGCCTACAAACCATCAAGGCCAGAGGCCTTTTTTGATTGCATTTTTAGAATAGCCATCTGGACTTCCTYTGGAGATTTGAGCTTATGTATAGCCTCTGGTTTTTATAGTCACTTCACAGAAGTACACCCTGTCCAAAGAGTCCAAGACCTCAGCTGCAGCTGAGGTAATGAATTACATACAATGCTATGCTTCGGAGRGGGTCTTGTAGGAGCCCCCCGTTAAAATTCTGCCTCCAAACCAGAGGAAGGAAGGACAATATTCCTGCGTCAGCTGAGGCTCGCTGGACTGCTGCTAACTCAGTCCTGCCAGAGATGGCTTATCCCTCATGTTCCTAAAAAAGGAGAAATTGTTTTCCTCTGTAATTACATGCTTTCCTTAGATTGGACCTGGAGCTTACCACACACAAATATCATTTATTTATTTTGTGACAGTCTCTTATTGACCATTATTGGCAGCACAGTACTCGCATAGTGGAAGTGGGTGGAAGTCAGTTACTGATATTAATCATGTTAGCATCTGAAGCTGTCTTCTATCTCAGTTATTTTGTATTTGGAATAGGAAGAAGATAAATGTTCTGGCAATGAATCAGCCAGAAGGAGACCTGAGGATCATTCACATCAAGGAAAACACTCCCATTGGGTASAGAAAGCCTGGAGAAGGTACTTGGAGATCCTCTGAAAAATAGGAGGTGCACCCATGGAAATGGCACCGCATAGGGTAATGAGTTGTTCCCTGTCATCCTCATCCACAGTAGCTGCATGTGGATTTTAACCTACTGTAAATACAAAGCAAYTGGAGTTAGGTTAGCGTTAATGTAAAGAGTTAAACTAACCTAAATTTTCACATATTTGCTTCAGGCTGAAAGCCCGTATGGTGACAGTAGTTGTGGATGTGTGGTATCCTTTTGTCCAGCAGTTACTTTGTCTTAGCCCAGAAAGGCCTTCAAATCAAAAGCCTGTAATGTTTTCCTCAACTGAGGAGTCTCAAGCTGACTAAAGAGACATGCATCCAAAAGCCAAGTGTCTCCGCGCTAGAAAATGTCTCACCATTTTGATTCACTGTGTCAAGAAAGTTGGAAGGTTAAGTCTGTATTTATATATATATATATATATTTTCATGCTGTGGTATCAAAGTCATATTGAGTCCACTGATTCTCTCACCCCTGTTTCTCCATATTCTCTCCTTTATATTTTCAGGAGCATTTTTTGGTTCTCCAGTGTTTCTCTTTTGCCATTGTCAGCTCCCTCATCAAGAGTCTTGTCTTTAAGTTTTTACAGGCTGAACTGGCCTGTAATAGTTTAGTATTTATTAGTTAAACTGCATCCATTGTGCATCCATCAGTGACCTTGAAGAAGGGATGTGCATACAGGGGATAAAGTTTTCTAAGGGTACTATCTGGCTGCAGGACTGTCAATACTAATGAGGAAAGGACTATGTTCAGAAGGCACCAGATAGATTACTAGCAAAGGGAGGAATAGTTGTACAGACAGGAAATTGAGCAATAGCAAAAATGATAGGTTAAAACTGGGGGTAAATAAGCAGGGTGGAAAGATCTGGTGATCTGGATGCAGATTGGCGAGGAACACCCTGTATGGAGGGTGGAAATCAGAAACCCAAGGGAGTTGCTTAGGCACCGGACACAGGGGCTGGGAAGAGCCAGCATCCCAGAATAGGATCGACAGCATTGGACAGAGGAGGAAAAAGGTGGAGAGACCACAGGCTAGCCAACGGGAACACTATGTCCGACGCCACACTTCCTCTCTGGAATTAAACACCTCCCTTCAGCCATGAGACAAACTGCTGGCACCCACAGGCCAGACTTGTTTCCTGCACTTAGGCAGCTATGTGTCCTGGGCATGGGTGCTGGAACACTCTGTTGTTTAACAAAACAACTTTGTCCAAGCCAACCTGAAACATAATATTTCATTTTCATTTTTTCAGTAGAAAAGTAAATCTAATTTTTAAGAAAATTGRTGTTTTCACTATTAGAATCTTGCATTTTGCCAAGAAAATATTTGCTATTAGAAGGTCATTCCAACTGGAAGTCCCCACCCTGCTAGGGACTCAGTTGTTATAACAAACTTCTATCTTTCAGGTTATAGCTTTGTAGGTCACAGCTGCAAATAAATGAAGATTTCAATTCAGTATTTTTCTTAAGAACCAAATCCTCTAACACAGGCCTTTCCCATAATGTTTAACAATGCATACAATTTTCAGGTGAAAAATAAGAGTGAGTCATCACTCAGCAATAGCTTGAGTGACAGATACCTAGTATTGAATATCTAGATTAACCTAGACCATGTTGAGCAAGAAAGTAAGTCCCACATATGTTATTGTATCCTGGCTGTTTTTGCATTCCTTTGAATGTCTGGTTGTGCTATGTGTTGAGACACACCAGGAATTTCCCAGTTAGTTGAGAAGGACTATATTACTGTACTACTAGGTTCTTCACCCTGGTAAATCTGTYTTAAAGCATTTCCAGATTGGGGTCAGTGGTTTTTGTGCATCTAGCTAGAGGAGATTAACAGTTCAGAGTAACACACAGATGAGAGCCCAGATTCAGGGAGCAGTGAAGGGTGTGCATGAGCAGCAGACTCTTAGCTATGAGGCATGTCTCAAGTATCACAGAATCACAGAATCACAGAATGGTTGAGRTTGGAAGGGACCTCTGGAGATCATCTAGTCCYCCCSCTCCYCCCATGCAGGGTCACCTAGAGCATGTTAGACAGGATTGTGTCCAGGCAGGTTTTGAATATCTCCAGAGAAGGAGACTCCAYAACCTCTCTGGGCAACCTGTGCCAGTGCATGAGGAAAGTTGTTCTTCCTCATATTCAGGTGGAACTTCCTGTGTTTCAGTTAGTGCCCATTGCCTCTTGCCCTGTTGTACTCAGCACCACTGAAAAGAGCCTGGTCTCAGCCTCTTGATACCCTCCCTTAGGGTATTTGTAGACACTGATAAGATCCCCCCTCAGTCTTCTCTTCCCCAGGCTAAACAGGCCCAGCTCTCACAGCCGTTCCTCATAGGGCAGGYGCTCCAGCCCTCTGATCATCTTTGTAGCCCTACGCTGGACTGTCTTCAGTAGCTCCATATCTCTCTTGTACTGGGGAGCCCAGAACTGGACACAGGACTGCAGAGGTGGCCTCACTGGGGCTGTGCTATATCCAAAATGTCACAACACTAGAGGAACATTTGATCTCATAGTGCTGTGAGTCTTTATAATAAAATGTTTGGAATAATCTGCAGGTCATGCAGTTATTTTTGGCTCTGTAGGTGGTTAGAGTGCTGCAGTGCTTTGGAGGAGCTATGTAGGTTGTAGTTCCCTGTGATTCCTGGGACGTGGTGGAAATTCACTGTTAGACACTATCATGAGCTTGTAACTCAGTTGCTGATGTTTTTAATCAGTGTGCCTCATGATGTCAGATGTGTTACAGTCTACACATACTGATTACAAGCTGTAYCATACCACATAAAGGACTAATAACTTGTTCAAGATTTTATTTATTCAAACAAAGAAGACTAGCTATAGGTTGGCTATTTTGGATAGATAGTAATATTCTGATATTTTTCAGTGGACACTAAAAGGAACTGTGGACATTAAAAGGAACCCTATTTTTTAAAGAATTTCCTCCAAACTGCTGCATTCATTATTGATTTTCTTTCTACAGTTATTCAAACATCAATACTTTTCTAACAACCACTTCATGAAAATGCAGTTTATGAGAAGTTATTTTTATTTTACCATTCTTCAGTAATTTATTTCATATCTCGATTGCATGCAAATGTGAAGAGTTCAAAGGGAAAAAAGGCAAATATCTGTGCTCTTGAATGTCTAACATTTGAGATTTGAATTAGTTAAGATGTCTTTTACCTCTCTGTTTCTTTTTCTTTTTTTCCATTGATATGAACAACATGGATTTCCAGAAATCATCACCCACAATTATTTTATTTTCCTAAGCAGTCAACACTGCAGAGTATTTTGAAGGTAAGAACAAATAGTGAGTGTTTTCCCAAGAAAAGCCAATGTCCAGAAGTCATTTTACAACAGACAAATACAAACAAAGGTATATCTAAAATGGCTGGTGATGCCCTTCCACCAGCTTTATACTAACTGTTTGCATAAATATTTTGCTGTGTGTTCTGTTGTACGAAGAGGACATTATTCTTGAGCTCTTTTCTCTGGATTCTGCAACTGCATATTGACAGCCTCAAAAGTCCTAATTAGTACAACTGATTTGCTTTAGGGAGTTAATATAAATGATAACAGCAAAAAAGTGCTGCGATRTTTCAGTGTTACAGTAGCTCTACCACAGAGCTATCTCAGTAAACCCTTTAATTATAGACAGGTTGCCAAGTTTCTTTGTGCTTTCCACGATGTCAAAAACATCTGATTTACTGCCCAAGGCAAAGAGGAGGCCGGGGCAGAKCCTGGCTCCTGCAGGCACCGTTCCTGTGTTTCCTGCAGAGCATTCAGCACTGGGCTGGCTCCTTCCTCTGGAATCCCCTCCTCTTCCTCGCCTGGGCAGGAGTCACCACCCAGCACTGCCACACCACTGGTGGCTCCAGGCAAGGTCCACAGCCGCTCGTCATCAGCCTTATTGACAAGTATTGAAAGATGCAAAWTATTCAGTTTAGATTTAACTCTTTATGCCTGGGGTTTGCTGTAACAAATATTTGTGTAACAGCTTAAAGGTGTCAATCTTTYGAAGACAGCCCTTGCAGCTCCCAGCAGGCAGCCGCAAGGGGCAGTCGCTGTGTGCGCTACCTGCACACAGGGACTCTGGGGAATCAGAAGAATTCAAACACTGCTGTTTATAGCCATTCACAATATTCTTGGTAGATTACCCCCCCTCCTCAACACACATACAAAAGGATATTATTAACAGGGAAGAGAGAGAGAAATAATTTGTCGAGGAAAAATTGAAAGCAGAAATATCCTTTTCGTCACAGKAGAATGTTCAAATGTCCTAAGTAATGAAGAAATTTGAATTACTCAGTGGCGCTGATGTTGAGAAATGAAGAAGAAGTCTTGGTTTCCTACAGGCTAGTGGTCGAATTGTTACTTCCATGAGTTAAGCAACCTTTTCTCCTCTTAAATGTGTCCTAGAGGTAGCTGAGGAGAATCTTCTCATGTCTAGCAATGAAATCAGAGCAAACTCAACAGAAGAAAACAACGTATTACTGCCTTTACCCTCACCTGTGCCCACAGCACTAGGCTGGCAAAGTTGACAAAACTGCAAAGTAGTTGCAAAGCTATTCATAACAAGAAATAATTGATCTATGTCTTTCTGAGGAGATAGTCTATGTTAAGTCACCCTGATTATCCCTTGGATAATACCTTCTACTTAAGATTTCACAATGATATGCTTTAAAAAAAGGAATAACATCTTGGCTTGAAAATTTATTACATTTATTTGGAAAATTTGCCACTTTCTCACCTAGTGGTGCAGATTAGCTGAAGACAGAGGCATGACTGAGTAGGACACAGAGTGTAAACTAGAAGCAGATATTTAAATCACATTATTGAAACTGGAAAGGGGTAAATTGGGAACAATTAGTAGGTAACCTTGTTTATACCCTGGCAAACCGAGACCATTATTTTCCTAGCTATTGAGAGCTAAATTCTTATCTATTTCCAAAAATAGATAAATGAATAGATGAATAAATAAAATAATAAAACAATCTATATATACTAGCTTTAATTTCTAGTACAGCAAGGGAAAGTCCTGAACAGGTGAGCACCAGAATGTATTCTTTGCTTCCAGCTCTCTGTTTCCCCTCTGCTGCTTCCTTACAGGTGATTTGTAACTCACCTTAATCTCAAAATATGGAGGAAGGTGTATGTGGGGACTCCTGAGAGGAGTCCTGAAAGATCATTACAGATGGTCTGAAACCACCATTCATATATTTTCCAAAAGGTACTTGAAGGCAACATAAATAAAAAGAGAGGAGAGAAGGATCTATGGGATAACGTCTCAGAGGTGAACAGTTAAGCAGTCAGAAGATATCAGTTAATCATTGCTAAGAGTCTTTAAAATCTCAGTGGCATATCTCAACACTCATCTACACATGCTTTTCTTTGTGCAGTTTTAATTAATTTAATCTGAAATCAACCTTGTTAAAGCAATGCAGCTCCCAGGAGTATACACCATTATTCTAATAATGTTAAGGAAATCACCTTTCCTGATACGACAGTTTTATATCCTCCATTCTCAAATATAGTTAAATGGTCACAAAAATTCAGTGTGATCTAGGATGTGAGAAATGCTCAGGTCTCTATCAGCATGTAAATAACTGGAGAAAAATGGCTTGAAAAGCAGAAGCARTGTCCCTGGATAGCATAGGTTTGAAAAGAAAGCTTTCTGGATACAGCATAGAGATTATTTCTGCTGAGATAACAGGAGTTATTGGCAGACCTGACTAAAAAATGGCTGAAGACACAGATGATGTAAGCAATTCATTTCTCTTGAAATGCAGATATGGATGTTATTCAAATCTCCCCCCTCTCTTTTCAATTACATTTTCTCTCTATTTTTRATAATTCTTGTGTCATTTGGTTATTTCACATCAGAGGCTCCAGAGAAAAAAGAGCCCTGGAGTTGTGCTGAAGGACAGAGTTTCTGAGACCACCTCCCCAACGCAGGCCTCAGGCAAATGAGTGATTGCTCACAAGTTAAGGAGTTATTGAATGAATTCACAGTGGTTTACAAGCACACATGCAAAAGGGTGCCTGCATCTTCTACTGAGGGTTAAGCTCAAGTGTTTTATCTCATGTTCGCTAATAGGCCAAGAGCATGCACATAGCCCATCAGCAAAGCTCATCGTGCTGTAAATTGTAAGATCACTGTTTGGTCTCAGCCATCAGCCTCTGTCAATGAGGACAGAAAATACTCTCATTTCTACCTGAAATGTGCGCATCTGGGCTTCATGTATTGCCACCACAAATCTCATAAAGTAGCTGTCATTAGGAATTACCATCCAATGGGGTGTTTCTTATGGTAAAAAATAATTACAGGATAAAAAAGATCATTTCTTAAGCTGTATTTTTTGAAATAAATTGATTTTTATTAAAAAAGAAGTGAATATAATACCTCAAGAAGAATAAATGTAGGCAATTGTTGCAGAAAAGTTACAAGAGTACTGGTAAACAGGAAAAGACAATAGTGAGCTTTCAATGTGAATTTTGAAGAAAAGGGGCCAAAATGGTCTTAGATATTTTAACAGGGGAGTCCTAGGTCTTGTGTCTTACCCCTCTRCATGGTCTTGATCAGACTGAAACTGGAATATTTGTACAGACCAATTCTTCACATTTTGGAATGGATGTTGAAAAATTGGCAATGATATTGGAAGGAACAAAAACTGTTGAAGTCCTAGARATAGTCCTTAAAGTGATGACTTTAATAGACTACTAAGAAGACGACTGAGGAAGTAGGTGATTGAGTGTCTACCAAGTAGTTAAAAAAATAAAAAAAGACAAAACTGTAGATAAAGACAGACAAATTCAAATTAGAAATCAGTAACAAAAATTTATCTAGGATGGCAATTAATCCTTGGAACAAATAATCAAGAGAAGTTACRGATTTTTCACCTCTTGATCTTTCTTTCCTGGAGGGCTTCTTTCACTCAATGGACTCAGTACAGAGATAATGGCGAAATCCATCAGAAAGTAGTCTGAACCCTTTTCCCTTGAAACTTTGTGAACATGTGATGGAGAGAAGCTGAAAGCATAAGCCAAAGACAAGCATTTGCAGCAACATAGGTCACACCAGGCCACTGGTACTGGAATAGTGATATTATTTCTCCAGCTATTTTCCAACATGAACAAACAGCTGAGATTACCTCATACCACTCCATCCCCTCCAATGATCTACTCTTGCCTCTGCCAGCCATTCAGGACCCAGATGTTGATGGCTGTAAGAGGGGATAATTACACCATACAGACACAGCTTTGCTGTGATAGCTRGATAGTCATGCTCTCAGCCAAGCTCTCGGGACTACTGAGTGACCATTTTGGGATGATGAGCTCCCTTACTGTTTCTGCAGAGCAGCCTTAGGCTTTTGTAAGAACTTATCTTCCAGTCAAAGAGAATAAACCAGAACAGAGTGCAAAAAGCACTTTATACTTGTGGAAGTAAATGGCAGTGTCCAGTAGGAATGTCTCACCTAAATCTAAAGTACTGTCTTAACACTTAAGATACCGCAGGTTTGCAGGCAAAACTCTGAAATCAGCTTGAAGTCATCTGAATTAGCTAACAGTAACCAAACTGTGCAAACCAGGTGTGGCTCAGTGAGTGTGAAGAAGGCACTGAGCCTGGCTGGAGAGCAGCAAYAGGAGGGCCAGGGTGGCTCACGCAGCAGAGGGCTGCCCCGTGGAGCTGTATGGGGGGRAAAGCTTTGCAACCTGCTCTCTCAGGGTGCAGAGCCACTGCGGCAGACAGCCCTTGGGTGATCTCCTGGAGCTGGGTGTTGTGCTCGGGGTGCAAGCTGCACTCCCRTTACCCGTATATCCCTGCTGTAGTCAACCCATCCTGGTAATGTGCTGTTCACTTGTGCTGCTCAGAGAGAGAGACCTGCCACGCTGCTGTCTACACACCCCTGCTGTTTTCAGCCAGCCTGGATGATGGGCTCTTTCTATGCTTTACACACACACAGATAAAAGCAGCTTCCCAAGCTGCTGGAAGCCAGCGTGGTAGGAGGAGAGGCTGCACAGGGGCGGACGGCACTGTACAGTGTTTGCAGGCCCAGCAGATGGCACTCACATTGCATGCTGCCGGCGCACCGCGCCACGCCATGCCACGCCGTGCCGAAATCCTACAGAAATCCCCACAGCCCAGCCCAACCCAACCCAGCTGGAGAAGAAGTCTGGCGAGCAAAGGGCCCGTGTCTTTACTGGGCCTGTGAGCAAACTGCTTTCCAGGCTATTCATCATTATTTTCCCGTGCTGAGAACCATGGCTGTTTGCAGCTTTACACAGATTATCGACTTTCCTGCAATGCATAAATATTCAGCATCCAGGCTCTGTYGCCAGCTGGGGAAATGCATTCAGAGCTCAACACAATGGCCTGAGATACAGTCACAGTTTCAACACCGAGGGCGTAGGTACAGCCAGCTTGACTGGATGGCCTCAAGGTCTCYTTCCTCTTTCTGCATAAGAGGATCCCCCTATCCCAGGTGAATCCATGAGATTCTTCCTGTTATTTTGCAATCCTCTTTCTGGGAAAGTGGAGCAAACCTTTATAGCCTTGAGGAGCCACTCATCCATGCAAAATAGCCCGGGGGCTGCAGCCACCTCCCCTGTTGCAGAGGAGGAGACTAAAGGACGGTGTTAAAGATGGGTAGAGAGTTTCAGGCTTTGAAATATAGCTGAAAACATCACTCTGATACCATACCAAAAGAACAAACTTTAATTAGAGGCATCTGTGAGTTTTCTTTTCCTCCAACAACTTCCCTTGGAGCACAAAGCAATAGCGGTCTTTAGAAAATAATAATCCTTCCTGTGTGCACCTGTAGTGAAACAAGTGGTCCAAGTTTCCTCATTTAGTGGGGGTAAGAAGATAAAAGGAAAGGGGGCAATAATGGTATGGTGAGACAGATCCTTACTTGGCACACTCCCTCTCTATGCAGAGATGGGCATGTATGGCAATCCCTGCAATTAGGGTGTCCTGTTGGCTGCCCTGCTTGATCCTGGCKTGATTTCCAGTCCATTCTCCCTCTGCTTATCAGACCTCACTCACTGTCAAATGTTAGCTGTCCAGAGGTCAATGGCACGGCTGATTAGTTTCAGTTAAATTCTTGCATATTTTTTCCTGTTCTGACCCCCACTGCCTGGGAAAAGCTCTCTGTAAATGTCTGAAAACTTCCTCATTGCCATCTGGTCACTTCTCATTTCCCTTAAAGCTCTTATTTCTCCAAATACCTACATAAACCATGACAGTACTTAGTGCCATCTCAAGGTGGCACCTTGAGATGATCTGCTGTCATATTGACTAGCATCTTCTTACTATTGCTTTGCACTCTGCATCCATTTGGATCTATATGTTTTCTTTTGTCTAAAATCTGAATGATAAGCTTCTTGGAACAACAATATTGTAAACATATTTCTGTTCCATGTTTGTATGCATTTAACACTGTGGAGTTGTGTCCTCAAGCAGCATTTTGGGGCTACAGTAATAAAAATGTTTGTTATCAATGCTATGCTACCCAATACTATAAATTTGCCTCATGCTTCCAGTTATAAATTCCTATTTTAGTTATTTATAACTTTTTGAATTTTTATGCTGGGTGTCTGCCCCTACTTAAATTTTTTTTGGAAAGTTTCAGCAAAAATGGTTATGCTGTTTCCCAGAAAAAAGATTAGTAAAAAAATAYATTGTTTTGCCAATGCTAATGAATTGGTTGTAAGAATTCTTTTTTGGAAATGCTAGCTTCTTCGTGCTTTGACTTGAAGGTTGGCAGGTTGGAGGTATCCTGGTGCCAGACACATAAACATTTGCCCATATTTGGCTGGGTTTTAAGCCCTGCTCAGTAGTAATATGGTAGAGTTTGGCAGATAAATTCTTCACGACTCCTGTCTGTCCTGAGCATGTGCTACTTTTTACATGCCAGCTGCATTATCTCCAGAGGGTGGCCAGGGCCTTCAGCATCCTTATCAACCAACATTTTTCTTGCAGTTGCTCTTGAAAGTAGCAGTAAACTGTCACATGACTTGCGCCTCCGGTGCCCACGCTATGCCAGACCAACAGAGAGCAAGAAACCATTCAATTTGAGTCCAGGCAAGAAAAGTCAAGATTTTGGATGGGCTGTCAAAGAAGAGTAAGAAACTGATCTGCAAAAGTATGGTCGCTATYCGGTTTTGTCCTAATTAAATAAATAGATAAATATACAGAGAAACTGGCTAGACAAGGAGACTTGAAGCTGAAATCTATGAGGAAGAACAAGTGTAGTATGAAAAAATGTGAGACTGGTAATGTTAGAGCAAAGTCAAGGAGAAAGAAAGTCATATTGGCTAGGGGAAAARCCACAAAGCAGGATGAAGAGAAGGMGACAGGTCACTTTTAGGAAGTGGCTGGATGAGGAGGTAGTTACAAAAGAGCAAATCGGATGAGAAGCCAGTCTAGATGAAGCAGGACTGAGGAAAGAGAGAAGACTGAAGATAGAGCTGAGCAGTCTAAGGAGGGAGGTGGGAATGGGAGTTCATGCGACTTGATTTGAACTAGGGAAAGATTGAACAAAAACCCCAAATGAGAAAGATGATGCTATGTATGCTTAGTAGATCCAGAACTGATTTGAGGAGGCTGGGAGTGGAGCAAGAATCACGAACATGGGAGAAAAGAAAGGTGAGGTAGACACAAAGACTGGGGACAAAAAGCAGAAACAGGGCAGACTAGTGATAGGAACTGAACATTTAGTATTATGTAGAATGAGGTTAGAGTGTGGGAGATTCTAGTTCGACAGATAGAAAAGAGAAGTTCTGAGACAAGAAAAGATTATAGAGGGAATAAGGCAAAAAAGTTAGGAATGTGTTGAGGGAGGAAAAAAAAGGAAAAATGAGAAAAGAAAGACTTGTGAATCCAGCTCTGTGACTATCGAGACTTGAAACCCTGAGACTTGTCAGCATATAAAAAGCATCTGCAAAGCTCGCTGACAGACCTTTTCTCATATTCCCTTGGCAAGCTGGTCCACACAGAAGATGACAGTCAGTTAATACTTTCTCTGGGCAAAAATTCCTGCCCTGTCAATGGCAACTATCTGGTGTCAGTATGAGTCCATAGTGGAATTTCTGAGAGGATTTTGTTGTCTTTTCAAAGAATCTAGGCAATTGCAAACAAAAGTCCCTTCATACAAAGAGAGTGGCAAGTCAGGCTCTCAGAAGTTAGGAAATGTCAGAATTGCAGATACCTACTGTGATCTTAGTTTAATGTCCTTTCACATGGCTGCATGCAGCATGGCTCTTACTTTCATTTCATTTTTATTTCAAAGTACTCTGAAGCAGAGTATTCTGAAAGTACTCTTTCAAAGTATAGATGCAGGTATAGATGTATACATACAGCTTATAAGGAACTTTGAGCTATAAATAATTCAATGTGAATGAACAAGGAAGATTAATTTTACTGGGCACCAGTTTCTGCTGTGTTTATAGAACACAGTAGTGTGAGGCATTGTATGTGAATTTAGAAGTTCACATAGAAATAGTGTATTTATCTGTAACAGTAAGGAAATCTTCGGAAAGTACCTCTGATTACTCTGGCAGTTTCTGAAAGTTCTTCTACCCACTTACATAGTTTATGAGGCCCAAGGGAAAGTTTCATATCAACATGCTGTAGCTATAGCTAGGTATTACTTTGCATATAAATACAACAGATATCTTCAAAGCATGAATATGGTAATTCCATGGTTTCTCCTCACAGAGTCTCAGAGTCTCTCCTCATAGACTCATAGACTCTGCTCGCCCAGATGAAGACTTCACCATTAAGCCATATTAAAATAATGGATATTCAAGAGTCCTAATTTCCTTATAGAGGAGAATTTGATGTCAAATGTTTTGGATCCTCGGCTTCCCCCTTGCCTGGTCAGGTTGAAGATAAGTGTAGATATGGAGGAGAATTTTCAATGGTTGCTTTAGATGATGATTTGTTTATTTGAGGATTAAGATAGCATTGTGAAACCATCAGCAATGTCTGATCCATCTGACTTTGTAGGCCTGCAGTTATATGGTCTCTCTCTTGAGAAAGCTTCAAAAAAAATATATATAAACAATTGGCTTTTGGTACCAGTCTTTCTTTTGGGAAAGGAGTTTATCAGAGATCTATAGTCTAAAACCAGTTTGTATTCACATATTGGTTTTATATCCCATTGATTCGGGCTYGGTGTTTGTATGAATACACTGGAAAGACTAGGGAGGAACTTTGACTTTGGTGCATTCAATTCAGTGATGATTTTTAGTTTCTACGTCACTGTCATTTTTGATCTGGATAATGAGTGACAGGACTACTTTGATGAGCTTATGCCCTGGTTGACATCTCACCATTCATGCCAGGCAGGATGGGCAGGGTAGAGTAGGCAAGGAAGCCGGAAGTATTGACATTTAYGCCAGCACTCCTCCTTGAGAAAGCATGACTGCCATTTGTAAGACAGAGTAACAGAGTAACAGAGATTCAGCACATTTCAGCTGTGTACCTGGACAATTCAGGACCAGCTGTGGCCAAGGGCACTTTTCTGCACATGTAATGCAAGTGTGACCTTTTCTGTTGCATACAAACCTGTGGCAATCATCAGGATATTGGCCTGAAAATTAGACTGCTGTAATGTTCCTCTGATGTGGAATCACAACAAGGTTCTGAAGAACGCTGAAACCCATTGAAAGGAGCTATGTGCTAAGGGTTTCTGAGCTTAGTGCTGAGCMAGAGTGTAGGTCCGCAATTACGCTGTGTTGCTTTATACTCTGCATTTTTCCTGCCTTATCTTTTTGCATCTTGCATCTTTATGGATTTTTCCAATAACTCTCCCAACCTGAGGGATTCTACAGATTCCTTCATAGGGCACAAGGACAGCAAGTGGATCTGCTTGCTTCTTAGACTCAGGGACACAGACTGATTTTTATATTCTGAGACATTTCTTTCCAACATATGTCAGAGACCTACATTCACCTAGCGTTTTGGCAGTACAGTTCCCAAAAGAGTCATTTCAGAACCAGGAGAAAGGAGAATCTGGCCCAGGCCTTCCTTTTAACAACAGTATCATGTTCTTCATAAGAGTTTACGAAGAAATATTTCTGGCTTCTCACTAGATGTGAAAGCATGCAGCTCCATCTTGCTCTGTTTGGCCTRAGGGAAAAGCTAAAGGAATCTAGTCAGAAAAGAAACAGGAAAGATCTGTGAAATATGGAAATATGCTGTGTAAGTAAGGCATGAAACATGAAGATGAGCTTTATGCTAGTTTCTGCAATGGGATCATGAAGAGATGTTTGAGAAGCCTCTAACCACAGTGTGGGACAGTGGTAGCAATAWGGGCTAACATTTCAAGCACTGTATGGAGGCATGAACTGCAAACTCAGCTTGCTAAATAAAGACTAGGCCTGCTTTTGCATTGCCATGCTGGGATTAGGTTAAGTCACTACCRGTATCTTCAACAAGCTTTCCGAGTTTCTCTTCTTCCAGTGCACAGCCTGAATGCATGGGATACCTCCAATACAAGACTTCATGYTGAGGGAGAGAGTAAAACAGTAAGCTGCAGCCAGAAATACGCCACATGGTGGGCTTCTCCAGGCACAAAGACGCTGCCGCTGGGCAGCATTCCCACCACCTCGCTGCTCTCAACGTGCCCTTGAGCACYGCTCGACAGCAGAAAGGATCAGAGAGCAGTGGTGACCCCTGAAAGAGGCTGCCTCTCTGCACTGCGTCTGTCTGGGCGCTGTAGCTCCAGCTGCAAGGGGCACTGAGCTGAGGACTGGCTGTGTGTTTTACGTAGGAGYACGTTTTTAAAAACGTCCCCGTGACAAATGCATTACTGCAGTCCTAGTTTAAGCAGCAAGTTTAGGCAGAAGAAGTAATTCCACTCAAAGCACTTAGCAACARGTAAAGCATGAAAAATTAAAATTCGAACATTTTGGCAATGTAGCAAAAAGTTATGACAAGAATGGTGACAACAGACATAATGGAAGATTTTTGTCCTTTTTAATCTCTGAGATGTGATGATTTCTTGGATCCCAGGCACCTTTAGTCACAGACAGCAACCTTCACCCTCATCAGATTTTTTTTTTCTTCTTCCACCAGAAGGTTATGATGGTTTCTTTCAGATGTAACTTTGTATTAGTGATTGGTCTTTTTCATTGCAAGGCTGGATCGCTGGCCTGAGATTACTCTTTTGAGTTCCCTAGGGCCTCACTGAAAGATTTATAAACTTATCTGAGAGAGTGCAGGGTCTCCTAGTGCTTACAACGTAGGAAAGAGAAGAGTTATCCAGGTTGTGACAGGAGAGAGGGCAAGGCACAAAAAGCACCAGCAGCATCTGGATGGTTTTAGAAATTTAAATATGTCCTTCCAAAATTAAAATTCAGATGAAGAGCGGATTTAGCTCATGAAGATTAGCCCATCAGTAATCACAAGCCCCTTTTCCCTTTGGGTGCCACAGAATGTCATCAGCCCACAGGGGACCAGAGGGCTTAAAATGCAAGAGTTAAAGCAGTTACAAATGACACAAGGCTCTTGTTTATATGGCTGAAGACAATAATCCATGCYTGATACTGAGGCAACTCTCAACCTGTGAAAAATGCATGCAGGAGGCCAGGGGCCTTTATTTTCTTATGGGAGGGTACAGACCTTTTTGTTATGCAACTTAGACCTAGGAAGTGGTGTGGGGTTGGTTTTGGCTTCTTTGACATGGTTTTGGATAAGATTTTGGTATGTGTGCTTAAACTGAGCTCAGATTGCAAACTTCAAGAATTCATCATTTCTAGTGGCTTGCAAAAGTGGTCCAAAAATGAAATCCTGTGGGACAACTGATGTTTGAAGAAATTCCGCAATTAAAAATGAAATAAAGAACATGAAGTAGCTATTGGAAAGTGTGGTTCATTTTATAATATGATTGAATAATAAAACAAACACTTATGAACCCGCAACTAAGCCTGAAAGTGTGGGACATGGTTTTAGATAGAAATAATATGCAGCCAACTGTTTCAGAAATAAGCAAAGTGCTGTAATTGGTGAGGTCCTGAAATGCATGTGCTGCCAGTTTTTAAATGCACTAGGCAAACTCGAATTTGTATTTGTTTTGACTCAATCCYCTGGAATAAATTTGGATCAGATATTTAAAATCCAATTATGCTATCTGCCATATTTCAAATGCTAAAATAAACCCCCCAAAAGGAAATAAGGTCTCCTTACAGCTTTCAAGTGGGTATTAGTGCTGGGAACAACTGAAGAACACTATCATCTTGGTTTCACTTCACTTTTGACTCCCACTGAAGCAATGGTATATCGGAAAAAAAACACAGGAACTTCTTTCTCCCCAGTAAAAATATACAYGATGCTTACTAAAACCCAAATGGGTTGCCAATGCACCCACATGCTTTATGGTTTGTGTTGTGTTTTCCGAGTGAAAACTTCTCGAGCACTTGAAATTGAAAAAAGCCAAAAGAAAACAAAAGAGTGAGGCAAATTTTCCACTGTAAGCCTATTGTCCCCTAGTCTGATATAGAATATAWATTAGAATAATATAGAATAGTATATATAGACTATATATAGAGAGAATATATAGAATAATAGAATAGAATATATATATATATTATGCGCATTGGTTCCTTTTTGGGACAATGGTTTTTTGCATACTTGGAGAACACTGCAAATAGAGAAAAGTGGAAAACAGAAGGCAAGGATTTCACCCTTTCGTTTTTTTCAGCTTTGTTCTCAGAGGAATTCAGTGATAATCCTCAGGACCCTTTGAGCATGAGTGTGAAGAGAACGGTAGGAAATAYACACTAAAACCAACCAGATTATACACTGAACTACAACCTGCAACTCCCAAAGGAGCATCACATCTATTACATTAGCTTGGCAGRGAGGTCTGGAAGTGCTATGAGACAATGAGCTATTTTATTTATAAATATATCATTTCTAGGGTACCTGAGAGCATTTTTTCTGTCATGTAAACATTCACCTCATAGGAAAATCTCGGGTGACAAATCATTCTCACTGTGACAAAAWAATATTGATAGCTAATTCAGTGGAGGAGCTCCTGATATTGTACCGCTTTCCATTGATTGATTGGATTGATTGCTTTCCGTTAGGTCTGCACGGTCAGTGGAAAAAAGGATTTTCTACTTTTTTAAATTGCTGTTTTCCTTTAAATTAGAATCAACATGAGTATCGTCTTGTGGCAGCAATGTGCCAGGTCCCACAATCCTGTCTATAACAGCATTGATGAAAGTCTGAAAAAAATGTGGAGTATCTCTGGATATAAGAACCTATAGCAAATTTGGGCCTGATCTGGCCTCAGTTCTGCTGCTATTCACCTTCCCTGCTTCGCCTGGCAGTAGTTGTGCAGTGGCTAAAAGCATCCCCACTTCGTGAAGGTCTTACCCCCAGAAAATAGCTACCTTACTCCAAGGTCTCCAGTGACTCACCTGATTGATAGAGGTGAAATTCTCCCACTTTCTTTGGACTAACAGTCTGACATTTTCTCTCATGAWTCCACTTACTCTGACA
Source organism: Rhea americana (assembly GCF_003343005.1). Classification (NCBI taxonomy): domain Eukaryota; kingdom Metazoa; phylum Chordata; class Aves; order Rheiformes; family Rheidae; genus Rhea; species Rhea americana. The sequence goes on from NW_028185037.1 coordinate 11,016,088, forward strand.
TATTAGCCCCAGCTTCTGTATCCTGTATGCTCCAGGCTTGCCCGTGTCTGCCATTCATCCTCTGAGTCTARCTGTAGAAATTTCCACTCTTTTCTGGCATTTCTAATGAGGCTATTCCTCAGCTCCAAGAAAACCACTTACTGTGTCTCAGGCCTGAAGAAACCAACTGCAGCAACTTCATTATAGCACTTGGCCTTTTCCACCCTTCTCATTGCCTCCCTGGCTCAAGTTTTCTGTTAGCAGGCTCTGGGTCTTCTTTGCCTGGGTATCACAGGTGGATCTTCCTAGCTGTTTTACAGCTGATCTCTCTGCTGG
>NW_028185037.1:11016498-11065498 GCF_003343005.1 Rhea americana
TCTTATATATCAAACAAGAGACTCTCTCAAGTATTGTATTATACCTACAAGTTACCCTTTATTTGGAATTGTGAGCTGTTGTGTGGAACACAAATACCTTCCCTGTTATTTCTAAAGATTGAAATAAATAATCAAATTGAAGTAGGATGGGTTGTCATCCTCTCCCAGACTTTCCACTCAAGACCAGTGAATTTCTCCTGGTGTTTATACCATAAGAAATTTGGACAGAGATTTGCTGCAGGCAGGGTTCCCCTGCACCCCTAATAACCTGCATGACCCATGCAAGTAAGATATGTGGCACCTCCCACCATCCGTGCTGTACATGACCYTCCTCTGACGCTATTGCCTTTTCATCTCTACTCCTCTACCAGCTGCTCCTAAGGCAAGGATGCTTGCCAGTTCTGCCAGCTCAGTATCAGCCCCTCAGAAATGCAGTGACTCTAGAACTACATGTGTTTGGACCTCTCGTATGTGAACGATGACCCATCTTACGACTTTTTTTTTTTTTTTTTTTTTTTTTTTTTTTGCTATATCTTTCAATTCTATCTAGATAAGCAACAAAAATACTACGGCAGTGCTGGCAGCCTATTATCCCAGGTATCACCCTTGATATCACTGCTTCCTTCCAGATTTTTGTCATTGTTGGACACAAGCACGTGAAGAAGTTGTCTCATCATTTGACCTTCCACAACTCCTGTGACAGCAGTTTTCATCTAACCCGCATCTAAACCATGTGGTTTGGCATCCAGCTAATTTTATACAAAATTTGAAAATTCCTCAAGCTGATTTCATTCCCTTTGGATYCCAAGTGATAAAGACAGAGATCCTTTCCTTCTGTTTGTTATGCTCATTTTGACTGCTTGATTCATTTTCCTGCCATTTCTTTAGAGAATGGGCAATGTGAGTAAGGGAGAAAGAGAGGAAAGGAGGAAAGAAGGAAGAAAGGATGAAGAAAGGAAGAAAGAAGGCAGAGAGGGAAGGGGATGGTTCAATCAAAAGGTACAATATAGCAGAAGCAATAATTCTTCAGGATGTTGGTCCACTTCTGGTAATTTTTACTGAACGGAAGACAGACCTTGCTAGCTGGTGGCACTCACCTGTTGAGGTGATGTTTAGTTCCTTGCAGGGCCAAACCTTTCATAAAGGATGAAGGATTCTTCTACAGTGTCTTGATCAGGCTTAACTGTCCAGATGGCTTTCAGAGTGCCTGACTTTTAAGGTCTGATTTAAGCGGTCTAGAATTGATGAGCCCTGCTGCATAGCAGTACCTGTATCATACAGATGTATTTCACACATTCCTATTTTTCAGCTTTACCTTATTTAAAACACCTAGAAGGTTCAGTTCCCATGTTCCCAAACCTATTTTAATATTGTTACTATTTTTTACCCRCATAAAGGTGAAGTTTGTTGCTAATGATTAAATAGAATAAAAAATATTGACATACTAAAAATCCCAGGAGCTTTCAAATAATATTAAATCATACCTTTAATAAACTTGTAATTTCTCCCAGCTGTATTCATTATCTGAGGACTGTCTTACCAGAGCATCTAACCAGAAGAGTTCTAAAAAAATCAGAGTGTGCTTCTGCATTTCTGACTTACTTTTCCCTGAATTTCTTTGCATGCACCAGAAATGTGAACTTCTACAACACTGTCACATCATTTCCCAGGTRTTTACTGCAACCATGTCACAGAAAGGCCACTGACACAGAAAGAGGATAAGTGAATTGGCTGATAACTATGCCCTCTTTGGGGGAYTGGTAAAATATGGTTAATCTTACTTTATGCCACTGCCAGTAAAACAGTTATAAGCGCATTCTTTATCTTAAAGTCATTGCTGACTTTAAAGGAACTACTTGTATGTTTGCTTTTGAGCAGCAGCTGGAGTTCTTGGCAGGATCAGGCCTCCTTAGCCTAAGTCCCTTAGGAGAGGGATGCTTACGGCTCCCTATGGCTCTATTGCCTGTAGACGCCTTGCACTCGGTTGGCGTGGCAGAAACAACAGCAGCGCACGGCCACGGGACCCCGACTTCCCGTTTCGGCTTTGTGTGACACTCACCCTTCTCACAGAGCGCAGGAATACGGAAATAAGCAGCAAGGGGTTTATCAGGAAGGCTGCTGCCATCTCTTACCCGCTGTATGTGGCAAACACGGCCCATGCTTCAAGCAGTCCTTAGAACCCTCATTCTAGGGATTTAAACAAAATATTTCTTCATCACTTCTGAATTTTAGAGCAAGTACAGAATAAGTGCATGGTTTCTCCAAACCTCAGACAATTTACTTTGGCTACCAATACACCCACAGAAAGAGTTTTGCRATTTATATATTTATCCTTTCCTTACTTAGTATTGATTCTAAATAAAGCAGAAACCATGCTTGACGGGAAACCTATGAGTAAGGACATATGAATTAAAGAGTTTGTTTTATCTACCCACTTTCCTTTTACTGCTGCCAAAAAGAAAGTTTTTTTCTTTGTAGTAAAAGTAATAGTGCTCTACGTGTAATCATTACTATATAGATTATGCAGAACCTTGTTTTTCAGACATTGAGTACTGAGAAATCATTATATTCCTGCTCCATTTTATTATTTGTCTTTCATTAATCTTACYCAGTTTTCCCAACCTGCTTTGTTTGAAACATATACTCATAGCATTCATAAAATTCACCTCGGCTATTTGTCTATCACTACAATCTGTCATTTTATAGGTCTTAAACATTTATTTTACATTCTTCAGATTTTATGTCTGCTGAAGAAGTATAAATGAGGAGGCAGTTCTGTGATAGCGAGTGTCATGAAAGTAATTCAGGCTTCTGAGTAGACAACACTGCTATGTTAATAAAGTTCTAATAATTTTATTTTATATCCATATATTTCTATCAGTGGTAAGAGGCAGCCATTTTCCTCAATGGATAAGTTTAAAACAATATTTTTGTTATGTCTGTGGGGAACTATAATAACCTTGAACCAGCACTCCAGATGCAGGTTGCACTATATAATTAGGTACTCTAGATAAACATTACTGTAGAAGTTAGAACTGAATGAACCTTTAAGGAATGGAAAGAAAGGGAATTATGATCCAGTGGTAAGAATACAATTCTGGCGCTGGTCATGTAACAATGTTTTCCTGGTGATAGTTTTACCCATTTGTTTTAGTAAATAAGATAATATGCTTAAAAAAAGAATTAAGATCTTTATTTTTAATGCATATTCACTCCTTGTTTTCAAATTTCAGTTTGATGTGTATTGCTGCAAGATAGGAAGAAGAAGCAGTAGAAAGCATAACCAGTTTAAGCTTCCGTAGAGGTTGCGTGGTCTTGCTTCTTTAGTATTATTTCATCACTTGTCATAATGTTATTTTATACAAACGGTCATTAGGCATATGTGGGAACGGATCATATGGTTCACAGAAAGGAAGTAGAAGTACTCCACAGGGAAGCCAAAACACCACGTGAAGATGGCAGCAGGATTCAGAGCCAGCAGTAGTTTTCATACATGCCAGGGAGGCTGTTTTGGCACCACAGTGATGTCGGGGTCCCAGAAATAAACCTACTCATCTCAGCAACTCAGAGGAATATAATGCATTGTCAYGCCAAGCAAATAAAAATAGGTTAAAACTGCTGATGTGACATTGCCAGTAGCATAGGCACGCTGAGCTGAGGTCGAAAACCCTGCTGAAGTCAATAGGAAGACCCCTGCAGGTTTGAGGAGGTTTAGGAAGAGGCCTCGTTGGTATGGGATGCTCTATGAGAGAGACTCATCCCGTGCAGATGARCGGCATGTCCATGTGTCCCGCCCAKATTCARAGAGAGGTGTTTTTTGCTCCTTGATGTGAGTCTATGAAGTTGAAACTCAGTTTAAGAAATAATTGATTATTGGTTATCACCTCTTCCTCTGCCAAACATAGCTGCCTTCGTGGGTGCTGCGACTGCCTCATCATGTTGACAATAAGGCTTCAGTGGCGGTAATGGAGGGCATCTGCTCCTCACCAGAGTTCATACTCCGCATACCATTTTTCTTACTCATGCCTTCATTTTAGTTCTGGGAAAGCGGCCCATACCTAAATTGGACATGAAGGAAATAGGTACCAAAATAAGACTGTAGAAGGTGAGAAGCTTGAATGTTTTTTTTGTTTTTTTTGTTTTTTTTAAAAAGACAGACAATGCTCAGGATTAGACAATGCCAGAGATATTCTCCAAAAATTTGAGCAGCAAATATAAGAAGATTTCTGAAGTGGAATTGAAACTTAGAGTTTAACTTCTTCTGCTGTGAACTCCAAGGGAGAAGTCTGGTCCATGGCATACATCCAGCAGCAGCACACATTGCGTTCGGATTCCTGAATGTTTAAAGGGAAGCTGGACGACTCCAATGTGTTAACATAAATTTTTTGAACCAAGTAGTGGGAGAGCCTATGAACTACCCTAGTTTTCCAAATTAATGTAATCAAAAGATACATTTACTGCCACCTATCTTTTCAAGCTCTGGTCCCAGGAGAGCAGCAGCAAGAACAAATAGACAGCACCCACCCCGGTACTCTGCCAGGGGTCCACTGAGCAACCAGTCACACACCTAGCCGACAAAAATCCAAATACCTTATCCAGCCAATTCTGGGTACACACAAAAACAGGTGCTTGCAGCTATAAAGATGACTATAGCAGTCATCAAAGCTGCACTGGTACTTTCATCTTTTTGTATGGTAGGTAGCTGGATAATCTAACAACTCCCAGCTGCCCTGCTCGCTCTCTCTCCTTTTTTGCTTTCCTCTTTTTTTTTTTTTTTTNTTTTTTTTTTTTTTTTATTTATTATTTCTTCACCTGATGTGCTCTAGTCAGGTTACTTGGAAGTGGATCCTAGAACACTGATATATATGGTCCTTGCTTGATGATACATAAAGGTTTTCTGAAATCATCTCTTCTATCACTTGGAGCAGCAATTGCCATTTGTCAGGGCCCAAATTTATTTTGAATCCTATCACACCACTGCCAGGACAAGCAGCAAAAAATATCATAGGTTTGGAGTCTCTGAAAATCTTTTTTGTAGTCTAGCTTTAGTGACAGGAGCTTTTTAATGTTCATTCCATTCTTAACCCTGTGCCTCTCTGAGTCATGATTCTCTTCAAAGGAGGTGATAAAACGAAAAGTATAGAAGCTGCCTTTAGATCAAAAAGCAACTTAAGAATCTGCATTTCTCCAGCTGAATCTCATGCGGGAAATCCTTCATCTTCAAGGCAGACTCATCTCTCAAAATAAACCATGGTGGCATTTAAATATTCTTCCTTTGTAATTACGTTTCACTTTCTGCTATTTTATAATTAGTTGTTATTTCTAATATGCAGTGGCTGCAAAATTTCTACATGTTCATAACTCAGGGTTGAGGTCTCGAGACATTTCTTTGTGTGGAGGGAAATCACAAGTTCTTCTGTCTTCCGAAATGATAGGCTTGGTGAGTGGGGGGGAGCAATTTGTTAGTGACTGGAATAGTATGGCCTGAAGGCTAGTTTCAGAAAAGGTGATCTGGAAAACAAAATTTACTTAAGTGTTGAAAGGAGCTCTTCATAATCTTTTGAATAGACTTTTCAAATATCCATAGTACAAACGGCTGGTGTATAGGTAACCATAGGGGAAGAAGTGAAGTCTTGGCAAGGACCTRAGAGTAGTTACACAGGGGAAGTGTTCTGTAGCACAAGAAAAAAAAATTAAAAAAAARMCAACAGTGATGTAAACTCAGAGATCTGTAGTGGGACTAGTGCTATCTCATATACTAATGTGGGAGGAAGCAGGCAGCAATCTAGTTAAAATCTGCTGATGACTAAGTTGTTTTCAACAGTGAAAAGTGTGGAGGCTTGAGAAACACTAGATGGATTTATAAACATTGGACAACATTTCTCATACGATTAACTTGGACAAATACACTGATGCCGATGTGTTTTACATAGACACTACTTCTCTGATGCATACGGGACTCAGAAACTACTAGAAATTTTTATAGCACATAATGAAGGATGTTGTGACATRCTCACTGATTTTCAGAAGAGAAGAGCTGTACCTTTGCAGCTGCGGATCAAAGCCAAGCAGAAGGCTTGTGTGCCTCAAAGACCAAAGATCTGTGTCTCTTGTCCACACCTGCCAACCCAGGCGTGCAGCTGGAAGGAAAATGCCCAATGAGGCAGAGCAGTAGGCTGAGCTGGCAGGTCCTGGTGCTAGGCATACAGAGCACCCAACAKGGCCTGCAAGTGTTGTTCTTGTAATGGTACCAACAGTAGAGTCAGTGCAACAAATGGAGAAACCCGAGGAGCCAGTGTCTGCCTGCAACTGCATTTTGCAAGCTGTGATGCCACAGTGAGGTCAAGCAAGCTGTATGTCCACTTGCCTGCCTGCCCACTCACTCAGGTAAAAGGCCCAGCACCTCAACCTCAAACTTCAGTACCACATTTAGCTGATGTCAACGGGAAACAGCCTCTGACACTGAGGTGGCGTTGAAGAGGGAAGCTATATATAGGCCCTGTACTCAGAAATGGTGTGTACTTTTGGAGGGCCAGTTAAAGGAACCAGGATAAAAGTTTCCACGCAGCTAGGAGAAAAAGGGGAAGCCTGCAAACAGATCTGAGTCAGGCCTTCAGGGAAGGCTTGGGAATGAAGTCTGTCAGGATGCTCACCTCACTTTTATCACTCAGTTGTTGTTGCCAGATGTTTTTCTTCTGTGGAAGAGGTTGCCCCAGTGCAGAAAGCTCTGCCTGAGCCCTGGCAGAATGGAGACTGTCGCTGCCAGACAGGGTGCCCTGGCAGCTGCAGAGCTCTGCCACAGGTGATGGCCTCAAGGGAGCCCRGTTTCTAGTGCCAAATCCTTTTCCCCGTTGCCCTTTGGGACTACCACCCATTTCAATATTACTACCCATCTCCTTTCCACCATTTGCTGATCCATTTCATAGAAGTTTCCATTTCACAGACTCCTGGTTTGTATTGCGTCGCTATTATCCAGAATTTCGCTCCACTAGTAATGCAGCCCGTAGAAAGTACTTATTAAAGAAACCCTTACTATCTCCTTCCCTGCCATTTTTATGAAAAAATAGCAGAACATGAAATATAACCCCCTGTTTATACTTTGTAAATATGATTTTTAAGCAGCAGTAAAACATCAAGAACATCTGAAATCACAGAAGAAGCTAAAGAAAACAGACAGGACTTGTTTTCCTTCATAGATACCAATATATTTTCATTTACTTCTTTCTATTAACTGGGTTTCCTTGACTGTGTCCACAGCGATCTCAATTGTAATTATGGAGCAGTTAACCTGTTCCCCATGCCTAACATAACCCATAATTAGTTGTCTCGTGTCCACAGTTTATGACTCAACTCTGTGTGGTTTTTCTATATCAAAGGTTTGGTTACCAGATTTTTTTTTTCTTTACCACAGTACTTGTGCCTGTACTGGCAGAGGGCAGCAAAACCTGAGCACATCTGTTTCGTTTGAGCACAAAACCACCAGAAAACCAGACAGTTTTATGAAGATCTTACTTGGGTGCTTTCCAAATACTACATAATCTTGTAGGAGAAATTGTTTTCTTGAGGAACAACCAATATATTTAGATATTCAAATAGTCACTTATGCACTGAAGTAAAACCTATCCCGACTGAATACTATCTTTGTGCCTTATCTGGAGACAAGGGAGACCAAAACACACATCTTGGGGTGGGGGTGGCCTATTCTACTSCTTTGACAGGCAACTTTTTTATGTAATGAATTCATAAACCTCTACATTATGTTTCAATATCTCTTAGGGCTCTTCATTTGGATGGATAAGATCATCCTTTATGAGCAAGTAGATTACTTTGAGTTACAGCTTTGCTGAATAAGAATGAACATTTTAATAAATGTTTAGGCAAGTTTTCCATTTGATGAATTTTGTAGTGACACTTGGGTAAAAAGGTGTGCAGAAAACAAACAGGCAATTTAGAGTGATATAAAAACACAGACAACCACTAWTCAAGAATAGCTAGTTAGAAGAGAATAATTAAATGAACTGACCGRAATGTTAACTGCACAGTCTATTTGCGAAGGTAAAGCTTTCTGACCACGCCAGACACTACCTGTGCAGCTCAGTTCCTGAATCCAGAGAAGRTGCTTGCAGCAGAAGAGCCATCTGATGGGCACCGAACTGCCTCCCCTCCTGGAACAGATACTCATGGGAAAGTTTCATGTTTTTTATCTTTGTAGGAGGGATGTATTTTCCCTAGTTGAATCACAGCTAGGGACATTATCTGCATACCGTGATGTAGTTATCACTGAGTAGTTCCCATTAATGAGTGTTGCAGTTAAGAGAACGTAACAGTTGTATAGCTCTGGTTATAGATAAGAAAGAAAAGTGTCTAGGGAAGGACTTATCTTTTTCAAAGTGAGTTGGCAATTTATACAAGATTTGTTTGTTGAAGTCTCCCATTTGACCACCAATGCTGTGTTTTTGTTCAAGGAGAAGATAAGCAAAGTCTGATATATCCCTTCTGCAGTGAAAATGGGCCAAATAAGAATATTTAATACTTTTACAGAACGAGATGTCTGTTTCACCATTTTTCCATTTCTTAAGTATAGTACTTCTGGCAACAGAGCAATGAATACAAAGTCCTTTGTATAATTTTCCTGGCAGCAAGGAATAAATGATGTACTAATGCTTTGGCTCTTAAAGGATTATTAATTAACACAAATGAATAACTGAATTGTACTTCAGTAGAGGGAGAAAAATACTGTGGCAGATGATTCAATTAACATGGCCCAATTTATCTTAGCCAAAAAAATTTATAAAAAATTTATAAAAAATTTAACCCTGAGGTATTTTATGTGGATTTAACTGGAACAAAGTTGATGGATTATTAACCATGCACTGGCTGAAGTGTCCTGATTTTGTGAAGTCTGTGACTGAGATGTTACACAGATGCTGAGAAGACTGTAGGAAATCAAATGTTCTTTCTTGCATGGACATAAAGTAGAAAAAAAGTTTCTCTCTTGTTTGTATGACATAAAATCCAGGACCACACATTTTTATCTATTCCAACTTCTAGCTAWTTTTCAGTAGGACCTACTCAGAAGCAGTGGTGCAGAGGAGGAGATTTATTTAAGAGCAGAATCTACTGCACATTTCAGATCCTAGCAATGAAGCAAGCAAGTAGTGAGCTGCCCAGACTAGCATCAATATTAGTAGGAACATGAAGCATGGACTCCTCAAATTTCACCTATGGCTAAATTCTGACGGAAAATGACAAGYAAACACTGGAGGACTCTGCTTAGGAGAATGCATAATAAAATCACCCATCATTTTCATTTCACTTGAAGAAGTAACTGTTAATTTTCAGGCAGTTTTAATATCTTTTCTAATAATACCATAATAATTTCTGCATTTCACAATTACTTTTGTGTATTATATTTAAAATCTGGGGAGGGGGGGACTGAGTGTACTGCAAGCTGAGTGAAAATATTTTGGCGTGGATGATAGACATTTGCCTGCATCTTTTCCCATCTCTGTAGAAAGGGATGTTTGCTATCGTCATTCATCATACTCTCATAATWCGGCAATGCAAGACACCGATATGTGTGTTAAGGGCAATGTATCTTTTCACAAATAAAAATAGAAAAAGGACTTCTTAATGTAGAAATTTTGCAACTGTGGCTTTCAAAGTAGTGTCTGGTCAGGTATGCTTTCACTGGTTTGCAAAATGAAAGTAGGATTTTCCAGCAAGTTAATGAAAGTATGAGTTCAGATTTCATTATCACGTAGTTTTAGATCAGCCCTCTAATCTCTCCCTACTAATTGAAATAAATGTGAAGATTGACTGTTAATAATATCCAGGGAATGACAAATCAGACATGACTTTTAGAACTGCTGTCCAAGAGGTTTTTCTTGTAAGGTTTTCTGCTTGCTAAGTCATCAGTTGGTGCAAAAACCAGAACAGAACAAAACAAAACAAAACAAAACAAACAAAAAAACCCAGAACAGAATCCGTAGTTTTTCAATTAGGAAAGGTTAAAAAATCCAGCCAGCTAAGAAATGATAAGAAAACATTTCAGATTTTCAAACTTAAAACTAAACAGAAGGCAGAATTACTGGTTCATGTTTTTGTACAGAAAACATAGGAACATGAATAAATCTATAAACCATGAATTAACAAGACACATTAATATGAGAGACTGTGAGCTTAGCTTTAGGAGCTTTAGGCTATAGGAGCTTTAGGCTTTAGGAGCTTTGATGTTAGCCTGGAGAATGATTTTTAGCAGCTGTATTTTCACCATTTTACGTATGGTTTTTGACCACAGGTGTGGATTTTATTCCTTTGCAGATAACCTTACAAAACGAAGACAACACACAGCTTCCAGTCCGTAGGTAGTCACTGCAAACCTAACTTAAGTCAGTTTGTCCTGTCTCTGTGGGTCAGTTTCCTTATAGGAAAACGGAAGTTGTGTTTGCTTTCTTTACAAGAGTGTGGTGAGCCTTTATATGTAAGAACACAATAAGGTCCTCATATAAGAGATACTGTAAAAATGAAAATGTATATAATAAGATAAACATTCATAAACTGGATTCAGTTTAGCTAACCAGGGCAACTAACTTGTGGCTAAATTTTGTGGCCTGATACCTTTACCACAAGTGASCACATTCCTTGGATGGTCAATGGTGAGAAGCAGGTTTTTAAGGCCTCCTGAATGGAGGCATTCCTCTTGTCTTTTGAAGACTCCCCTTTCAACACTATGCATTTACCTTAGATGGAAGATTTTTTTCTGAAAGCCTTTAAAGGAGTATCTCCTTCATGGACATCTTAGGGCACCTAGCTTTGTTAGGTGCCCAAAATTGTGGCACAATTTCAAGGTTTCCTAGCTGAGCAGGCTCGATCCGACCTAGCATTTTCACACTTACAAAGAGAACTGCTAAATCTTTGAAGGTTTGTCTATGAGCTGGATTGATCACAGCAGAGAACTGACAAGCAATAACAAATGGGGAATGTTTGCTTGTATTCAAAGCTCTGAAGTGAGATAATTTATTTTCAATATGCAGAGAAAAGGCCTGGAAAAAAAGTAGCCTGTTTTATTTGATTGTTGCACTCTTCACTTCATAGGTAGCTGTTGCAATAAGCAAACTTTCCCTGTAATTGTGGTAGTGCACAGTCACTGCTCCCTTGATCTGGTTAGCTCATTTGAGATGGGTGYCTAAGCGTGCTGCCTGTTTTAGCATTTAATCCCAATAGTTTAGGACAACCACAATCTTTTAAGCATATAATTCATCTCAGTTCCCTATGAAAGTTTTAAGGATTTTCATGGCCATCCGAGTTTTCAAGGTCTTTTGATGAACTTTGCAGGCCACCAGAAGCATACATGAACACCACTTCATACGTATCCTCTCCATATTTTCCACGTCCCAGATTAGATACTTCCTGCTGTGTGCCTTGTTGTAGAGGGCAATGCCATCCAACTTCTCACTTACCCCTCTATTTAGAGGTCTATGTTGGACAGCCTGGCTTTCAGCGGTGACGCAACTTTATTATAATAATAATGCATGTTAATTTATGGGCATCCATGCCTGAAGGATACTGGGCACCTTAACAAAAACAACTAAAAACAAAATAACAATAAACAAAGGCAAAAGACCTATAAAAAGAGATCCCTGAAGCCAAGTGCTTAAAATCCCTGCACAACAAAACAGAAAAGGAAATGAGAAAGTCAGAAGCCTTGCCCGCAAATGTGTTCTGGCGGACATAGGCAACAACGCCTTCCAGAGGCAAGGGAGGAGACCCATCCCTGTGACCTCCTGAGTGGAATGGGCAGTGATCAACACCATCATTCTGAACTGCCAAGGAAGGACACAAAGTTTTTGGAAGTGGCTTCTTTTTACCTCGGAACAAGGAATATTATTGGAAAAGCCACATTATCCTTAAAGCTATGTTGTCTCCCTCTGCTTCACCGAAGAGGTTTACTGGAAAAGACTCTTCTTCTTTAGCTTTCCTGAAGAATAAATGAAGAAATTACRCGCAATCTCTTAGGTGGCTCTGGTGGTCCTATAGCATTTAAGGTTAAACTGATTAATTTTTGAGAATGGCTGTCATTAACTACATCAGATCCCAAAGGATTAGTAGTTTTAAGAAAAATACCAGAGGCAGGTTATCTTGAGTTTTATTTCTGGCTATTCAACAAGCAGAAGATCTTTTGATTTTATTGTTTCTGTGCCTCAAGTGGCTGATGTGTAAAGTGAGGATACTGATCTGGCCCAATGGAAAACGTTGTAGACATGCTAAATCTGTGATTATTTCCCTGAGCTCTGCCTAAAGCAAATTCTAGTCTCAGCATTGATAGACCTTGTAGCATGCTAACCACTTCTGGTTTATTAAGGTCCCCTCCAGCTCCTTTTGGGGTCCATTAATTTTGCTCAGTCTGCTTCAAATTTGAATGAAGTCCTTGACAGGAGGTTTTGTGTTCCCTTTGGAGAAGCTAATAGTGATTGAAAAATCCACTTAAATAACTTTAAAAATGAGACTTTGGTTGTTTTTCAGTCTGTAATTATAACATCAGTTCCCTTTTATGCTTCTAAATTACAGAGAAACAAACTGTGCTGTTTTTTAATGTTTTATTATTTTAAATTACCCAGTGGCTTTGTGGGGACAAAGTAACTGAATATTTTTTGGTGGTGTTACATAGATGACGCCTTCCCCATTAGCTTTTGTGATCCTTCTTCACTCTTCAGGGTTCGCTTCAGGGGGAATGGAAATTAATTTGCTTCAAGAGAAATAGTAATAATGAACATCCTCTTTTAGTGGTTTAGTCAGCTTGAAATAAACTCTTAAAAATGTGCACATCAGTTTTAGCAGAGGCTTTATGTTAACCAGGATTAAGCCTGTTCTTCTGTTCTTGCTTCAAAACTTAATTATCCGGGCAGTGTTGCAGCGTGATTGGCATGGGCCTCAGTGCGAGGAATGAAATGGGGCCCTCAGTCCAGCCAACCGCAAATGTCACCCGCACCTACCCCTATCGTGTCTTCACAGTTTGGCGCCCACACGTCGCTGCACACGGGCCTCAGTCCAGTTGCGTCACTTATGCAGACAGTGGTTATTCTGCTGGATCCAACCATAGCTTGAAGGAGCACATTGGGATGTTATTAGAGGCTGTAAGGATCACCGATCATCTTTCGGCAAAAGAGGGCCACTTTTCAACATTCCCTGGAGCAGCTGCCCTCTGCTATTATTTTCCTTCCATCTCTCCAGTCTGAAAGTGTTTTGCCTTTCAAGTTTCTCCCTTTACAGGAAGGACATAGCTTTAACGAAGGGAAATGCCAAGTCCTGCACCCAAGGAGGAACAACCCGACAAACCGACAAACCGGCACAGGCTGGGAGCTGACCAGCTGGAGACAGGCTTTGCAGATAAGACCCTTGAGGACAGATTGAACATGGGCYAGTGATATGCCTTCTTGGCCAAGAAAGCCAATAACATACTGGGCTGCATTAGGCAGAGGATTGCCAGCAGGTTGAAGGAGATGATCCTTCCCCTCTACTCAGCACTGTTTAGATGCACCTGGAGTGCTGGGTCCAGTACTGGGCTCCCCAGTGCAACAGAGACATAGACATACTGGAGTGAGTCCAGCAAAGGGTACAAAGATGATTTAGGGACTGGAGCATCTTTCACATGAGAAGAGGCTGAAGGAGCTGGGACTGTTCAGCTTGGAGAAGAGAAGGCTTAGGGGATCTTGTCTTGTATAAATACCTGAAGGGAGAGTGTAAAGAGGGTGAGGCCAGACTCTTCTCAGTGGTATCCAGTGATAGGACAAGAAGSAACAGGCACAAACTGAAATACAAGGAATTTGTTTAAATCTAAGAAAAAATATTTTTACTGCCGAATGGTAGGACACTGGAGAAGGTTGCCCAGAGAGGCTATGAAGGCTCTATTCTTGGAGATACTCAAAACATGACTGAACACGGTCTTGGGAAATGTGCTTTAGGTGACCCTGCTTGAGCAGAGGAGTTGGACTATGTGATTAAGCTGAGTGCCCATGAAAGAGTGTCTCACAGTTTGCATCAGCACTCATCCCTCAGAGTCATTGCACCACCGAAGAGGTGCTAGGTGGAAGAAGTTGGGCTGGTAATAAGACAGTGAAAAAAATTTCATAGTGTCTTCATTTTTAAATTCTTAACCATTGCGTCGAGAAAATGTCCCGCTTGGGTATCCACACATTCCTGATAGGGCACATGGCAGGTTCTCTGAGTATCCATCCTACCTGTTCACCAGACAATTAACAAAATCTGCTCAAACGTGTGCTCATGCTATCGGCCCATTTTATTGCACCACTACTATCTCCCTACAATTCTTTATTTTAAAGCCAGTTCTGGCTTTATAATCAACAAGTCATATTGTTGCTCAAATGAGATCATGGGCCCATAGCCATGAAATTGTGCTTATTCACAATTCTTTGCCAGTACGGGAAATGAGCAGCATAGACTCGTCAAGTAAAGAATTGTCTAAATTTACTACTTTGTTCAAAGAAAACATTAAATTTTTCAGAGAATCTAGTCTGTAAAGAATTTCTACAATAACTGATGTGGATTAATATTTATTTATGGATCTGTAACTGTTTTGATCAATTTTTGCTGTTTTTACCCAAGCTGTTCTGTTATACCTGGAAAAAGATCCAGCCAGACCACTGACTTTAATAAGCTCTAGAATTGTCTTTGGATGCAAGAACTTCCCAGATGGCAGACATTAGTACTTTCCACTACTTTCAGATGTTAATTTTGTTGGGCTATAATACATATTACAATTTACAAAGGTATCATACAAAATTGCTAACTCTGATTTATTGTCAACGCTCCTTATTCTACTAATATTCTTCTGATTCTAAATTTATTTTTTTGTTGTGTTATTGCACTCAATCTAAAATGACAGGATTAGATATGTAGACACTTACTCTATGTTCTGCTTCCTCCTTGCACTAACTTAATTTTGTTTTGCTTCAGCCTCATAAAAACAAGTRCTGGATGAAAACTAATCCAATTTTTGTTACATACAGGTCAGGAAAATCAGATAGGCTGTGGGATTCCATTTTTTCTGAGACTTTTAGAATTGTATTATGAATGATATTGCATTGTGTTGAATCATATATTATTTGTAATGTGCTTTTGATTGCCTTTGTATGACTAGATATATGGTTGAGCTAGTTTCATACATTTTGTTGTTGTGAAGTGGAGCAATAAATTGTGAAAGTAGCAATCATCCTCCATGGTATCTTTAATAAAATTTGATTTTTCCTTTGAGGTTCTCAGGGAAAAATTGCAGTTCTCTGTCTATCTGGCTTGCTACAACAAAAAACAAATCCAAAACACCTCCAGGTCATTATGGTCCATTGTTGCAACACTGGGATTAAATTTTGGCCTGAATAGCAATTGTTCAGTCCCTTGCGAGTGATTTCACAGTAAGGGGAATATTTGAATTTTGGGCCTACTGAGTTGTGCACAGGTGTGCATCCCAGGTCCATCGCCAGCRACCAGAGTATCAGTAACCAGTGTTCTTCAGACAGGGATGATTTTGGCTGTCGACAAGGCAGCCAAGCACAGCCTGGGCCTATGTGCAGCCTGCGTGTCCATCAGTACTTCACTGAGTTCATCCCGTTCACACATTCATGCACCTGGGCATGGTACTCGCTGAGCACCACATGGCTGTTCCGGCAGAACTGAAGAATAAGTGTTGAAAAGGCAGTTTGCTTGGGCAGCACTTGACTACCTCCTTCCCAGCAGGTTCCAGGGGAGGTTGTGCAGGGGAAGCAAGAGCTCCAGTGGCKCTGCAGCTTGCAGTTCTCCTCCTGATGCAGGTGAGGTTCAGTGATAGAGGAGGTAGATGGGAGAAAATAAATGTTGTGGAAAGACGAGGTTTTGTGGGAAAATCAGATTGGCTTAGTTGATTTACCACTTGATTACCACAAACTCAGATTAGCTTATTCAGATTGCTGGAGCCGGGGATTTGGTTAACAGCTAGTGCCTAAGGGCAGAAAAGTGAAAGAGGAGAGAGGCGTGGGGGATCTGGGGTTCATCCAGGCTTGGGTACAGGTTCGGCAAAGAGGAACCTATGGCCTGGAGAGGCAGAAAGGACAGCATTGGACAGCCCAGGGTAGAGCAGTAAACGGGAAGGCTACAGACTCTGGCCAGTGCAGCAGAGCACTGCCAGCCTCTGCCAGTAAATTCATATGTCTAAAGACTGGTATGCGGCTGTTCACACTGGTTTGGGGGTGCCCCCAGCAGGGTGCTGGCCAGGGCTAACAAGCGYTCTGCCAGTCAACACCAGGGCATGGCTCAGCGGGGGACAGCACTGGCCAGAGACCATGCCCAGCAGGCAGCTGGGAAGCACCACCCTTTTCCAGGGGGCTAAAAGTGGTTAGGTCTGGGGATGCAAGCCATTCGCAACCCATTACCATTTGTTCCTGACCCACAAAAATCATGCTGTGTGGAGTTTCAGCAGTAGGTCTCCTTTGACAGGGCGGAAGGAGCTCTTCATTAAAAAAAAAAAAGTCTCTCTTGTGGCATTTGTCCCTTCTTGGTCTTTGCCTCTCTCCAACTTCAGCTGACACCTTCAGCCCATAGCATGTACCATACTAGCAGATTGCAGTGATGAAAACTGGAGAGATGTTTGCTTAGGCATTTTTCTCAAATCCCAGTGATTCAGCCCCCTCAAAAGGAGCCTGTGGGTCGGTGGATGAAGGTCAAGCATGGTGACAGTTTGCTTTGTGATCTGGAGTAGGCACCATAATGTGTGTTATGGTGTTGACATGTGGGGGAATGACACACACCTTTATCTACCTGCTGTGTACCTAAGTGGTAAATGACTGATTATTACATAAGGCACCTTTATTAAAACTGTCAGCCCCTCCAGCTGCCGACAGAGGCCTTAATGTGCACAGGGAATGTCACTGCCTACTTACCCTTCAAGTGACACATGCTTTGGCATCTTCTGAGATGAGGCTGAGAGCTGTAGCTGCAACATGTGCAAGCTAGTTTGGCAATGGCAGTAGCAGGAGTGCTAAGGAAAGGCCGGAAGGGTAGGATATAGACTTTGATTTTGAGTGTATATTCTTTATTGTTCTGGCCATCTTCATTGCTTCTGCTTTTTCTCTGGGCTTTTACTACTGAATTTATGTCACAGGCACTGAAGAAAAGGAGAAATGAAACAATCACTGGCAAATTCAAAAGGCCTCCAAAAACCTGCCAGCTTTCTTGGGTTTGATGTGGAGCCATGTCCCCATCAAACCTGGAAGCCTGGCCTGGAAATACTATCAGGCAAAAAAAGTGTCCTTAGTGATCTTCTGCAAGCTCACAGGAGAAGGAACTCTCTGCTCTTCTGCCTTGGTGCCCTAGACACTGTATCA
Source organism: Rhea americana (assembly GCF_003343005.1). Taxonomy (NCBI): domain Eukaryota; kingdom Metazoa; phylum Chordata; class Aves; order Rheiformes; family Rheidae; genus Rhea; species Rhea americana. The sequence goes on from NW_028185037.1 coordinate 11,033,874, forward strand.
TGTTTCATTTAATAGGTGACCTCCCCTTCCGTCAATGCAAATATTTTAGCTGTTTAGATTTTTTAGACCTGAATAGTTGTAGTTTTATTGTATGGACTCTACATAACTGTGCTTTTTGCCTGTGAATGCTGTCTTTATGATGTGGTGATGTTTGCATGAATTCTAGAGGGGATGTGGGTTCTTGCAGTTGCTAGCTGTCAGGAAAAGGATGACTTATGTATGACATCATGGTGGAAAACCATGCAATGACATCATGGTGGGAGATGTAGCATAGAAATGATGAGCTTCCTCTGCTTAGCATCTCCACAGCTGTAATCGTGACAGCCAGGTCAGGTCTAGGCATTACAGCTAGAGGCAGCAATGAAAGGTGGCAATATAGAGATATGGTGGTACTGATGACTCCTAATTGAGGCTAAAAGGGTAAGACTAGAAATGAAAAGACTTAGCTGAGCTGCACCTTCAATCTAAGTTCTTATTCTGAAATCACTATCTGGATTATGAGATCCCACAAGGACCAACCCAGGTACTCCCTGTTGCAGCTGGACAGTAAGAGCTTGACAAGAGAAGGTGTGAAGAACCAGTTGTGGATTACACATTATTTTCATACAGGATAAAAATGTTTGGATCTGATAAGCAACTCAGTAAGATATGATAAGGCAACAAAAAGAATGTGTGAGGAGGCATTTTGCTAATAGAAATTCACACAGCCCCTTGGGAAACAGAAAAAAGTAGCCAATTGCCAAAGATGCTGCAAGATAGGGAGGTGTGTAGATAGTATTGGTAGAAACACTTGTCTATTATCTCTGTATTCTCCCAAATTATTTTTATGTTCCTTTTTTTCTCAATAATAGCATTCCTTTTGTTTACAGAGCGATGTAGGGCTTGTGAGAGGGGAAGTATAGCCTGTTAAGGTGCCTAGGGAAAATATTTAATTTTCCCAGGTTTCTGGGTGGAGTCTTAGACCAGTGTGCTTGTTAATTTTAACAGGAACCACTTGGTATTTGCACCTGGCCATGATTACTGCTAACAGACTGAACACATTAAGATCATGAGAAAAGTTTAGCCACCTCAGCCTCCCTATTAGAAAGGGGAAATGTGCAGTCTAGGAGCTGGGCTAAACTGGCACTTGGAATATGGAACATCATGAAAAATAACTTCCCCTTTTGGGGTATTTTGTTCTTTCAGTTGCTTTCAGAGTTGCTGTACAACGTGTGTATGGGTCTTTTTATACCCCTCAGTTCTGGAACCCCCTCACCAGAGGCTGCATGATGCTCAGGTTGAGGGACATCCATCCACTGGAAATAGCTTTTAAGTTGAAAGAACATAGACACAAAATTAGGGTCGTGTCAGCAAGCAAGGAGTCCTGTAGGAGGAAGAGGGAAGAAGAGTTTGAAGGAACTACCCCAGCCTTTCTCCTCCGTACAYGAGTGGAGAGGCATTGCCAGTGGAACAGCTCTTTGCAGTCCATTTTCCTCTTCTCACCCTACTCCACTGCTCTAATCTGCAAACGGCCTTCACCCAGCTATGCAAAGCACTCCAGTGTAAGAGCAAATAATCAGTGGACTGTTTAATTTGGAAACAAATAAGAAAGGACAGTCAGGTAAAGGATGCCWTATTTGCCTTCTTGCAAGAACAAGGAGATATTCAATCATATTTAAAGCAGTGTAGTGTAAATCTTACCAAAGGGAAATGATTTTACATTATGCAGAAGCACTAAGGCACAGCCACAGGATTTCACTAAAGCCAAGGTCAATAGGAATATAGAGGAGAATTCAACGTTTGTATGAGTAATAAGACTATAAAATTATGTCTGATGGGAATTTGTGTTTTGTTAAAGAAACATTAAAACAGCATGTTTTTAAAAACCATCCAAGGGCGTTATTAAATATAACTCATAAAAGGAGCCAGTGAGAAATAGAGAAACGACTAATACGCAAAAGGGGAAGGGGAAATCGATCTGATTCTCTTCAAGTATTTTAGCCTGTGCACAGCGCAGGACAGAGCTCCAGGCTCACACATCCAGCTAATCCGCGGGCKCCGATCGAAGGGCTGGCACGAAGCACGTCGGCCGTTGCAAGGTGCTTCGGTCTGGTCAAGGTCGCAGTCATCACGGCCTGCTACACAGGAGAAATGCCTAAAGCCACGAAAGAGCATCTGGTCTGTGTGTTCATTTTGCCAGATTACAGGATTTGTCACATCTTAATAAACAGAAATTTGAACAAAAGTTCCACAGTGTTGCTTTCTGTAAGGTTTTAAATAACTGTTACACTTGATTTCTTAACCCATCTTAATTCTTATATTTCATTTGTTCTCCATGTAAACAGATTGACAAGACTTAGCTTCCTAATGAGGTAGAATCCCTTCATCTTAAATCTCTGGGAGCCGTTTTCTTGGAAAACAGGCTTTTATATAAGGAATATTTTCATTCTTAGTATATTTTTATCACTGCTTTATCTTAGTGAAATGAAGAAAACATGAAAGTAGTTTAAAGTTAATTAGTTAAGCATGTTTTATTTGAGTAAATGAGGGATTTTTTGAAAAATACACCCACAGAAACTGTAAAATTGAGAAATATTTTTTAAAAAACAAGACTAACAATAACATAATTCTGCATGCATCTATAGCTCCTCTTTAAGCATTTGTTTCTGAATATTGATCTGAATATAGACCTACATTATAACTGCAGCTTTAGAATTGAAGAATTATGGACGGCGAAGTTTAGAGTTCACTCCATCTGAGCTGAAATTTCACATTAGTAAAAAAGTGAAAAGCTTAAAATAAAACGAAGCGATATTTTTCCATCTTCTTTTAAGCAGCTTTTGCGCGTGTGTTAACGAAGTAGACAGTGCCGTCAGAGCAACAATCTTTCTGAGTTCTGGGTGTGTAACAGGAAGGAAATATATTTTTTTGTCTAACAGAGAAAATAGAAAGATTTGCCCACCCTGGCGCTAAAAATACAGAATAATTATCAGCTGAGGCAAATGCACTTCTGACCTAAACACACATGCACACCGTCTATTTTCAAGTCCACTTTGTTATAATAAACAGGTGAATTTTTCCTTCAAGTACAGACTTTAAAAGCAAATACAAGTGACTCTCCTGAGGAAGGGAGACCRATTTCCAGAGGACTGGAGAAAAACGGAGTCCAGCCACCTTCAGCACCATGTTGTGCACCATGTTCAACACCTCCTACAGCAGGATGAAGGCTGAGACATACACCACAGCCTCTCCAGAGACCGTGCCAGGCAATATGGGCCTTAGACCTCCTCCCACGTATGGCCTTTTGGCCAGCTTCCAGCAGGTTTCACAGCATGGACAACTTGGTGGCATTGGGATAGTCTGGTTATTTTACTGTTGTGAAGTGTCCAACTAATCTATGCTATGAATGAAGGATGATTCCTGATTTTCGACACCCTCTAGGACAATACCTAGCTTCCCTGATTTCCTAAGTGGATACTAAACCTGCGGAAGACCAGGACTGCCATCTGTAAGTAAGTAGGTGTACAGTCAGTGCATAGTCATCTTGTGTTTTTCTGGTAAAAGAAGGCAAAACTTGCTGCTTTTTTCCTTCTGCTTGTATTGTTGTTCACTTTGCCAGTACATCTCAGTTCTGTGTGTTCTCTCTTCCCAGTTTTCCTTCTTAGTGCCCAGTTGCAATCTTTACCTCTAACCATGCAGAACACTGACAGCCTCCTTAGGAAGATCCTTTAAGACCAACATRAAACCAGACAGAGTCTGGATATACAGAGTCTCTAACATACATCAAACATGCCTTGTGAAAGCTGGTCCCAGAATACAAAAATATGTTGCCTCTTTAATTATACTGTATTTTGTTTTATCCTGGCTTTTCCTTCACTGTTGCCTACTCTTTCTTCTGAATCTCTCTTTCAGTAGTCCTTCTCTCCCCTGTCTCTCTCAGACCTCTTTCAATTCTCAACCATTTCGTAACAGCAACTTATTTAGCAGTGTGAGTTAAGCCATGGAGCTGCCACTCAGCGTGGGCAGTTAAATGAACTGCCTGCCGGAGACAAACAGCTCATGGTGCTTCTGGCTGCACATGAACCCAAACGAGRCTTCTAGCCTAGAAGTCGGGATTTTGCTCAAACTTCCCCTATGCTGAGGAGCTGACAGGTGGTGGGAGAAGGAAGAGGCTTCCCTGTGTTTGCTCATAGACACCAGGGTAGAGCTGAACGCTCAGACCCTAATCACAGTTTTGCCAGAACGAAAAGATGGCTCAGATCCAGGATATGGTCCTGGGCTCAGCTCTTTTTAATATGTTGACTTTTCTGCAGCCTCATTACATCATTCCTCACCACCTATTTCAATGCCAAAGGAAGACGGACACATAAGTTAGTGTAAATACCCTTTTTAGTTCAGGGCTATATTAATGCACATAGACTGCTAAGCAAGAAGTTCAGGAGTTTTTAAGAAACGATGGGCCTCTCTTCCAGAAGAGCTAAATAACTGATTTCCTCAATGAGTCCCCTTTCCAGAATTTCCACAAAAATGACAATTATTCATTTGTGCCATAGAAAAAAGCTACACTTTTGAGTAACAATGTTATACAACATCAGATAAAAGCTGCTTTCACTGTTTATTGAACATGAATCAAGTAATTTCTGCCTAAAAAAAAAAAAATTAATGGATAACCCAGGTGAAAAAAGCAAAGTAGATGTGTCCATCTTTGAGCTCTTTTGAAGGTAATCATTTCAACACTYGGTTGTTGCTCTTTCTTGGTAAGAAAAACTCCTTTTAATACATTCTGCCAACTCTCTTAGAAGTTTGGCTTGTTTTCTAAAGAGATACAGAAGTGCAGGAAAAAATGCTTCTTACTTTGTGACTTTGGGCCCTGTTGGTTTTGGATGTCGTTATTAGTGGGTTTAATTTACTAACTGGACTTTATAAAGGAGACTTTATAAGACCTCAGCTATGCCACAAAGAACAGCCTGTAACTCAGAGGAAAACAGGGGAGCAAGCACCAGGGCAAAAACTGGGACAGTGGACCTGTATAAGTTTGGAAGTACCATGATGTAAAAAGTTTGGGGTCCTTTTAGACCATGATGTAAAAAGTTTGGGGCCCTTTTAAAAAAGGGACATAAGCCAAGTGGAGCTCTAAGCCATTTCCTTCTCTACCATCCTGCCTGGCAGAAGATGGAGGCCATCGAAAGAAGAGCGTSTGCCACAACCAGGGACTTACGGATGCTTTCAGTTCCTATCATTTCTGTTCCTTCTTTATTTGTACTTGTATAAATTGTAAAAATACTATTTGCCTTTTCTACRCAGAGGAATTAAGCAGTTCTGTGCCTGCCCAGAAATTGTCTGTGACAATGCCTATGAAAGGAAGGGTTTTCTGTTTCCATTTAATGTCAGAATATATATCCACAATATTTGCACAGTATAAGATATGAGAAGYATATTTTTTCCTGGCTCTTAGTCTTCTAAGCAGTTAGATCTATCTGTTCRTTGCATAAACATCAGCACATTATTTAATTATTTCTAAAGGTTTAAATACAATTTATATCCTTTTCAATTTTTACAGTGATGCATATCTATTGTGTGAATTGGAATTGTTGTAGTTACTGAGTTCAGGTAGTGCGGACTTCCATTTTAGCTTAGTTCAGSTCTTTTATGCTTAGAAAATAAGAATAGAATTATGAAAAGAATTAATTTTTTCTTACYCTTTTTGCATATTAATTTAAGTTTTATGTTGAGTATGTTAAATTTGCTTTTGCTTGGTTTAAGGAAAAAAAACAAACAGAATTTCTTGCTTGACTTAAACTAAATAGGCCTTTTCAGAAGAAGTGTAGCTTATTCTCTGGCTTTGAATCCAAGAGGGCTTTGCAATTTTCCCATGTGAGTGACCTAAAAGTGACAGTAGAGTATTCTGAGCTGGGACTCCCTCAGCCTTTCCTGACAGAGTAAGGGAAAATTACATGTAAGATGAAAAACTTAAATGCATTTAGCTTCCCTCTGTCAGCCACAGCCCTGCAGCCATGGTGACTTAGTAACCATGAAAGAGGAGCAAAGCACTGCACCAAGCAGAGGCAGTTAACAAATAACTAAGTCAAACCTCTTCAGTTGTCATATTCAAACAAAACACRGCATCAAGTCCTTTTGAGCACAAATATATTGGTCTGAGCAGCAAAATGTGAAGTGTTAATATAGTTAACATGGAAAATATGAAATACTTGGTTTTCCTCTTGTAGTGTATTGATATTAGTTTAATTAAGCATTTAAAGGAAAACCAAGATTCTGTCTCAAAGTAACATAGAAAAAGTGACCCACAAGCTGAAGAAATAATGACTTAATCTGAGATTTTTTTTTCTGCTCCTGCCACAAGCAAGTAGATGCTAATTGTTTCCCTGAAGCTCCCTACTGGCTTCCAGCAGTGAATAAGCTTCAGTAAAGGAGTTCCAAGATCACTGCTCCCCGTRGTAACCCTTGTTTTCTCCTCTAGTTAAAAATGTATCTCCAGGCAGCAGATAGCTAATCTATCGGGTTGTGGAGCCCCGCCATTCCCTTACGCTTTCAATAAACGACATAAAGCTTTGAACTAAGGTACCAGAGCCTGCAACACCAGTCCAAGCAAGATTAGAATCACGCTTCCACTGAAAGATTAAATTTCTATTTACAGAGAAATTCAAAAAGATAAGAGGAACTAAAACAAACACAGAGGAAAAAAAAGTCTGCGGAGGCTAGACTGAAACCAGACAGATTAGCATAACCCGGCAGTCAGGTGCCTGTAACCGGGGGCTCAGAATTCCCCTTCAGCACGAGCAGCGCATGCCTGCCTGGGAATAATAAGTGAGAAGCCCGTGGATCTGCAATCCGAGCTTCCACAAGAATTTCTCTGGTTATTGCTCAGCGTTGAGAGTCAGGGGATTAAGATGGCTCCGAACAGGTTGCCAAAGGGCTGGGCTGGCTCCCAATGGCTGCGGTTATCGCTCGGGTAATCCTGCACGGTATAGCTGAAGTAAAATGGAATTGGGTTCATTCCTCATCGGCACATCTTTCCAGACGCAAGGCGATTTTCTTACTCCAAATAAACATTGAAACAGCATTTTTCATTATAATTCTCTGTCTGAAGACTGTAGCTGTCATATGAAAAGTATTTCCTTTAGTAGCAATAAGTACCTATGTTGGCAGTGGTACAGACTATTTTACTGCCTGTGGCAAATTCTTTTTTAGGAGGTGGCTCTTTTCTTTAGAGTATTTGCACATCTTACAGAAGTATGTAAGCCTTGGATGTGCAAAAAATACTGCATATGAACCTTATATTGTAATTAAAAAGATATTTAATAAGTAAAACTTCTTTTTGCTTGACAGAGTGGCTAAAGATTGCCTTCTACTTTAGATAGTGAGCTGTTCTACTGATGTCACGAGTGACACCACATCATAAATCAGATGTCGTCCCACAGAGGGCAGTTCCAAAACGTCCATTGTAAATAAGTGTTTTCTCATCCTTTTCGGGTTTCACTCATGGAAAGGAGGATTGCTTGGTTTTCAAAGTCTCAGTGGGGAGAAGGGAGGGGTAGATTTAATTCATGGCATAAGATAAGAACAGAGATAGATGCTTCACAGCATAAGAGTCAATGCTGAATTTGTGCTCTTGAGACCCTGAATCAGATACATTCATACAGATCTGCTGAACACCTGTATCATAAACGAGTCTAAACCCAACCTTCTTCCAGTATGTCTTTAATCATAAGGAAATGGAAAGTTCTTCTTTCCTCAGACCTTCCCCTTGCTTTCCCGTATCTATAGCTTCCTTCTTCCTGTCTGAAAAAAGCGACTCTCTTACTCTGTATTGGTGCTTGTATTGAGCCATCAGTGAGTCCACATTCTTTCCCAGAAGATTCAATACCTGGGATTTTTCAGGCAAACACTGCCAGCTTGTTATGCCCCAGTGGGAATTTTTTTGGAAAACACCTTACATTTGGAACATGAAAAAACACTGTTGAGCATTATGTAGTTGATGGCCAAGGACCCATTATCTCCAACAAGGATAACTTACCAACAAGGTAGTAAGCTGCACAGGAGGTGGGGAAATTACCCCAAGCCTCCCTTCTGTGTTGACAAGAGGCTCCCTCCAGGCATCTCTGAATTCGGCCTGTTGAACATTAACTTCCTCCAGAGCAAAAGTGAGTATCTCCGGGGCCCAACTGTAAATTCAGTGTTCTCCTAGAAAAGAAGAACACAGGTGGTTATTAAAGAATTGTAGGAATTCTTATTGCTATTATTAGAATTGTAATTATTTCGATATATAGTTTAAGTTGCCAACTTTGGAAGCATACATTTATTTCTGCCATTAGCTTTCCCTGGGAATGGTGTCTCTGAGGCTTAGAGCAAACCTAGAAAATTGCTGATTAAGTATTTTCAGTGCTGAATGGGCCTGTCAGGATTTTAGCCATAAGTAAGACTCAGCATACAACAGGACTGACCCTTTTTGTGTCAGATTTATTGTTGCTCCAGCAAAACTGGAGCATATGTCTTATCATACCTGCACCGTGGGAGCAATGATGATTCTTCCTAGGATTGTATTTTCCTGGCTCAACGGTTCTTACTAGTCATTACCCTTCATATAACCCAGGTTTTTTGGTTGTCAGATTCTTTTCAGCCTGTATTCTGTGGGTGTTCTAGTTTGTCCTATATCCTTCAGAATTACATTGTGGGATATTGCAGAAACCACCCTCTTACAGCGGTGTCAGAGTGAGAAGGGAGATTTGTGTGGGAATAGGTGCAATTTCCGCAATTTCAAACCAGCTTGTAAATACAGCATAGCTCAAAGCAATAGCATGGTGCTTATCTCTCATCACGAGCCACTGATAGAGCCTGCACATTGACAGAGTATATTGAGTATGTTCAGTTATTTAAGGTGTGGCAGCTTGGGAGCTAAACCAACAGCTCTTGACATTGCTCCTTGCAGCATCAATTTGTTTCTTGCTCACTTTCTGCATAGTGACAGGTCAGGGATGGCATGGCTGGATGGAAAAAAGTCTCCATATCTGGAGTTATTATGAGGCTCTTATGTTTAAAATGAAGAGATCTTTTTTCCTTCATATTTAAAAGAACAAAGTGTTAGGTCTTACAATCCTTCCAGATTTGTGCAGCCATGTAAAACACCAATGTTCAATTCCCTGCTCCAAAATCTTAAGTTAGTCATATAAGAACTCCTGTGAGTTTAATAAAACTTCACTGATGCCCCGGAACAGGACATATTTTATGTCAAAGTATGATTAAGGAAAATGGATTACATGGGGCAGTTTCAAGTTTACTATCACATTAGGGGTACAAAATTATCTACAGAAATGACTCTGGTTGCTAAATGAATCCACTCCTCCTAGACGGAAAGACATTTCTCACCTTTGAAGAACTACTGACACCCCAGGGTCTCTGGAATAAGATTTGGGGGATTTGCTTTTATTTAATTTTATTTTAGATAGACCTAATGCCCACTGAGTTCTGCAGAGTCACTCTAGATTTACACAGGCACAATTTGCAGGGAAACCAGGTCCATGAACTCCTTCAAATGGCCCCATGGTACCTGGCCCAGCTGTGCCAGCCACCGCATCCCATTCCTCGTATGCCATTGCCATCACCTTTTTCTGGTGCCACAGGGACACACGACTGTCCAGGAGGCACAGGGCATCTCCATACATGCAKGCCTCCCCACGTGCCCACCTTTGCCGAGGGAGGCTGCTGGTCTCTGTGCTGGCCAGATGTGCTCTGACAGCCCTGGTCTCGCAAGGACAACCACCTGCCTGGAGGTCCTGTGGCTGATCGGACCAGAAGCCATRCTCAGGAGCACACCCTTGCCACACACTTGCTTTCCTCAAAGGCCAAGAGCATAGAAAGGTCCCAGTCCTGGCTCCCCATGCTGGGTATGCCCTTATTTCTATGCCTGTTTAACACAACCACTGTTTCTGGGGTGGACCCATTCAGCAGGAGGACAAAAGCTGGCACATCCCGTGCTGTCCCCAGCCCACACTAAGGCACTTCCCCATAGCCTGCGGGCATGGCCCRGGGGGGAATTAACCCCTGCTGCCTCCTTCCCGGCTGAGTGCTTCTGGCATTTGGAGGTAGGCACTAGCAGCCCCGGATGTGGCAGGAAAGTGAGGCAATTCCTGCACCCAAAGGGACTGCTTGGATGCCTCATCCCACCGGGAGCATCAGGCTGCAAGTCCAGGTTTCACAGGGATGCCTAAGCCAGCCGCAGGGCTGCAGAAGGAGGGACCAGGGTTTCMACACGCAGCCCATCTGCAGTGAGTCTTTCGGTAAGGCTGGGCACCCCTACGGGCAGCCAGACTCATGGGTGACCCGCGGCCAGGTGCAGAGCATGGGGGAGTTGCTGTGATCGCCCCTCCGCAGCTGGGCATGTAACAGCTTTGGTGCTGCCATCGCTTATCTGCAAGCGTGCTCTGCCAGCATAAAATTAGGTCTTGGCCATCAGCTGTCAGAGAAATCTCTTTCCTCCAGAGAGGTGATATTTGCTGTCAGTATCCCAGTTTCTGTGATCATTTCAAGAGCGTCCAATTTTGAGGCAGAAAGTGAAATTTCCCTGCCTGGTTCCTCAGGCTTCCTGAGGTTTCTGTGTTGACCTTCTCGGACCTTCAAAACACTTCAACAGCAGCGACAGCCTGTTCCTTGCATCCCTGCTCCAGCTTCCAAACCCACCTCGCATCTGCGTCACCTCACCTGCCTGCCAGCCACTCTGCAGCTTGTTTTGTTGCAATTCAAAACATCCTTCCTCAAGCACTCACCCATCTCCTGGGCTTGGACACGCTTCCTGAAAACATCAGGTTTCCTTCTGTCTGACCAGGCTCCTGCAAGCCGTGATCTGTGACTTCTGTCTCTCCTCTTCAGAGGAAAACAAGAATCTGACCCATTTTTTAAAGACATTGAATTTCCACTGCATTAGGTGGGAATAACCATACTTCAGGATCTATWATATCACTAATCCAAAGTGTTGTAGACCCAGCTGAGGCACAATACAAATACAAAACCATCAATACTATTAATAGAAATAAATTCATGTTTTGTGTGCTGACAAAATTTTGCACATTCAGGATGATATATGTCTCAGTTGCTGGTAAGTTTAATTATTTAGAAGTGAATGAAGACTTTCTTAGATTAAGAAAAAAAGAAGAAAATATTTTCTAGAACATTCTGTATTCACAACTATTGAACCACGCCCTGTCCTCTTCATATATGAAATATTGCCAAAGCCACAATCTTTCATCATGTGGTTCCTTTTAAATAACCTCCTAGGTACTAAAGGTCAGGATGATTTAAAAAAAATAACCTGGTAGCATGAAAGCACTTTTTTTAAATGCGTAAAAACAAACAGAGGAATCCTACGCAAACTTGCCATAAATATAAGACATGAGGATGATAAGTAGAATAAACTACTTTTGCATTGCAATCGCCTGCTTTGTCTCAAGCTTTGTTCAGTCTAAAACTCTAATATAAAAATAGAATTATGAAATTCATTACAGTTATGAACCCATTGCCATTGCTTTAGCCCRTAGATTTGTCCTTGGAGTCCACTGGGAATATTCACTTACTCAAGGACTACAGYGTCCTTGAGTGTTGGCTTTGTAGCTATTTTTATCTCCTTGCTACTCAGCCTGCTGCCAATATTGGTTCTACCATCTAGTTAAGGTGAAGGAACAAAACAAAACAAAACAAACAAACAAAAAAAGCAAAACTCTTCTTCCAGTTGTTTTTCTCTGAATTATTTTGCTTCTCCATGTTACTTCAAAGAAATACTTTGGAGKATGGGTATTTCCCACAGGTGACGTTTTTCCAAAATTTAGTAATTTTTGATAAAATGCAAAAAAAAAAAATCTTTTCAATTTATTTGCAAATTTATTTATTTCTGAGCCTCAGTCTTGAATTACTTTAAGGCTCGGGAGTCATACACCTCAGAGGTGATTTGCCTTGGAGGTGGCAACAACCTGCATTGGGTCACGCAGGATGGTGCCTGAAGGCAGTTAAGGGTCTTGATTGATCTGCAGCAAAGTGTATTATTGACTGGTAATTTTTCTATGAAAGTACCAACGAAGCAGCCACGGACCAGGAATCTATCACGTTCGGTGATGTGCTCAGTGTAAGAGAGATGATTAAAGAAGAAACGAGATACTGAGGTCCTTAATGTCGCTCCTACTCCACGACATGCTTTTTCTCCGAGGCCCAGGACGTTGCCTCGCTGGGCACAAGCACGCGTTGAGCAGAACTACAGACTGAGGCTGTAGAAAATTTCGAAATCCRAAGGGCCTGCTGTAAACCCATGGTGCTGTAAGACAGAACCGTGCTCTGGTGATGGAGGGCACGGCCGGGAGCCGAGGAGGAGCCCAGCGGCGCGCACGAGCCAGAGGGAGGTGATGTCCATGGGGACGCGGCGACAGGAGGGGCCCCAGGAGTAAGGAYCAACCGGGAGGAGCACAGCTCGGAGGCGAGGAGCAGGGGCGGACGGGGCTGCCCACCCGGACAGAGGTCCTGCCTCCCCAGCAGCGATGCTCTCCCATGTCTCCCGCCCCACAGCACGGTCCTCAGCAGGAGGCGGAGAGCGGTGGTGGTCGTACCGTTGCCACTGGGTACCAGCGGCCCTGGGGAGAAGCCGATGCTGTGGAGCATCCACCRCCCAAGCGGGAGGCCGGCTTTCCTTGGCAAACAAACAACCCCCAAACCCACATCTCCATTACTATTACTTTTTTTTTTTTTTCCCCAAGCAGTCCTCCCACTTTCTGTTTGCTTCACCTCCCTCTCATTGCCCTGGGTCTCACTTTTGTTTGTCCTGGCTATTTTGGGTGCAGGCTCCCTGGGAGGTGAACGCGGCCCGAGCGCTGCCTGCGCGCGCTGCTCCGCGTTTGATTCCTTCCAGCTGAGCAGAGCTCAGGTGACAAATCAGGCATGAACCGACTGAGAAGTGTCAGCCTGGTTGGCTGAGGCAGCTTTAAAGGGTATAATTCATTAAACAGCTGTGTTTAGGCAAAACAAAACAAAACAAAGCAAAACGAGCCACCCTATCTTAAAAGGCACAAATTCAAAAATTCAGCTTAATGCTGAATTTTCAGAGAAAATTATGGAGTAGTAGCTATAGCATACCTATAGGTACTCTGTGCCTCTGACCATCCCCTTCGGCACTGTCACTCAGGAAGCACCACAAGCATTTACCATRTTATTTATGAGAAGAGTTGCATATAATTGCGATATGGAAGTAAAAATGTATCTGCCAGAAAGGTGAAAACACTTTGAAGTACTAAGCAAGAYACAACTGTGCTTTCCACTGCCCAGTTAACTCTGTTAAACTGACTCCATTTACATATTTTTAATCATATTGTTATTTGATACTACACTACCAATTGCTGAAGAGTTGTAGTTAAGGGACTTCATTTAGAAAGGATTAGGATGGAAAGGTTTRTAAGAGGTGTGTGGGATTCCTCTTCATACTGCTGCCAGTAAGACGATTATTCTAATTTTATATAACATCCCAAACTTCCACACCTAGCAGCATCATGGAAAGATCGGAGTTCTGCTTTCCAAATTTGTGCCTCTGCTGCGATCCTTTCTGAAACTCTTCAACTATACTTTAACCGAGTATTTGCTGTGAAAGTATGCAAACGGTTTAACACGAATCAACATGAAAGAGCTACACTGATAAGCAAGATTCTCATTCATAGCATGTGAAATATAAAAGGGGGGGTGTAGTCCTGTGTGGTTGCACTTYGAAGCAAAAAGTGATGTGAGATTCTAGGGAAAATAAAATCCAAGTTTTTACACAGGATGTCCTGTTTTTACTCTCTGCAAGGACACTGCTTTTGATGTTCATTTCCAAGCCTATTGTACCTAACAGGAWTTTTTTTCATTCTTTGCTTAAGATCCTCTCATCTGTAATACAGGAATACTTGTCATAGAAAGCTAAACACAGATAGCTTTTCTTTTTCCCTTCCCCTGGGAAAAAAAATATATTGAATATCCCACGTCTGTATGGATAGCTTAAAGAAAAAAAGCAAAAAACCATCCCAAGAGTGCAGATCCCCCCTCTAGCCACCCAGTGCCCTGGCTCATGGTGGGAACGCCAGTGACCCTTACCATTACCTGACCTTTCAGTAACGGCCCCAATGGTTGTAACACTCTTTTTTCCCTTGTTTTGAGCCCATTTCTCTACAGATGCCTCATTCTGCAGCCGAGGGCAACGGGTAGTGATTTTTTCTTCCTTTCTTTTTTTTTTTTTTTCAGTGTGACCTCTCTGTGCTCCCTTCCTTTAAACACAGTGGCAGTATATGAGGCATTCCAAGCCCAGCGGGGCCAGTGCATCATCTCTCCTCCATGAAATTACAAGCTGTGGTTAGGGCAAAGGTTGCGAGCTCTCTCCAAGAATGACACTGGGCCAGGAATGACACTGGGCCAGATGCATCTACGGAGTTGTAGCTGGTTGCAGCGCATCTGGCTGTGCCCTATCAGCTCGAATCTTTCGTACTTTTTAGGTTCTTTGACACCTGCATGGCGACTGTGACAATCTAGTGCTGGTCAATATTTACTTGGCTCAYGTATTAACTACTAGAACAGGCAGGGGGTAGTAGGCAGCCAAGCCCATGATAAGCAGCAAAATCTATGCCGCTCGTCTTTGTTGTTCCTGCCCATTTCAGAGTCGAGAGTAAAACATCACTCAAAACGTAAACTGAAAAATTTAATTGTTTTATAAAATAAGGTTATAAATTCTATGTAAAAATCCAGCTTCTTAAATATGATACATTCACTTTCTCACAGAATATTTAAATATTCAGGTCACTTACGCTATATTTTCACCGTATTTGAGTTAAAATCATCGGATAAATTAAAACATCTCTACCAAAAGATACCACAACTTATACAGATAAAACTATGCAATTATACTTTTCAAATATACAATGTAAAGAATTAAGAACTTTTAGAGCATGCTACAAAATTTTGCCAGAAAAATAGATGAGATCATTTTTGTTTAACTAGAATATATACAGTGTGCTTTTCATTTCTCTTCCTAAAATTCAGTCTCATACAATTTCCATTTAACTTAATAAATATGTACAACAAAAATGTTTATACCTTAAGGAATATAAATAGCAAATACTGTATTAGAGCCTGGTCCAGCATTCTTCTCTCATCTAGTGACTATAGTGGGGCTTTTCAATTCTGAATGTGCAAAATGCATAATCAGGCTCTTAGTGTTACCAACAGGTTAATAGCTTTTACAAAAATGATTTTATAAAAATACCCTCCAAGAACACTGCAAAAGACTTAGAGCTACTCCAGTCAGGCATTTCTATAAATAGAAAGACATAATGTAGGGAAACAATGTTCCAGTTTAATTACTGCTGGCAGTAATTAGGGAAAAATAGTCAATGGAGAATGAAAAGTATCTTGAGTTAGACACATCTTACTTTCACCGATTTAACTTGGTTCCCTATCATTTCTAAAACCAGTTTTTGGTATAATCTATACATTGTAAATCTGTGAAGAAACTTTATCACCTTCTTCAGACTTTGGATGGTTGTTTTTGGAAAGTGGTATGTTTTCAAGTGCTTCAGTCCATACATTAAACCTTTAATGGTGTCTTGGTCTCCATTCTTTATTCTCCACAAATTGAGCAGCTTCAGAATTTGTTCCGTAGGTTGACACAGTTTCATTGTGCGCTCGATATCTTCTTTTYCCACTTTCTTGCCTGGTAAGCTTGCCATCAGTGTGTTGAGATGTTCAAAGGTGAGATTAGGGTGGCCAATATGTTTTAAGACACTATTTTCACAAAGATCAATATCTAAATAAAGCAAAAAGAAGAGCCATAAGTACAACGCATTACAACTTAATGATGTTCTGCAAAAAAACTTCTAAAACATAAAGGTGAATACTCCTTCCCATATTTTTTAATTTTATTTCAAATAATTATATTAGTAATGCTATTTTAGGCTCCAATCTTGAAAAGCCCTTAAGATTGTAATTAACTTTGCAAATACAAACAGCCCCAAACTACACAAAATTAGTAGCAAGTATGTATTTCTATAAACTTTTTTCASGCATCTTGCAAAAGGTTCCCTAGACATGGTAGGATTCCTAATGTTTGGTTCCAGAGAATGAATAATTTTCTCTTCTTAATTTGGAAATGTCTAGGCAAGCTTTGCTGAAATAAGCACTGCCATTTCAGTTTTTGAAGCATTTTAGACACTTCACAATCTGACATAACCATACATATTCAAAAGATGATGAAAAAGCAACAGCATTCTTCTAATCTACTTCTTGTAGACAAAAGGTCATTAAAATGTGGTGGTTGTTGATGGTGGCTTACATGAAAAGAGGTGGCCTGGCTTTCATAAAAATCTCAGTGCTAACATTGCAGCACTGTTCCACCTTTGGCACCAGTACGGGCAGCTTCAGCGCAAACAAAGCCGTGAATTGGCATGACAAATAGCTACCAGAAGGCAAGAAGAAGGGAAAGCTCTTCAGTYGTATTCCCAGGCTGTCCCCACTCTGCAAAAGATGTCTCTGTCTGAGCTGTCAATCAGCACTGGTAGTGCTTTATTTTAAAAGAAATTGGACTCTCAGTTGTACACATCCAGCTCCCTCTAACCTCAACAGCCGCTGCTCAGACATCGCTGTGGGAAACGTTTCCGCGGGCTGTACAGCCCTCAAAGGGGATCCAGACTTGGACACCACGCATGCTCCCAAAGGGGCCATGTGTGGCAAGTCTGGGCAGAACTGAGTGTAAAAAGCTGAATCTTGCTCCTAGTTACCCCCATTCAGCTGACCTCAGCGTCGGTGCTCCTGCACCAACACCCCTCAGCCAAACCCACCCCTGCACCTCCAACTCAGAGCATACCCTATCACCAGAGGGGATTCSACCCCACACAATTTGTAAAATGCCTGTTAGAAGGTTGCTTCTAACATACGTGCTATCAATACAAGGTACCTTGGATAATCTTCTTGACTATATCTTGCTCTTTGTTTTGCTGCTTCCACAATTTCAAGAGTTGGAAGGTCTGCTCTTGAGAACTGTGCCTTTGCTTAATCCTTTCTATATGTTCTGTGTTGACCTTTGTCCCAGGCAGACTGTCTGCCAGTATGTTCAGCCAGTTAGGTGTGAGCTGATTAGGAACAGCAAACCTAAACAAAGCCTCCTCGCACAGGGTTACATCTAAAAGAAAAGAGAGAAAAAAAAATATGTCAATTGTTTTGATCTCAGTTACACTGCTCATCTCTGAAAAAAATAGTGTGCAGCAAGGATGATAAGAGAAGAGTTTTAAAAACACTAAGAACTGAAGAGTGGTCCTCACAGTCGCCCTCTGTGCTTGAGTTCCCTTCGCTCTGACCTACGGTAGCTACAGTTCTACTATATCCGTCACTAYAGCAGGTAAATGACTAACACCTTTAGATGCTTTTATCATAAAYGCTGATACTTTCATTTTAACAATAATCAAAGGTATGTTTTCAGGGAACCCTTCTTTAATATCATACGCACCTATGCCACATTTTTGAGCTGATGTATCTGTATTTCCCTGGCACACGTTGTCACGAACTGCATTTCCCTTCAACGCTATCTTCAAACCCAGTGCACTACAGTTTGTGTGTTTTTGACAAGCCGCTTTGGATGATGTTTCATTCGAGAAATATCCTTCTGGACATCTCTTACATACAGTGTCACTCTCAGGGGTACCTTTGGAAACAGGAAAACAAAACATCCACTTACATATAAGCTAAATTGTTAAAAAAAAAAATACAGGACTACAAAAATGCGTGAATATATCCCTCTCAAAATTGTGATGACTTCTGCTCTTCGTGTTTCCCATGTAAGAAGGAAGAATATTTAGGACAAAAAAAAGCTTTAATTTTTAAAAACAAAAGAGATTTTCAGAGAGTGATGTTCCTCCTGGARTAATAGAGTAAATAATGTTCTTGCACATATACGTGTTACCAGCACCTATAAGATCTTGTAAATTAATAATTACTTGAGTCTATTTAGACATTACATGATGTCTGACCATCTTTCATCCCTACAAATACCCTGTAAAACMATTAACTGGCACAAGACACTAAATTCTACTTTGTAATACCCATGCAGAACATTACTAGGAAGGATTATTTAATTCCAGCCAAAAATGTAACTCAGCTAAAGATCARCTAAGACCCTCTGAACTGTACTTTCACCTTTCAAGTTTGAAACTATTTTGAAAAATAGAATGCAAGAAATATTTCTGAAATTTTTCTTGGACTGAAAAAAATATTTAAAGTAAATAAAATATATCCAATATAGCAAAAAATTAATATACATACATATTTTTACGTGGTGTTTGGCTACTATAATCACATAGTTATTGCTCTAGACTTAAACATATGATACAACAATTGAGTAATATTTTATTTAAGTCTACCAAATTGACTTAGAGGAAGAAAATGAAAGCATGAGATCTGAAATAACACAAACAGCCTAGTCAGCAGTGACAAGAAAATAACAGCACTAATAAATGCTTTATGTTCACCCCAAGTCATCTTTATTTAGCAAACACTTATGCAAGTGTCTAAAGTCTAATACCATTCTTGCATTATTGAATATAGACTTAAGCATATGCTTAAAATTCTTTTTTTATAATTGGAAATGATATTTGAATATGAAAATGCCTCCATCTAGTGTATTTTGGGAGTATTTGCATGTGGATGCTTATTTTAACGTTAGCTTTTAGGTAGATTTTATATTTTGAGCATTTGCTTAGAGAAAAAAAAGACTATGAAGCTCAAGATTTCTGATAGCCACGAAATAAGTAATAATATTTGCATACTCATGATCTCRCACTTCTTTCAGTAGATAAGTGAAAACAAAGCGCTTTTAGTTTTTGTGCACTTAAAATCAGAGAGCCCATATATTGCTTAAAAACAAATCAACCTGTGCTTCCAGCCCCCTACAAGCAGCAGCAAATGGTGGAAGGCTGCATGCAGGTCTGCCCTCACATTTTCCTGCAGAACACCCGCTGCTTTTGGATCTAGATTACACAGAAGTCCAACCAACACACTATCGCCTATTGCACCTGCACAGGCAGCAATCAGCACTGTGGGGAAGTCTGAATTTTTAGTAACCCTCGCTACTACAGACATGTTATTCCTGTGCTCCAGCAGCTTGGAAAGGGAAGAAAGGAGAAAGTCCCTGCAAACAGTTGATCTCCCTTTTTAGAGTTTCCTATGTAACCTTCTTCATCCAAGAGGGAAATAAAACGGATAATCATCAGCATTCTCAGGGTTGAGTATAAAGTAATCTCCAGCATTTGCCAGCTTCTTCTTCACTGCTTATCTGGTGTCTCGTGTTCAGGGCACAAACTGCCGCGTCCCGGCCCGGCCACCCTCTGCCGCTCCCTTCAATTTGCCTGGAATCCCCCGTTCTCTCAAGGGGAACAGCAGATGCTGCAGGGGAGATAACGCTGCCTCGTAGCAGTGCTAATTCCCATGCGAACTGCTACCAGAAGCTCTGCCAGGCATAGGGCTGGCTGCTGCAGAAAGGAACAAACCTTAATTTGCACTCACAAATGGGGACTACTGAGGTAAAGTGATTTGCCCAGCATGACCACGAGCAGCTGGCAATGAGGAACCACGGTCAGATTTCCAGTCCTCTAAGCCCTGAACCAGGCACTGGATCACACTATCTCCCTATGTTGCAGTGGAAGCATTTTTTTATACACTCAGGCTTTATTTCACCTGAGTTTAAATCAATACAATTCATGGTGCCACACGGCAGAAAGTGAGAACACAATGATGTGGCTCACACTTATTAAATTCTTAGTCAATGTCTCAACTCAAAAACTGAATATTGACTCAAAGGGACAAAATTATTTTTACAATGTTTTTGTTCCTTGTTTGAGGTCTGCTTGGGTTTAGTCTGTTCATTCTGATGCGCTTTTGGAAACCAACTTTCCAATAAATTATACGATTCAACAATTTATCTTCTTCCAAAGTTTGCTTCATTTTGAACTGAGGGATCCAAATTTGTAGTCATGGTTTCAATGTTCTTCCAGGGATGCAGCAGGTGGTTTGCTCAATTTATGTTTCTTTGTGCATTTCCCACATGGGCTTTCTGGGAATTTTGTTTCCGTCCCCTTTTGACTTGCTGCTAAGGTACAGTGAAACCTCAGTGACCCAAGCCGTTGGATAAAACAATTTAGGTTAGTGAAGATTTCTAATACTGAAATGTGGTAGCTGCTAGTGGAACTGCACGGAAATCCTTAAAAGTGCCACAAGCAGATGTGGCACCAAGTTAGTTTTTAATTAGTCAGTTACTCAGGGAATAGTGACGCTCTACAGCAGCTACATTACTCATTACATCAAAGTTATTCTCCAGCAAGATATTAATAACTGGAGAAAACACTCCTGACTATCTCTTGACCAGCATAGCTCTACGATGTTCTGGCTAGCCCTAATTTCTTACTGCATATATGAAATTACTAGGGAAGTAATTCCAGAGCTTTGGAGATTGGTTTCCTTCAGCTTCATATCTGAGACGCTTCTTGACTTTCCGTGTTCCCTTTCTTGGTGTCCTTCTCTAGGCAGTGATCAACCTCCGGCACAATGACAGTTTACAGTTCTTTTAGGCCATATTAAATACCGGAACTAAACTGGGCCATGGCATTTGCCAAATGATAAAGAATGTATTTTGTTTTCAGAGAAGAACTTACTATTGGTTTAACAATTATGTTGTCTATAATGAGGAATACGCTCTACTGAAAAACTTCATTTCATTCTATTCCTGTCAGACATACATGGTACCAGTTTATTTAACAAAGAAAAGGTAACAATTTCACTAAGAGTTCCACTTAAAGCATTGATAATTAATTATTACCACATATTGCTCTGATGCTAGAGCTATATTAATATTGTGTTATAATTATACACTAGGTGTCAAAGCACTTACTGCTCCTCGTGTTTGTCAAGATATACTGTTCCTTGAAACAGTAGATTTCAAAATGAAAAACATTATTTATCACACACACAAATACTACATTCCAGATAATGTTCCTTTAAAAGGGATAATCCATCATATTTCTCATTAGAGTGCAATTTGCTGCATTTGCTACTGCCATTAAGTAATATATTACAGAAGGAGCTGGGATATTCCACTGAGAAATGTTCCTTTGGCTACAGTCCAAACAATGCAGACCAGGGACAGGTTCAATTGGCTTTACAATTTACCATCCTGTAATTTCCTCCGGACAAGCCTGCCTCCTAATCTTGTAAGTGCCACAAGTCCTCACTTYGTGCATTGTAGAACTCTAATTAATTCAGTGCTTATTGAGAACAGATACATACCTGGCTGTGCAACACCGAAACCAGGAGAACACTCCGTGTGCTTTAAGCAAAACTCTAGCTCRAGGTATCTCCCTTCGATGCACTCACAGACGCGGTTCTGTGTGCTCGTGCATTCTTGCTTAACATATTGCAGTTCTTTGCAAACGGTGTTGCAGTACTGGCACTCGTCGTTGCTGTTCCAGTCTTCGGCATAGTACTGGTCCGGACATGGGGCACACTGCGTCTTGCTGGTAGCCGTACAGTGCCGCTTTACGTAGGATCCAGGAGGGCACTGGTCACACGTCAGTTCACGAGATGTTCCTGGGTCATAATGGAGATACTTTGGAGGAGAGAGATCCTGGATGGTCCACTTAACAGAAATATCCAAGAGCTAGTGATGGGAAAATAAAAAATTGTTCACTTTAGTCCTAAGTGGCAACACAAAGAAACCTAGATTTTAATGAGTTTATGAGTTTAATCCTGTCCCTATCTTCAATCAAATGTTTATGTTAGAAATTTAGAAAATATTAGCCAGCTTCCAGACTCTCCCATGTCTATCTCTGAACGGGAAACCTTTTGGATTTTATCCAGAAAATCTTACCAATATAAGTACTTCCTTGTTCTTCGTTCATCTACAGCTATAGATYCTATTATTCTCCCGCTTACACCCTTTTAAAATCACTGGGCAATGATCTTTTTAACCTCCTGGTATCAGAGAAMTTAGCCTGTTAATTTCCTTTGCATCATGCTCAGTGCACAGCAAGATGGGAATTTTGCACTCTTAAACATCAGACACTTCAGATGCAAAAGAAATGGCAAGTGTCTGAGTGTACAAATCTCCTAAGTGTACTGCCCCATTTACTGGAGGTATCTTTAAAGGATGATTCCTTACAATATTTATTTTTACTGGAAATGAACAATGTGTGTTACTTTTTAATGCCTTTCATTAATTTTGAATTAAAATTAAATGACTCTTGAGATGAAACATGGCAGCTACTTCAACTATAAAGATGTAGCTTCAGAAGGAGGTAAAGWATGCTGCAGCGGTGGAAGTTACATTACATTAAAGACTTAGTCACACAAGCTGGAATAGGTCAGACCAATGCTTTCACTTCCTGTTCAAAAGTACACTCGGGGAATGCTTAGCTCTGTCCGGAGGAACCGGTTCAGCCCTTACGGAAATCATGACAGCCACAATCCCTGCAGCTTCCCGCAATAATCTACATTTTGGTGCGATTTCGGAACTAGCGGTCTGAGATGACCCTGCCCTTCTGTAGCGACAGCTTAGAGATCRTGTCATTTTGGTCTACTCTAACTCAAAATTTGGTTATGTGATTCTCACAGCCCTTCAAAAACAGAACTCTTGCGTACTTCCCGAAGAATAGCCCCATGTGGTCAGCCTTGAGCTGGGGTTTCAGGTCGAGACCTCAGCTCTGCCTGAAGGCTGCATGATYGACGTGCTGCTTCTCTATTAAAACTTGCTCATCCTATAAAGATGAAGTAAACTGGCTCTAATGATGAAATTTTTCTATGTATAGGTCCATCTAAATTAAAGATCTAGCCGACTTGTCATCATTKCTATTTTCATCACAGTTAGCTAATACAGGGTTGCCAATTTAGTTTCAAGAAGATATTTTACTTTTTTTTTTTTTTTCTGATGTACATGTTCCCAAAGAGTAAGGGAAATTAACTCTTTATATTCATTCAGATTCTAACTTTCCTAAAGAAGCTTCACTTAGGGGCCTCGCTCTTGCCACAGAGCTGCACCTCTTATGTGAAATTCTTATTAAGACTTGAAAGGACAACTGAATCACTGATCTGCACCTGCACAAGTCACAGCATTGCCACCAACTAATATTAGGTACCTAAAATAAGAACTCTTACTGCCTAACAGAGTGTTCTTAATTGCAGTGTCCTGTTGCCTGTTTATGAATCCTCTTTTTATTTGGCTATACCAGATAGTATGGATATTCCCCACATCCTCTTCTGGTTAGTTACTCTTGACTAAGCCCTGCAATTTGTCCAATTTTCATCTGTGATTTTCATAGGTGGAGAATCCACTTTTTCTTTTGRTCTCAAAGCACAATGCCTTCCACTGTGAGAAATTCCTTATTTCTCATTGAAGTTTGTTGATGACATGCAGATCAATTTTTCTTAAATGCCTGGATCTATTTCATGGGATCTACTTAATAACAGGGTGCAGCACATTTTTAAAAAGTGAATGTCTTTCTGTTGATGAAAAAATGCACTCATCCTTGGCAACTCTGCAGCTATTAACCTAGTAACAAAGAAGTCCTTGAAATCTCATCAGTTGTTGATGTTAACAGTCAGGTTTTCTTCTAGGATTTTTATTCAGGATTAGATAATATAGCAAGAATTAAACATCCATCCCACAGAGGCCAATGCTTGCATGGACACACTCATTCTCATACAGGATTACAGAATATCTCAGACTAACATGAGGTGCACATGCTGCAAAGACAAGCATAAACCAGCATGTCATGCAGATGTCTATGGAAACCCAAGAGCTTCAGAAATAGAGTTGAAAATAGGACATCACTGTGAAAATGATTTGGGACAGCAGTCAGATATTTCAGCATGTCCTAGCGCAGAAACACTAGTTTTCCCACTGTGTGATGCACGAGTCCACTACAAACCCCAAGCTGTCTCTGCAGCAACAGACCCTGCTCCTCGGGGTTGTGCATCCTCCGCACTTGGTCACATTTTCAGGTACTCAACAGGTCTCATGTCATGAATGCCTGGCTCGTCTTGTAATGTAGAGGAGTAACAGCAACAAGTTTTGTCTATTTTGCATACTTGAAAATTTCCTTTGGAAATCATATATGAGAGCCAAGTAAGCGATTTTGCTGCAGGGGATGAGTCAGGATTTGAAAGTGTTCAACTTCAACAATGAGGATATGAGAGCAGGGGGTTTTGTGGGGAAAAACGGAGGCACTTGCTTCCTGGAGAACCAACCACTATATGAAGCAATCTGATAAGAACCGAAACCAATTTGACTCAGGTCCAGAAAGAAATTGATCTGAATTTTATCACTTGAAAAAAAAAATCACTGCATAGGGCCAGACAGAGGATCAAAAAATACGTGAACGATACATGTTTGAGACTATGCTAAGTTTTCCCTTTGGAGGCACAAATAGCTGTGTATTATTGCTGCTGAGCAGAATACTAGTAATATAAATGAACATAACCAATAAATGTAATAATAGGATTAACAGATCAGCATCAAAAAGGGCCATTGGACTTGACATTTGATTTGTTTCTTTGTGTTTTTAAAAGAAGATCACATTCCAGCCCTCTTCATTCCCAGAAACACATATTATGGAGCTGCAACAATCARTCAGTCATTGGCTGAGCCACACGCCCGCTCAAATTCTTCTACTTTGTAAATAATTATTACCAAAGACTCTTCAGTCAAACTAAAGCTAGAAATGCAATTAATATTTCAATATTTTACCAGAACATTTTATATTTCATTTTGAACACAGAGCTAGATCATTTTTTCTTATTATATTATAACTATTACAAACTTATAAACACAGGTAAGCTGTGGAACCCCTTGGTACAGAATATTGCAGACAGCTGTATTCAAAAGACAATTTGACAAAGAAACGAAGGAAAATTCTAATAAACATACAAATAATTTTTTAAAAATCTGTTAAACACAAATATCACTTCCTGGCCAGGAGATTCCAAACCAAAAATCACTTGATTCTGGAAAAATGCTTTGGAGAAATATCACTGTATGTTCCCTTTTTTCTTAAACTCTCCTCTCTGTGTCAGTTATCAATTTCTGTCACAGAGAGGATATGGAGATTTTTAGGGCTTTTTTTTTTCATGTTTTTTTCTTAGACCCAGTACAGCCATTTGTCTATGGTTAAGTACATTTCTAGATGCCAATCCAAGATATCATAATTCTTCACAAAACTACTATAGATCCCCTAGTAAYGCATAGATAATAGAACTGTAAGATTTCCTTCTATGGCAATAGAAAGTGGCTAGCTCATTTGAGTATTAATAAGTATTTAATATATAACCTGAAAACCAGAAGTTAGTCTCAAACCTACATTAAGTGCCAAAATAAAAGTAATCAAATTTTCAGAAGTTTTATAGAAAAAAAGGTGAGGATCCTGGGGTGCATTAGAAAGAGTGTTGCCAGCAGATTGAGCAAGGTGATCCTGCCACTCTACTCAGCCTCATCTCGACTACTGCGAGGAACGGCTGYGAGAGCTGGGCCTCCTTAGCCTGGGGAAGAGAAGACTGAGGGGGGATCTTATCAATGTGTAYAAGTACCTGAAGGGAGGGTGTCAAGGGGATGGGGACAAACTCTTTCCAGTGGTGCCATGCAACAAGAGGCAATGGGCACAAACTGAAACACAGGAAGTTCCACCTGAATATGAGGAAAAACTTCTTTACTGTGAGAGTGACGGAGCCCTGGAACAGGTTGCCCAGAGAGGCTGTGGAGTTTCCTTCTCTAGAGATATTCAAAATCCTCCTGGATGAGATCTTTAGTCTATGTGACTCTGCTTGAGCAGGGRTGGGTGGACTGGATGATCTCCAGAGGTCYCTTCTGACCTCAACCATTTCGTGATTCTGTGAGAATGGTTCAAGGCAATTAGGTGTGATTTCTGATAGTTTTACTGAAGTAACCTGGACTCCCAGAACTGGTCTGAGAGCTTCACTAATAGAATGGAAAGACCACTTCTGTTCCCCAGCTTACARAGTAGGCTAGTGGGAACTTCACTAACTTATCCCTTCCCCTGGCCAGTTACAGAGTCAAGAATACCCTCAGCTGTGCTTACATTAACAAGTTATGTCACTTGTAAGAGGAGATTTGTAGAGCAAAATGGTTGGTGCCAAGAACTTGATATCCTTATTTTGCATGTTTCAGGGTGAGGAGGGATTTAGGACCAACACCAGCCTGGTTCCATAGACCAAGCAGCCCTTACTCGCTGGAGCACATCTGGTGGGTCTATGGAGTCTGTCTTTGGATTTACTTTCATCAATCCAGCTTACTTTTGTAAATCCACTTTGTGCACTTCAAGTCTGCTCTGATGTACGAACTAAAACACAGTAAATCAAGACAATTCAGAGAAGCCCTTCAGAAGCACGTTCCTGATCCAGATTAAATGCTAATTAAATGCATTTAATGTCATTCCTGACCTTTCTCCTCCTAAGCCATACTAGGACTAACTTGGTAGCAAATCCTTACTTAGATAAAACCTTTGATTGAGCTGAATGTCTGTTATGTAAGGGTGAGAGAAGTACTAAATACCTCAGCCTTGGCTTTAAGAGATGGCATTATCAGAGTATATGAAAACATAATTGCTTAAAATACAGCTCTTGACGCATTTCTGAAAACAAATGATGAAGTCTGGTTTCCTGGAAGAGCAAAGTAATGGATTCAAAAGATCTAGGCTGTTTGCTTCAATTTTAGATCCTAAGCATATTCTTTATAATCCTTTCTGGAAGGCAACGATACCTGGCATCTTGTTCATCTCAGCAAATTAACTTTTAGCTTGATTCAAAGCACGCTCATTTGGAAAGGGTCTTCCCAAGGGTAGTGAAAAGCAAGACTCAATTTTAAAAGCAATCCCAAAGGTTATTCTGTCATATGAATAGGAAATGTTATTAGTAACAAAATAATTGCTAAAACAAAAAAAAATCTAATATCATCAGCTACATYTATCAATCTATAAGGTGAAATTTCCCCCCTATTGTCATGGGCCCAGTTCTGAAAAGACAGAAAAACTCAGTCTTCATCATCTCTCAAGGCCAAATCCTGGCTTCCTCTGAGAAAGGACTTCTCTGTGTAAACAGTTAGGATCAATTTTAAATACTGCAATGTAAGTCTAGAGTCAGTGTCATAACAATAAGTACTGCAAGATGCTTTAAGCAGGGTTTGCTCACAACCATAATGGAGCCTTTAGCTTAGAGAAGGTTGTCCAAATTGGATTGGCTAGTATTTTATATATTTTTGTAATTTTGTGTTTTTGTATTGTCACTTACTATATTTAATGTATTTTGACATTTTACTTAAAATGAGTTACCCAAGGTTAAAAAGCAACCCTTTGATTGTTGATTCTCAACATATTAGGCCTAAAGCAGTATTTTTCCATACCTTCTTTATGTCAGCATACACAAAGCCATCAGTTGTAACATAAAAGGCCTGTACAGTCCATTTCTTTGAGCCTTTAGAAGATATTCTTGAAAGAAAAATAATGCGATTGTGAAATTTCATTTTGAATCCTGGGCATTAAAAGAAGTACACGCCCTTTCCTTTCATCTTTAAATGTAAGGCAAAGAGCTGCTTGCTTTTTCTTGTTGAATTAAAATGAACTAGAAGACAAAGCACATACAGCAAAAGTCCTTCAAGCATCATCCCTTTAAATCACTGCTTTGTGAGAGAAAAAAAGTGGTTTTTGAGCATACGAAAATATTATTATATAGCTTGGCTTTGTGGTTTCGGGTTGTAGACCAAAGGAGAATGTTTAATTTGCTGAGAAAGATAAATCTGTTCTGTTTTGCATTCCACAGCCATACCGAAGCATATTTTCCTGCTTGATAAATAATCGCTGAAGGCATCTGTCAGATGGCTGCTAGTGTTTGCGTTGGGTTCAAAGTAAAACCTCACAACTCTCCTACTTTGCCTTTATATCAACTATTTGGATAAAGCTAAAGCAAGAAGCCTTGACCTACCCCTCAGCTCTTAGGCAGAATGCTCCAGTGAAACATCTGAGCAGCAAAATATAGTGCTGAAAGGTATTAGATAGGCCCCCGTAATCAGTAGCTCTGCAAATCCRAACAGTACCTCAGGGTCCCATACAAGGCACTGTCATGCTGCCCTGACCATCTGTTACAAATGACTGATCTAAAGCGAAATGACTCTTGTTCGTCTGGTCAGCTGGGAGATGCCCAGACCTCATCTTCCTTGCCTGGCTGTTTTGGGGGCTTCCATGCAATCACCAAGTCTGACTTCTCTGGGATGATGGAGTTCTCTGTGGAGAACTATGTACGCCATAATTCACTCAGATTGCAGCCCAAACTAAACGCACCTTTYGGCAGGCCACAACTGAGTGTCCGGCACACAAATGAAAGCTAAAACTGAGTCATTTTAATGGCCTGAGATTCACATATAAAGCTGTTTCACCGCTCTGTCAGCCGTTTCAGGACAAAAGGACCTATCCACTCACTTTGGACATAACAAGGCCTCCTTTTGCATGGAAGATGTTTTGCAAAGACGAGACCTCTCTTTTATATAAGGGATATGACTAGTAACTCTTCTGAGCCACCTGTGTTCAAAACCAKGGGTATCAACCTCTGTCTTCACTTCTCCATAAGTAAAGCAATACAGTAGCAATTAAAATCTAGCAGAGATTTTGTGAGACAGTTAGCTGTCATTTAGAAAGCAATTGAGAGGTCTAAACTACTGTTTCATTTTCAGTGGTAGGAAAATGATGTTCAATGTAAAAGCAGTTTAGTGCATTACCAAAGAAATGCTAAACTGAAAGTCTTCGTTTATGTGAATTACATTTTCCTTGAAGCTTGTGGAAGAAGATAGTAAAAAACACTAACCAGCTATGCACCCCAAAGATGTATCTCATCCATAAATCATATTTTGGAACATTTTTCATCAGTGACAGCAAGATTTAGAGCTAACCCAAACCTAGGATGTTACAGCCGTGACCACGGTCTGCCTCTGCATTGAACAGGGTTACTAATAACTGACCATCTACCTAGAGAAACAGTATGTCCAGCAYTATATGGAAACAGGTGTTTTTCTCCAGGAAGTCCATCAGAGTAACAAATCTACTAATATAGAAGTACAAAAGGAGCAAAATTAAAGTTTGTACGAGATTAGAGTAAAGGGTGTAATTCAAACTACGACAATATCTTTTAAAAATTCTTCTAGTAACTTCAGTGTTTTATTTTTAACCAATAAACACAAAGACAGACGGACAGAAAGAAAGAAGGAAGGAAAGAAAGACAGACAGACAGAAAGAAAACTCCTACCCTAGCGGGTTGCAAAGCCATTACTGCCTACACACAACAAACCCAAGACGCAGGCCAGAAAAAGCATGTCACATGCATCCAGCGATCCAAAATAGAGAAAGGTCATGTTTAAGGGTCAAGATAGTTACGTGACAAGTAACGAGATCCAACTCTGGGGAATTTCTTTCAATTCAGCCCTATTTCATAACGCTTCTCTGTTCGTAAGCAGTTTTAGTGTTCCGGCAAACAGCACGTACATGCACGCTCTACCGCAGCAGGTCCCCTTTTCTTGAAATGTTAAGTAAAGAGACCAAAGCTGAAAGTACATCAAGTCCAAACTGTCTTTTTTACCTCTGGTGCCTCCAACCCAAGCTTAAGATGTGTAAGCCAAACGCACGCAACCGTGAACCAGTCTTGTGCCTACACACCTTCTTATGAAACAGGTACTAAAACTTCTCTTTTGAGCTCTGGCGCAGCTGGCAGTGCTTAAATTTCATGATAACATTAGGTAAGTTACTTTTAAATAAAGCCTGTAGTTGAATYCTGAAGCTCTTTGATATATACTCCTGCCATTCTGACATATTCTGACTCAGCCCATAAAATAAATCAAAAATCACCCTCCCTGACAGAGACAGCTCTAAACAAGGGTTACGCTGAACTTCACCCAACACTGTTACTTTATGAAAGGACGTGAATGGGCATATAACATTTATTTAAGACCAAAATGCTGATGTGTTATTATTTTATGACAAGCACTGATAAGAAGGCGAGCTGATAACAAGCTATTGCTGAAATTCCCAAATTAACTTCCTGTGCTTTTGTACAGACAAAGACCATCATACATTAGATGAAAAAGTTACAGTCCTGCATTTCAATTTGCTGACTACCAGCCAAACAATTTTTGCTGCCCTTGCACCATTAGTTACTTGGGTTTCAAGGTTGTTCTTGGTTGTTCTCAAACAGCTCTTTCAGAAAGTTATGCAGAAAGCAATAAACACGCATTACTCACTGGATCCTGGAAATCTTGCTACATTTATAAAGAGCTTTCAGAATAAACAGAGCTCAGTTCTAATGTCCTACCACAACATTAATGTACTCATTAAAACGAACTAGAAACAAGTTGCTGTGCTGGCATACATAACAGCCTACTTTGAATATTATTTTTAATGTTTTTCTTTAAATATTTTCTTATTCAAAGGATGAATAGTCTGCAAATAGATATTACACAGTATCTTGTCTGTGCACAGTTTTAAATTAGTCTGACGTCATACAAAATTTCATATAGCTAAACAGATTAAATGATATTTTGAAAAATTTATTTCACTGCTGACATCTCTAAATTTGCACTTGGAAATATCTTTCTAGAACAAAGTAAACAAAAACTTATTAAAGCAGGGGCTTATCTAGGATTTAATAACACAACTTTTGTCTGCAATAGCTACTGACACAACTACCAATTCATCATTTTCTTGCACATGAAGCTGAATTTTCTAAGCCAAAATAAGCACCACATGCTCGTGCTTTTGAGATCTTTCTGGAGTTCACAGCGGTTTTTCAGGGTAAGAAAGCCAGCCCAGCATTTGAGATGCTGACCAGCACCACTGTAAATAAGATTACACAGATAGGCAAGGATGGAGCTTTTTGTAAACCAAAAGCAAACATCCCAGCCTACATTTTCTAAAATTCATTCCTCGATATGATGTTTTAATGTTGGGCCAGGATGCTGAAGCCTTACAGAAGGTGAGGGGAAGCAGAGAAAGAAGGCGTACGAAAAGCAAACCGTGCCACTACCTTGAGAGCGTGATCAAAATCTCTGCTTCCTTCCTGAAGCGGCAAGTGTCCGTCTGACTTCAAACCCCGCCGCGAAAGCCCAGTGTGATAGAAACGAACGGATTCACCAGGAAAATGGAGAGAAGACAAAAAAAGAAAAAGAAAAAAAAGAAAGAAAAGAAAACCAAAACAAAGAAAACCCTCCAAACAGAAGGCTCCTCTGTGTCTTTACAGCCTCCTCTCTGACGCCGTGATGCATCTTAAAGCCTATCTACCTCGCTGAAAGGACTTACCACAAGTGTGCAGCACAGGAACTTGTTCATTGTGGTCGGTGGAAGAAACCTCAGYGAGCGAGCTGGGAAATCAGGCAGGGAGTCAGCTCGTGCTCCAGCCTCCTAGCAGCCTGCCTGCATCCCCCAACATTAAAGGCACGATATATATATAGTCCCGGTGTAACAGGAAGCTTTGGCTCAGCTTTGATCACTCATTCCCTATCCATGACCAAACTTTTCTCCCTCTCTCTCCCTTTTTTTTTTTTTTTTTTTTTT
>NW_028185037.1:11065633-11097311 GCF_003343005.1 Rhea americana
GCTGGCTCGGAGCAGGCCTGCAGCAGAGGCATTTAGAAACAGCCCCCGGGTGGGCGCCCTCCGCTCGGCTCCTGCGGGGCGGCGGAGCGGGGCTGGGGGGAGGCTGTGGGGAAGGAGAAGCCCTGCCGGTTCCCCAGCCCCGCTGCTGCAGTGGCACCGCATGCCGTCCCGCCGCCCCGGGGTCCCTGCTGCCCCCCAGGGGCTCTGCAAGGCCGGAGGCGGTGACACGGGGCTTTCGCACATGCGGGGGGACTGTGATTTTTGGGTGACATTCAGAGTCTAAAAMAAAAGAGGAGGTGTTAGTGCCTTTGGCAAACCCTCATCCACCGGTGAAGCCCTTCTCAGGGCCCTGTGCTTCTCCTGAGCCTTGGAGATCTTGCCCTGGCCCCCACCGCTGCCATGCAGCACTTTGAGGGAGAAAAGGGCATTTTTGTGAAGCAGCAGGGCCCAAGTGTTCAGGACGAGCAGGTCTCTGGGAGCRCTCCCTGGAGCAGCTCTGGTAACCGGGACTCTGCCTGCACCCGGCGTACGGGGTGCTGCAGCGGAGCAGCAGCTTCTGTACAAAGGGGCAGAGAAACTATTTCTTCTCCCAACCTGCAGACGTTCAGATAGTGGTTATCATCCATAGTTCAGCCTCTGTGGGATCCCAGGGTAGAAGCCAAACCCAGATATGCATCCAATTTTCACAGATGGTTTTCTCTTCTTTTTCACAGGCCAGACCAAAACCTCAGCTCTTCGTAGCCCAGCTCTTGAGCATTTGAAATCTGGGGCCCACACTGGCTCTGAGTTGTGCAGTTTTGCCCCCTTTGCGTCACAAGGCTGTGCGGGATTGGCAAAAGAGGGAGGTGGAAAAAGCTTGCATGTTGTTTCACAAAAAGTCAGGAAACCGTGCTCTTCATCAAAGAAAGTCTTGCCGGTGCCTCCTCGCACATCTGTAACCATTTGAACACCCCATCAAGCATACCCTAAAATTGAAACAGATGCTGAGTATACTTGGCAACACAATAAAAATTCAAAGGCACTTGAATTAGTGATAAGTTCTTTGTAAGAGGCTATGTGAAAACTAGAAGGAAACCTCACCGCCCAGAAGAGTGTTGCTGGCTTCTGCTGGGTAGTAGACACGACTTGCCTATTTTTGCACCTTGAGTAGATGTTGTAACTGTTCCTGTAATCTTTCTAAAAGCTTTTATTACTTTAATGTCTACTCTTAGGTATATTAATCAACCTATTGCCAGATGTAGGGAGACACATTAGCTTTGGTGGAATAGTGCTGATTGACAGTAACTGAGGATCTACCTCTATGTTTTCTTGGTGAGGTGGGGAGAAGACCATTTTCTACATGGACATCTTTGACCATATAAGGGTAGCTATACCAGAGAGCTGAATTCTTCATACAGAGACCAACTTCCAAGGGTACTCACAATACTGGCCCCATCAGCAGATGTTACTTAGGCCAACTAGCTTTATCCTCCCAGAGGCTGGGTGCTGGGACATGGCAATGTGTCCTGCTCCTCACTGGGAACTCCAGTGCTGGCTCAGAATTTATGGGCACCATGAAAGCTACTCATCGATGAGGAAAAACAGAAGGCAAAGCAGCAAACCCATATCTAGCTCCTGTAGTGTAACTGAACTTCAGTGGACTTTGGGCTGAACTGTGTATTCTCATCACTAGTGCCAGCCCTAAACACACGACAGCTGGGTCTCTAGAGAAATAAAAAAGTAACTCATAAGCATTTTCTTATATAGGTTAATATGTATACAGAATATTGTTCATACCTGAATTTTATAGAGATCATAGTATTTTATGCCATGAACCAGATAAGGAAACAAAAAAAGCTGGTAATATTGTTTGGCCTAACATGTGGTTATGGTTAGAAAAGTAGCATCTTTTCAACAGGTTTGCTTCAGATATATTTGTATTCAGAGTCAGATTTGCTGATCTGCAGGAAAATAGATTTTATTCCCAGCAGAAGTAGAAAACCTAACACAGTTTAATGAGAAGAAAACAGGTCTTCTTTAAGCTCATTCATCTAAATGAAAGGGGGCSAAGGTATATCTGTTTCATGGAAGGCAGCAGGTTTGGACAGATGCTAAGGGGACCGTCATCTTACRACACCTGAACATGAAACTTTTAACTTCCTGATCTCACTGGGGTCTGGCTGCAGATGTTTGGGGGAAACTACATAGTTGTACTTAGCATGTTTGATCTGGAAATCACAAATAGACAATAAATACAGGATCCCCCACAACGCCACTTTTAGTGTCACTTTTCAGAGAAGAGCTACATTTTTACAAGGCTTAAACTGCAGTTTCAATGTTTCCACAAGTGCTCTGCAGAGCTGCCACTTTGCCTTTGGGAATTAGTTAAGAYGTGCTTTGCAGAGCACAGAATCACAGGACGAGGCAACAACCCTGTAATAAACACTTGTCCATGCTACAACCAAACTGTTCTCAGCCGTGTTTAAAAGAACCACGGTTATGACTACATGCCATAACAGGGAAGGAACACTGCCCAAAATTATTTTTTAAAAGTTATGTCCTTTTAATTTMTCACTATCTGTAGCAGAGTTTACAAGCTGTAATAGGAAAAGGAACTAAAAAGTCAGGTTTTATTCTTTTTACTAATAAACCTAGCATGGTGAATATATGCACTAATAGTCGGCTATGTCCTACAGGAATATGACTAGTTTGCCCTTTAAAAATAATTAGTTAACAGTGGTGCAGAAACAGCTCTGCAGTTAACAGAAATAGGTCATTGCAACTTTTATCGGTACATGAAACTGGAGAAAAAGGACCACTTTTGTTAGGCAGRCTGGAAGATACCAGAGGGCTTTCAATCTGTAATGATGTGCTTTTGGTGGGACATCAGCTTATTGATTCAGTAGTAGTCATATTTCCAGACAGGTATTTATCTTTCCCTGTTTTTTATCCTCATTATTTGTATTGCTGTCCTGGATGTTATGATTGTTATAAATCTATTTTTTGTTCCCATGCATCATTATAATCACCAGGTCTATAAATGGCTTTGCTCTTTATGCATGTTTGCTATCTGGAAAAACTCACAAGTCCAGACCAGTGAGTTGGTGCTGGCAGGTGAATGCTGTGTAGCTGAGTCATCTCAATATATCAGTGGGATGTTTACTGAGCGCAAGCAACAAACAGTGGGAAGACTGTGGCTTCAGGCTTGGGACTCCAAGTTCATTACACCTTGCATTTAGAAAACACTCAGGGCTTCGTCATTAACAGATTTCTGTCAAACTGAGAGGAAGAAGAATCTCAAAAAGATCAATTGCCTCTGAAAGCAAACAGATTAGTAGCTGCAAGAAGGAGACAATATGGCATTCTACCACGTTGTTACAATAATCCCTTCGAAATGAATCTATCTATTGGAATTGTAGGAGCTGATGACCTGAACTGCTCTGTGAAAAACTTGAAAAAGGAGTCTTGAAGAAACCTGATAGTCTGCAGACAGTGTAGTAATGCAGGTAGCAGGAAAGCATGTTTCAGATTTTGCTGATTAAGTTGGTGAAAACCACCTCCAGATATTTTCCTATCGCCATTTTCCCATATGACTTAGAAGCCACAGGGAAATAATTTCATGCCAACATATACTGAAGGAAAGAAGGTCTTTAGCTAATAATATTGTCAAAAGAAAATGTATACCTAAATGGTTATCTTTATTTTAAATATGTGGCTTACTTTATCTTGTAAATGGTTTGGCTTCAGTTTCGGATTGAGACCTTGGCTCATTTCTCTTGTAAATCTGAGGCAGATATGAGGTGCTAATAAGCCAAAAGGAAAACCTCACTTGTTCAATTATGTATCTAGAGAGAAAAAATGGAGCTTGTCCTAYCAAAACAGATCTGGATTTGGATTATAAGATTTGAAGGTTTCAATGAAGGCATGGAAAAATTAGAGTCACAAAATGTATATCAAGTCACCAACCATAAATATAAACCTCTCCTCAAACATCAGAATGAAGAAGATCATATACTTTTTTCCACGCAGGACTTGCCTAGCTGAGATTTAAAGCAATTTGTGAATATAAAGAGTGCTACCTTTCTCTATGGACACTCTTAGCTTGTAGATAACATTAACTACACTGTCCCTCAAAGTGGATTCAAAGGGGATTCATACCACCTCAGTTGTCTGGATTTGTGAATCTGTCAAAGTGTATAAGCAACCTGAATCAGACAGGACAAGACTCCTAACTTCAGATGGCTGTAGTTAAGAGAGAGCCTACCCTGGACATCTGGATGTGGAACACTGAGCTGATGCCCAGTGAATCTGCATCCTGGCCTGCTTCACAACCTCTCCCCTCTATMGGCAAGCAAGAGCACACATAAGGAATACTGGAGGGTTGGAAACTGAGAAAATGGCTGTTTGATTTAGTCATTCCTACCCTGGCCTTGCTGGCCTTGAATTACTTCCTGACTCAATTTCTCTAGATGCAAGAAGCTTCCTGCAATGATTCAAACCCCACCATCACTCAGAAAGCTTTAATGTCTTATGAAAAACCCAGTCACAATATCCAACCATTTGATAAGAAGGAATTCATTGTTCCCAGAATCAACATTTCCAGTCAACACCGATACTCCAAAAGAGACAACACATACTTTACCGAAAGCTGAGGAAATTGGAACTGAAACAAGAAAAGCTTTAGCCAGTAAGATTTTCTGGCTAACAGGTTTTTCTTTTTTGTCGCTACTAATTTGCTTGCTACTCTGTAATTGAAGGTCACTGGTTAAGGAAAATGGTCCTGTTAGCTCATGAAGAGCAGCTGTAATTTCATTTCTTTCAGTCTGACTTCATTGTGTATATTTGGGTGGTATTAACATAGCACCAATTTTCCTTCCTTCTGTTTTTCCACATACGCAAAGATGTCAGGCCAGCAATGATGCCATGCTCAATCTTCAATAAATTTTGCATGGACATCTGAGGTTTTGTGCTACACACTCTGAAATTGTCCCTCTCAGATACTGAGTTTATTCAACTGTGTGAACCAGCTATCACCTT
Organism: Rhea americana; assembly: GCF_003343005.1. Taxonomy (NCBI): domain Eukaryota; kingdom Metazoa; phylum Chordata; class Aves; order Rheiformes; family Rheidae; genus Rhea; species Rhea americana. Next base: position 11,070,650 of record NW_028185037.1, read on the forward strand.
GTGCAACTTAATGCATGGCTATATCATTTACATCGAGATGGTTTCATGTCCTGTGGATTGCTATGCTCTGCCCTTCCAACCAGGAAGATAGTTAAAGGCAATTATTATTTACTAGAAGTAGCTGGCTGCTTCTTGTRTCAGGAATCCTCTACAGTACAGCAGTGGGTTTGAAAGCTGAAGAAACTGGAGTATAGACTAAATAAGAGACTGAAACCTCAAATACAGACTCAAATACAGGCTGAAGAGAGTGTGATAGAAAAAGCACTATGAGAGAGAGAGTGCAGACATTAAGTCAGCTGGAATAAAAATATTAGGTATATAAGTAATACTTTCCACTTTCACACACTGAGTGATCTTTATGCCAGTCTTGTGAAGTATGAAGATAACATTACAAATTCAGTAACTTCAGACATATWTTGCATTCCTTTTGACCTTACTTATAAAATGCTTCTGACTGCCCTGTTGTGGTATGTCAATACCATGCTCTTTTGAATTTCTCCAATAACTTCTCCTTTTGTCACTGAATTTAGTTAAAACTACTTGTCCTTGTGTTTGAGAGAGATGTGGTCTTTCCTCTCCTAATTGTCTTTGTGTTTCTTTTCATGTGGCTTGTGTTTATTTCTCTATATGACTGAGCCGAGCCTCAGCTTGCCCATTTTCCTATGACCACCACCTCTGTTTTCACCAGTACTGTCCTCTTTTCATACGCCATTGCTCTTGGTATGAAGTTTGAAGACTCTTCACTTTCTAGACCAGCCTGCTGCCTGTAAGAGACAARTATCTGAGAGGCAGGACAGGCTACCATAAGTGAAGGATTATTTTTATATGTATAGCATATGTATATATGCATAAAAATTGAATGTACTTCTCTGCCTTCTATATGCTGTGCTTCCTAAGTTTTAAAGTTTCTTAGGAAAGTACACTGGCTCCCTTTGCCTTTGTTCAGCACCACCCACCAAAAGCCCCAATTATGACTATACACAGAAACAATTACAATAAAAGTGGTAAAAATGAACATTTTTTCCCCAAAAATGCTATCAAAAATTGTTTCAGATTCCTCCTGCAATGACAGTTCTGCAGTTGTTGGCTTCAAAGGGAGTACAGTGGTGTAAACCAAGAAAAAAAGGAGAGACCTCCGTAAAGTAACACAAAAGGAATAAGCAATTCGTGGGAGATGGCAGTAGTCACTCAGGAAGCTTGCCACATTTTCTGCAGAAATAGCACATACTCATGTAGTAAATGTGCCAAGCATCTTTTAGGTACTTTTGCCTGTGGCCAAACTTCAGGCATAATAGAGCTTTTGTCCTTTTCTTGGCAGAGAAGATTCAAAAACAGAAAGTGCAGGAGGGAGAAGGTGGAAAGTATTTTGACTCCTGAGGAGAGGCAGTCCAGAAAAGCAGCTGGGCTACATCGCCGCTGGATGCTCCAGGACATTCCTCTGCTCCCTAAGGCCAGATATTTTCTTTTGTTTAGTCCATCAGGACCTTGCAAAGCATGTTTTATCTCCTTAGCAGCAAGGAATGCATTGTACAGCCCTCACTTAAAGTACTGAAGTTTCCGTGGAATTAGGAGTTGTCATGCGTGCTGCTCTTTGCTCACTGTGCTAACAAAATTATTAATTATTGTTAATACTTTTTCTTATTCAGGGCTGACAAGTAACCTAAATCAAGCTTTGATGGAAACCAAACTACACTCACAATTTCATGTGTATTTAATCCCTTTCCCCATAGGCACAGCAATGTATCTCCCTGAAAGCAACAGCAGAAATGCCAATGACTGGGGCTTCAGCCTGGAGGTTTTTGAAAAGATTGTCCAAACACACACAGCATTTGTCCACAGGGGAGTGGTGGTGATTTGAGGGTGTTACATCTACCATACGATGCCTCAGTGAGCACCATGAGTTTGCTATATTTCACCCAACATGAATTGTAACCACTGGACATTTGACTTCTCCGTATGTATGTGTGTGTGCAAGATGTAACTCTTCCTTGATTTCACTTTTATTCATTTCTCTAACAAATCCCCTAGGCTTCCCTCTAGGCTTCCTTCTGAGCTTGTCTGCTGCCAGTGTTTGGAGGATTTTGCCTTTGAGGTTCCCCTTCAACTTTTTAGCCTTTGTTCTTTCTTTTGCGTGGGGATCTTCATACACTTTTGTATTTCTGGGATCCATCTGGTCTGCTATCAGAGTAAGCAATACAGCTTTGTACTATGAGATAATTTTGCATATTACCACATTCCCATTGAATCAGGCTTCAAGGGTATCACCACTATGGAAAACCTTGCAGAAGCAGCATGCAGTCTGTGGTGGTAGGCCACGAACTGGGTTTGTCTTAGTGAACAAAAGCAGTTAAGATCCCTCAAGGCTGCGAATAGGAAACCAGTTTTTTTAGCAGGAGGAAAGGGAAGGTTGCTTGATAAATGCACGTATTACAGGTGATCCTATCCACTTAACTGTTCATGACATTTTGTTGATCATGTTCATGTTCCTGCAGCTTGTTTTAGCTTAAGAAGCTGGCAATCTGGCTCCTTCACTAGGGCTGCTCTTGGACTGGTTTAAGATGCTAGAGTCTGAGAAGTGAAAAATAAATAGAGGAAGTGAATGTTCTCCCTATTAAAAAAGATTAACAGAGCAGAGATGAACATGCTTTTTCCTATGTATAAGCAGATATTGMAAACAAGAAATAATAATAATAATTTTTAAATGCCCTTTCAGCTAAAGAATTCAATGGTTCTTCTTTAAATTGTTTATGCKGAATGCACATGGAAAGCTAAGAGCATTCTGATTTGTTTTGAGAACTTCTCTCTAAAATATAAAAGCATTTCTTATCAGCAAAAGCATTTTCCTTCCCTGCTTCTGACTCCATTTTACATATTGCTATGAAAAGGCTAACAGTAAATGTCAATGAAAGGAAAGGAAATGTGGAAATACATAGAAAATGCTGCTCTGTTGTCTTTTTTTTTTCACTGTGAATTCTTTTAAATAATTTTGATCTGCATCCAGAGCAGTTTATTGAGGCACAAAACAGAGCATGTGGAACAGCAGGCAGGAATGTGGAGGGAATGCTAATGCACTCAAACACCCTCCCCCAAGCTCTCTAARCCTGAAAAATCCTTCTGCAGCAAAGCTATTCGTTCCTGTAGGGCTTGCTTATATCCTCATGGAGAAAAGTCCTTTAGCAGTTAATAGAAAATGATTATCTTTTCATACACTTGTTGAGCTGTTAAAATTTAATACAAAATTATATCCTTGTGATATAATAGTTAAAAAAAAAACCYTACGGATTGTCATGAATAAATTCTAAGGGGGTTTTGGAGTAGCTTTTGCAGAAGTGTAATACTTTTTTATAGGACTTGCTTGAGTATTTGTTATTAAATACAATGGGACATTTTCACAATGGCAGAATACATGAGAAGAACAGAAAGGGCCCGCCCATGAAAAATAGAAGAAAAATTGAGAAAAAAGACTTTTTTTTCAAGAATAATATTAGTTCTGGAAGCCCAAATACTTAAATTATTTAAAGCTATTGSCATTTGAAGTCACTGTGGTGCACAGGATACAATTGGGGACCAAACTGGTATCAGAATGCTTTATTTCAGTAAACTAAGAAGCTTGAGAAAGGGATCATATGTTGTGTGTCTTGTGATAGCGGAAGGCTGCGCTCAGAGACATCCTTTCTCGATCACCCCCATGCCTTCTGAAATATGGTTACATTTTTCCTCCCAGTCCACCCAGAGAAGCACTTACACATTCAATTGGAACAAAAATGCACTTCGGTAGCAACACGAAAGGGCAGAAGTGAAGTTTCCCTGTAAGTGCCCACGGCTTGACTCCCTTCCGTATGGACGCCGTGACCCTGAGGACAAAGTGGCTGCTGTTTCTGCTTGCAAACAGAATTTGAAGTTTTGAAGGGATAAAAGGCATCACAGTTCCATAACTAAATGCAGCAAATTTGCTATTTATAAATCTTGCATGTGGGTGGCATGCTCTATTTACAAGTGTTTGCTAAATTGAATGTTGGGCCTCGTGCCTATGGGGATTAGCACTGCCTGGGGATTATGAGCATATACTTAAAAGGAGAAGGGAGAAACTTTGCGTTGCTTCCCTGAGGCCATTCCTCCACAAAAGGAAGGGTGGCCCAACCTTAGGCTCCTGAAAGAGCTGGCTCCAGCCCCCTGCCCTGGCACCCTCTCTCTTACACAATCGCGGCAAGACAGTCAAAGTGATCTGCAAGTTGTTTTGGCTCAGCAAACAGAGATGAGATCTGAATACCTTRCACAATCCAGTCTGTCATTTATTTTTGCCTTGGTTCTTTATTCTGTTAGAGGGAAAAGTCATAAACTGGGATTGTTAGCAGATTAATACCTAAAATGGTGATGCATTGGATTCTGCAGTGAGAAGAGCTGTATAATTACCCTGGGTAGGTAGCTAAGAAGTGGTGCTGACAGGCCTTGGCATTTAGTGCACTGACTATAACAACGGAAAGATTTATTCAAAACTACTGTTTCAATTAGTGTCTGTATTTTATTTCACTACAATATGCTTCTTAGTGCTTTGCCTTGTAGCTTATTTAGCAAAATAACCTCCCTGTTGAATACATCAGATGACTGCAAAAATGAGTCAAAATTCGTAGCCTTCCACAGCCTACACAGCACAGAGAGCAGARAAACAAACTTAAGCCAGGCAACAGACAAGGATGGATGGCAAAGGAGATTCATTATCCACAACAGCAGACAGGCTACGTGGTCATGTCCCCATCCCCTTTCTCCCTGCCATGTGGTGATAGAGGCTAGATTCAGAGGGCAGGTCTGGCCATGGAAACACAACCTGTATCAAGGACGTCTGCATGCTCTTAAGTGGATTTTCATTGCTCCATAGTGAGTTGCTGCTTTTTTCTGCTCTCTCCCTATCTTGCTCTCCACATCTTCAAACAGCTGTGCTGCATTTCCCTCACCTTGCCCTTCCCTCCCCAACCTTACCCCATCTTCCCCCAGAAAAAGGAAGAAACAAAGAACTACTATGTCACCTGCTGCTCTTATCTTGTTCATCATGCTTGTATGTAGTATCATTTCTTTCAGATCTTGTCTTGACTATTTGCATTTTATACTTCCCTGTTTTATTCTCGTTGCCATGGGGCTGTGGCCTCTTGAGTATTACTGTAATTAATAAGTTGATCAKCCCATACACCAAGTAAACATGGCAGGCATTCTGACATCCAAGCAAAACTTAGGTGAGGTTCAAATAACGTGCCTGTCCCACACACATCAGCTAGTTTCACTGTATGCAAACCCATCACTCCCAAGGTACGGAAGCACACGTTCAACTGACGTGTACAAGTAGGCCCACTGATCTGAACAGGTTACTCACACTATGAGCTGTCTTCTGAAACTGAGACCTCAAAATTAAATTAAACAATGGAGAGAAATGCTTTGAAGAACAAGTGAAAAAGTGATCATTTAAGCCCTAGCTAAAATGTAGGCTAGCAGGAACTCAGCTATGTTATTTGTACAAAAAAATAGAGAAATATACAGCTGCCCTGGCAAACCTCACTTGTTACTGGATTTATTTTTATACTGCAAGTTACAGGAAATTAAATAATACCTCACATTTTTCTTTGTTGTAGTAAAAACATGAAAATATTTCAAGTTAACAAGCTCTAACACCCTTTAGTAGTCTTAAATTATACTTGGGACATTAACATTTTCCTTTATAATGGTTCTAGTGAAAAATCACAGATAGCCACAATTCTCCCCCTCCCCCCCCGCCGAAACAATGGGAAATCATTTTAAGTAGTGCATGTCAAAATTCCATTACAAGGAAAGAAAATGCAAAGGAAATGTAAAAGTAGATGGTTTTCTGATCAAATAACATTTTTTTGTTTCCTTTATTGTCATTTTTCTGGAGATACTCTGTTTTCTCACAGGCTGGATGGTTGCTTTGGACACGTCACTCTTTCTGAAGCCTGTATGTTTGCCCACCATTGCATCTGTCCCATGACATTTCTGTGAAACCACAGTTTATCCCTCTTACATATTCACAGAGAAAACTTTGTGCATCATTTTAGGGGTGTTGAAATGACTGAAATACAGTAAATAGGAGACATACAGGAATTTCCCTCATCAGCAGGAGATGAAGTAAACAAACAAGAAAATACGGTTTCATCACAAACTGAAGGAGGTCGGAGCTGGGTCACCACCTCTGACAGTAAGGAAAGAATAGCTTGGTTTCCATGACCATTAAGTACCCTTCTTCTCTGCTGAAATTGCAAGTAAGAATGCTAATTAGCATTTGCCATTCTACACTGAATTGACATTGTGAGCTCTCTAAATATTCATCTGGCTAAAAATCTGCAGCTCCTTGTGACCTAAGTTATATCTGCATCAACAATTTGGAGGAAAACAATTTGCCCTTTCAAAACCTCTTTCCATCTTAAGATGTTCCAATTTTGCAAAAAATGTACAATTAATTCCTTTWAAAAAAATCACTCATTGCTGCAATAGTGCACATTGCTTAGAGGATCAAAAGACAGCTGAAAATTTTGTACTGACACTATTGTATTGACGTGGTAGAGCTAGAACAGACTATCAGATTAATGGACTCCAGAGCCAGAGAAATCATTTTGCTTAGCAAACATGATTGCTTGTGTATTACCGATCATGCATATGCTCTGAACTGCCTTAGAGAAGATCATGTGGAAATACATCAGACTTTGATTTTAAAATTCCTCTCTGAAACCKTAAGATTCTGTTCTATTGATTAATTGCCAACAGTGTAAAAAAAAAATATGTGGCATATCTTCCCTGCATACATGTAGCTTCAGTTTATATTTTACACAGTGTAGATCACTGAACACCACTCTGCTGCCTCAATATTGAACTCAGCAGTTTTTGTCCAGTTTTTCCAAAGAGTCATCYAGTCTGTATTCAAAGACATCAAGAGATGGCGAATCCACCGGTATTCTTGGTAGTTTGTTCCAATGGTTAACCACCACCAAAACTATTTCCTGGCTGCTTATTTTCACTATCTTCTGATTTAAATCATGCAGACAGTTCTTCCTGATGTCATTTTGAACAACTGAAGCCTCAGTCCAACACCTATTAAATCAGGAGAAACATTCCTATTGATTACAAAGAATATTGAACGAAGCTCTGAATTATATATGACACTTCTTTGTGGTTTACGTGATGAATGTTGAAAAAGTCTGTTTTAATTTCCCAGCAGAAGGAGAAGATGAATGATAGAGAGAATGCTGCCCTCTCATGGTTTAATGGATGAAGGTGTTCTCATAATATATTATAAAAACAAAACAATGTATTTAGGCTGCTAGATGGTGATCTATTCTCTTTTGTATAGTGCAGTAAATGGAAAACAAGTAACASGCATAATCCCTGCCGCAATAAATGATACCAAAGCACTGAAAACAAATCTTGTTAATGGCATTAATGGCAGTGTTGCAATGAAGCACAATGAGAAAGGATGATGCAAGAGGCGAGTTTAGGATCACTGTTTTTTCAAAGGGCTTTGTGAGCTGGAGCTGGCTGGGAAGAGGCTGGTACTTGTTCTRCTCTGAATACCTGAAACTGAGGGACCTCATATCTTCCCAGGATGGAGACTGTCTCCTCTGTTGTCCAGGTGGACTGTCTCACGTGCTGAGCTTTCCCTGCRGGGTGCCACAGAGCAGAACATACAAAAGTCTTCCAGTTTAAAAATGAGTCAGTTCGGAGGGGTGTCCAAATTACTGCAATCTTRTTCCTTCCCAAACAGTCAATCATCTCCTATGCACGCACAAGGGAATAGGATTAGGCAGAAAGCAACGTCAGGCAAACAGGGCTTCCTCTACATCCTCGATAGATGTCAGGTACCCAACATACCCAACATTTCCAACGTATGCAGWGTCCTGGGCAGCTACAGAACTAACCATGAGATCAGAGCTGCTGTTGGCCTTCTGTGCCCTCCATCTGCACTCTCTGCCCAGTTGATAATTTGACCTTTATTGTCTCCACAAGCAGTGGAAATTTCACAGTGCAAAACACAACATCAAAGGAGAAGACCCCATGCGGTGATCTCCCTGGAAAGGATTCCTGCAGCCTATTCAAAGAAGCCCTCTATTTTTTGTTAAGAACTGGGTATAATACAGTATAACCTCAGACCATGAGCTCASTCATGTCCCACACGCTGCAAAGTCCTTCATGTGCAAAACCATGAAAGAAACCACATCAAGATGTGTAGACCATTGAAATCTTCAAGTAAACTATACCCACATTTATCTATCACTTTCTTGCTAGGAATAACCAAATTTTGTCTTGACTAACTACTAAACTATGTTGAACTGGAGGAAAAAAATGCATAAAATAGCTAGTTATATTTAAACGATTCATAGGCCAGAATAGAACATTAGATCATATAGTCTTGTCTCCTGCATAGCACAAGTGATAGAATTTCACTTAATTACTGCTAATAAATTATGTTTGACTATAATCTAATCCTCCAGGAAATTATTGGTGTGAAAATTTCCTTTGATATTTTGTTTGTGAAGGTTAAAATCTCCTTTTCTTAGGTGTTTGAGTCTTCTTCTCTCATTTCTGACCGGAATATATGTCTTTATCTTTCAGTCATCATTTTATGGCCTCATTGGCAAAATATTTCTCTTAATTTTATAAATATATGATCTTCCCAACAGGTGTTACTCAGAAGATTTTTTTTTTTTGATAGAGGATTTCTAAAGACATCATGGCTTTGTTTCCTTAACATGGTATTTCTTAATAGTTATGGGTCTAGTCATGACAACTGACTATAAAATAAGGTCCTGTTCTGATGTGAGGTGGCAAACTCATGAAATTATTGCACTGAAAGAGGAACTTTGCCCTAAACACATTGTTAATGATGTGACTAATTCATGTCCTCAAAATAGGTCTGAGCAGTCTCAAAATCGGTCTGAGAAGTCTCAATCTGGCTAGACTTACATTGAATAGGAGGCTAGAAAAAATGTCTTTGAYACCAAATAGGATTATTTGACACATTTCCAAGTACTTTGCTTCAGRGGAGGTTGTAACCTGTAAGGGGGTAAAACGTAGCAAAGTAATTTTAGCTTCCAGTTTATCTCAGGAAGGAAAACCTTTCGTCACTCTTCTTAGTCAACAAGATATTTCCTTCTGAGCATAGACTGGATTTTGCTATTCTTGAGTGTCACATAGAAACTGAGAGTCTAGGCTCTCAGAGAGACTTGCCTCTCTCCCTGGTGCCAATGYTGTACGTTATGCTACACAATTTTAATATGTCAAAATAAAGGCAGAAGAAAAATGTGTTATTAACTTTTCCACATACATGTGACAGTTTCCTAGGCTTCAACAGTCAACCCACAGATAATATATTCAAAAGAGCACTTGAGAAATTCCCAGCTTCCCAAAGCTATGGCATTAAAAAAATAAAATAAAAAAAAATAAAAATAAAAAAGCTTGTAACTCTTAATATTGTTGTATAGACCAAAATAATGTGTATATTTACTTGGTGCATTTCCATGAAGAAAGTTCAGGCTAGCCTAGCACACTTACCTCTTTAATCCCTCTCAAAACACTGAAGTGGAATAGGTGTCTGGCAAAACTCTTGAAGCCTGCTTTGGGAGTTTGGATCAGGAACCTCTCCCATGCTCCCTTCCAGGAAGAGATCGGATGTTGGCAAATAGAAAAAGAGGTGCACCTGTAGATATTGCACAGAGCCAAAGGAAATCTTCACAGATCTGCACCTTCTCTGATCCATATACTGGTAAAACGGGGTTGTGACTCAGACACACAGCTCAGTAACAACACTATCTTGTTACACATCTACTCTGGGTAGAAATTATRAATGTTTCCCAAATAGAGGGTTACACTGAAATATGACCAGTTTGCACTTCTCCTACTACAGTGAAAATGCATATTAGCAATGGTGCTAGTTAAATAATGCTTGTCAAAAGCTTCCCTGACATTTTGATTCACCCAATCTGCAGGTAAATGTTCTTTCTGTCTCTCCACAGATTTGCTAAATACAGCATGATACATTTTATAAATTCAGGCTTGGAAAGCTCCTAATTCTTTACATCACACACTTTCAGAGTCTTAACCAGAAATACACCTTTCCAAATATCTTTATTTATGCCCATGCCTAAATCTAATGCTACAGGGAAGAATTTCAGAAGACCTGGCTATCCTAGCAAATGATATGCAAGCTCTATAGCCTAAACCTTTGGAGAAGTGGTTTACAATATTGGGCAATATTACAGACTCACCAACTTCCAGGGGATGTTGCTGCCACTAAAATCTGAGTTGACAGGGAAAATAAATGATGTTGCTGGRAAACAAACTTTTTGGTCAGTATTGTCATGGGTAAATAAAGTTTAGGACCTGTTGCCCTAGAGGACACAGAACTATTTCTGAAGGAACTGAAAAAGCAATGGCTGTAGCTATCCACCATCATGCATAAACATAAGCTCTAGGGTAAAACAGATGAACAATGGGAAATGTGGCCTACTCTTGGTTATCTTTGGGTGCACGGAGTCCCATTTTTCCCTCATTCCTGACTTTAGGACAGTGCCAGGGAGTACATGACAGAGATTGCATGCCAGGTATTCCCACCACGTTTTGGAGCTGCTACTCCTCTCTGTTCACTAGACTTTCAGCCTGAATATAGCTGCATTGCTAAAACAGCTTTAGAGATGTAAGTCTCTACGAAATAGTGACTTACAATCTCCTTTATGTACATTTTATATAATTTGTGTCTTGGCCTTGTTTTCTATCCACACCTCATTCTCCCTTATTAGTATCATAGAATCATAGAATCAGTAAGATTGGAAGGCACCTCTGGAGATCAGCTAGTCCAATCCACTGCTCAAGCAGGATCACCTAGAACATGTTAGACAGGGTTGCATCCAGGCAGACCTTGAAGATCTCCAGAGGAGGAGACTCCACAACCTCTCTGGGCAACCTGTGCCAGGGCTCCGTCACTCTCACAGGGAAGAAATTCCCCCTCACGCTCAGGCGGAACTTCCTGTGCTTCAATATCTGCCCATTGCCTCTTGTTCTGTCACACAGGGCAACTGAAAAGAGTTTGTCCCCATCCCCTTGACACCCTCCCTTCAGGTACTTATACACACTGATAAGATCCCCCCTCAGTCTTCTCTTCCCCAGGCTAAACAGGCCCAGCTCTTGCAGCCGTTCCTCATRGGGCAGGTGCTCCAGCCCTCTGATCATCTTCATAGCCCTACGCTGGACTCTCTCCAGTAGCTCCATGTCTCTCTTGTACTGGGGAGCCCAGGACTAGACGCAGTACTCGAGATGAGGCCTCCCCAGGGCTGAGGAGAGGGCAGGATCACCTCCCTCGACCTGCTGGCCACATTCTTCCCAGTGCACCCCAGGATACCATTGACCTTCTTGGCCACAAGGGCACACTGCTGGCTCATGGTCAACTTGTCATCTACCAGCACTCCCAGGTCCTTCTCTGCAGAGCTGCTCTCCAGAAGGTCAGCCCCCAGCTTGGACTGGTGCCTAGGGTTATTCCTCCCTAGGTGCAGGACTCTGCCCTTGCCCTTGTTGAACCTCAAGAGGTTCCTCTCCGCCCAGCTCTCCAGCCTGTCCAGGTCTCTCTGAATGGCAGCACAGCCCTYGGGTGTATCAGCCACTCCTCCCAGCTTAGTATCACCAGCAAACATGCTGAGGAGGCACTCTGTGCCCTCATCCAGGTCATTGATGAAGAAGTTGAACAGGATGGGACCCAGTACTCAGCACTGGGGGACGCCACTAGCCACAGGCCTCCAACTAGACTCCACACCACTGATGATGACCCTCTGAGCTCTACCTCTCAGCCAGTTCTCAATCCACCTCACTGTCCACTYRTCTAACCCACACTTCCTAAGCTTTTCTAGGAGGATGCCATGGGAGACAGTGTCAAAAGCCTTGCTGAAGTCAAGGGACACAACATCCACTGCTCTCCCCTCATCTACCCAGCCAGTCATTCCACCATAGAAGGCTATCAGGTTGGTTAAGCAGGATTTTCCCCTTGGTGAATCCATGCTGGCTACTCCTGATCACCTTCTTTTCCTCCGTATGCCTGGAGATGACATCCAGAATGAGCTGTTCCATCCTCTTTCCAGGGATGGAGGTGAGGCTGACCGGCCTGTAGTTGCCTGTAGTCCTCCTTCTTGCCCTTCTTGAAGACTGGAGTGACACTGGCTTTCTTCCAGTCCTCAGGCACCTCTCCAGTTCTCCAGGACCTTTCAAAGATGATGGAGAGCGGCCTGGCAACAACATCTGCCAGCTCCCTCAGTACCCGTGGGTGCATCCCATCCGGGCCCATGGATTTGTGGATGTCTAGCCTGCCCAGAAGGTCTCTAATCTCATCCTCCTCAACCAAAGGAAAGTCTTCCTTTCTCCAGACCTTCTCCCTCACGTCCAGGCTCTGGGATTCCTGGGGGCTGCCCTTAGCAGTGAAGACTGAAGCAAAGAAGGTATTCGGTAATTCTGCCTTCTCTGTATCCCTTGTCACCAGGGCTCCTGCCCCATTCAGCAGTGGGCCCACCTAGTCCTCCTCTTGCTGCTGACATATTTGAAGAAGCCCTTCTTGTTGTCCTTGACATCCCTTGCCAGACTCATTTCCAGCTGAGTCTTAGCCTTCCTCGCCGCATCTCTACATATGCTGACTGCATTCCTATAATTCCCCCAAGTAGCCTGTCCCCTCTTCCACACTCTGTGTATTTTCTTCTTCTGTTTGAATTTGGCCAAGAGCTTCTTGCTCACCCATGCAGGTCTCCTGCCCCTTATGCTGCACTTCTTACTCATAAGGATGCACCGCTCTTAAGCCTGGAAAAAAGGAGATGCTGATTACACAAGTTACAAGACTTTTATTCAGAATCTCTTAAGGGCTTTTTGAGAATTTTTGTGGCTATTTATCGATGAAAACCAGTAACTGAATGGACAAGTGAAAAGGAGAGAAATGAAGCATTATGCAAAGAAAGGCCTGGAAGAACTGGGATTCCTTGGTCTGGAGAAGAGATGAAGGGGATAAATCTTCAAAAATGTAAAAAATGATACCAAAATTAGCTGTTCACTATTCATACTGAGCATAGAAGAAGAAGAAATGAAGTTAAATGCCAAAAAGAGAGAGGTAGGCTGAACATCTGCCTGGAGGATAGTTAAATGCTGGAAAAGATTGTGCAGAGAAGCTATGGCTTCTCCATCATTTGGCTTGTACAGGAAGAAGTTAGATAAAACTTTGTCAGCTATAGTTGATTTATCTGGAGACAGCAAGAAGTATCGACTGCCCTTTGAGGGTCCTTTGTAGCTGAGGAGTCCTTCACTCCTGTTCTTGCTCTTGGATCCCCCACGGGAAGCCAAGAGATGTCCCTGCGTTCACTCAGGAGGGAGCAGAGAGAGGCTCTGCTGGGGCTGCTGGTGCAAAGGGGCTTTGCTGGAGCCACAGGGAACAGCCCCAGTGCGGGATAAACTCTCGCAACTTCTTTCCCTCATCAAATAAAGCTGAAATCACAAGAGTTGAGGTAGGTATAAAAGGCTCAGGAAAGAACCAGGCAACATTTCCGAAACGTTTAGAGTGAGGCTTCCCAAGTATACCTGAAGACTTTAAGTCTATTATACCCACTGACACCACACTGTGCGAGAGGGTTAGCAGACGCAGAAGGATGAAGTCATGTGGTTAAGGGACATTTGCTATTGGATGTTTACACCAGGAGGCAGGAAACCAAATTAACAAATTCCTGGCGAAGTTACCAGAGGAGAGCATTTTATTTGTCGTCCATATAGATGCATTGCTGTTTTCTCCCACTGAGGCCGTGTTCCTTCACAGAACACAGTTCCATCAGTTTCCTGTAAATTCTTGTACTTGGAGGCAATGATGTTTTGTGTATTAGGGGCACATCCGGAGGGCACAAATTCTGCAGGAGAACTTGAGCTGGGGACAGACATTGGTTTCAAAAGAAGATCCACCCAGGAGCTATTTAAATCTGTCCCTTGTTTTTGCCAGTAACATCAGGAAGAAGGCTTAGACGCAGAAAGCCTAATTTCTCCTAATAGTGGCCAGAGGCCATTTTTTCAGGCAACAGAGAAGAAAAATCTCTCCCTGCAGAGGTGCTTTTACTATCACCCCTAATAGTTGCTCACCTAGCAGATCTAAGAAGCAGTAAGTAGTCACAGAACACAGGTTTGAAGTAGCAAAGCTCAGATTTTCAAGTAGCTCAAACTGCAGGGTTGTACAGACTGAGTTTAGAGTCTGTCTTCTCCAAAGAAGGAGGGGAAGGCGACATCCATGCCAGCCAGATCAGGAGGCTTAGGCAAATGCACATGTGGAATCCTATGTCTATAAATGAGTTTATATTAAMTTACATCTTCTGAGTAGTTTGGCAACGGCAGGGGAGCATCTTCTTACAGACTCCTTATTCTGCAGATTCCCTTGAGTCGGCTGAAAGAAACCCAGATTCACATCTGGGACAATAATCTCTCTCCTGGCTACATGAATTCTTTTTGAGGAATTTGGAAGCAAGTTCACAGATGGTTGTGGCTCTTAAATAGACACACAGTGCTTTTATMTAAGCAAGGCAAATTCTCTGCTTCTCCCAAGGGCAGTACCAGGTACTAAATTTCCCTGTAGTAATATAGTGTCTGTCATTCTCAGCTCCCAGACAATTTTTCCAGTGGGCCTTTTCATCTTTTCTGAGTACTTTAAAGCAAGACTCGATCATTTGCTGCAGTCGGAGGTCTTTCCAACCATTTCTAGGATTTATCACATGTGCACTGCAGACGTGCTGTAGGCTCTGCTCCAAATCATGTTTCAAGGACCATTTGTTTCTGTCATTTCTGGGTTAGTCTGGACCTCCCAGCACGGCCTATCCAGGCACTAGCTCTCTGAACACAAAAGAAACTCACTGTGCCAAGACACTGTCTTCTCCACTCTTTCTCTCCTGGGTGAACTCATTGTCCCCAAATCATTTAAATTTCCCACTTGGCTGAAGGATAGCAGCTGCCTCTTCCAGTGAAACTAAAGTCACTGGCAACCAAAGCTTCATTCCTGGGACTAACACCAAGAACAGTCCATC
Organism: Rhea americana; assembly: GCF_003343005.1. Classification (NCBI taxonomy): domain Eukaryota; kingdom Metazoa; phylum Chordata; class Aves; order Rheiformes; family Rheidae; genus Rhea; species Rhea americana. The sequence goes on from NW_028185037.1 coordinate 11,085,724, forward strand.
CGTCTGTTTCTTGATTGTTTGGGGCTGCTACCAAACAGTTGGAAACAGGAGATGAAGTAGATGTATTCTTCAGGCACAGGTAATTTAGAGGGCAGGCTCGAGGAGAAGGAAAGCATCTTTGGGGGAAAATGATTTTAAAAAAATAAAATAAGAATGAAATGAAATGACATGAAATGAAGTTAAATAAAATAAAATAAAATAAAATAAAATAAAATAAAATAAAATAAAATAAAATAAAATAAAATAAAAGCTGATGTTTGATGCCATAATCTGACTGGCATTTATGAGCATATAGGAAAATAATAGTGTGCATGTTCTCCATGCTTTGTGAGTATAATAATATGGATTCAGTCTCATCTCTAACATCATGCCACTGCATGTTATTACTAATTCTTGAAGATTACTGCAGCCTTTGGCTCTCCTTCAGTGGCCCAGTATATTTTACAGGCTGCCAGAAAATAAGCAAATAGTATTAATTGCCCTCTGTGGTGGTGTTTTTTCCAAGAGTGGCTGGCAGTATCACTTAGCCATTGCAAGTTCTTGGCCAAGGGCCACAACTAATTGTGGTCCGTTTTTTTCTGGTTTCCTGCAGTCACCACTGGTGTGTCATTCCATAGTGAATTTGATATTAGAAATATTAAGACTGGACCAGATCTAATGAATATTTTCAAGCATTAAGAGCTTCATCTACAAGAAAAGTACTGATCAAGATATCCTAGGGTTAAACTTCACCAGCAACTAGCAGAGATTTAAATCCACTAAACAGTGGAATTCACACTAGAATTCATAACAGCCTTCCTCCTTTCCTGGGCAAGTTTTTGACTGGTGACAGCGTTTTCTGGTAAAAGAAACTCAATGGATTTTCAATCTTTTCTTGTTGAAGACTCTTTTAATTGTTCATAAACTTATACTTACATTCTGTGGAACTAGAGAAACAAATAAACAAAAATGTTGCATTAATAGCTGGGATTTTTTTTCCTTTCYGTTTTTTTTCTAAAACCAACTCAGATAYAAGTTCCCAGCTTTCCCAATTTTCTCCATAATATATTCTTTACAGGAAAATCCTAAGTGTGGTCTTGGATTCAGACTTTTTTATGCTTGTGCTCTTTCCAGCGCATGAGGGAAACAACTCATTTCCAAAGTTCCTTCAACATTTGTATCTTAGAGGTAATAACTTCTGTGTGAGATCATTGCACACACCCAGCCTTTTCACTCCGAGGCTATTCGTGTAAGTTATAATAAAGACAACATGTTCTGCAAACTGCACTGTTTCCAGGTCCCGAAGGTTATAATTGTTCACGCTTTGGTTAGTATTTGACATCTGTTTTCTATGAACCTTAGACAGAGTGGTAAGAGGATGCATCAGGTTGTGTGGAATATTGACATGATTCTTTGATGACAGAAGAAGGTTTCCAAATGAGATCTGACAGCTGTGAGGACTTATGTGGGTAGAAGTGAGAATATGGATCATAGTATTGAATTTCCATTGTGTTTTATTTAAAATAAAAGGGAAAAGAAAAGAAAGTGCTGAGAGGCATAAGCTGTTAATTATTGTGAACTAAGCCACATAGAAAAATAAAAAAATCTGCTTTGCATTACTTTGAAAAAAAAAGATGCAGCATTTCACCAATGTAACCAATAAAGTTGAATACACAATTCATAGCGTGTAATTTATTCAAAAAATGAGAGCTGGTATGTTCTATGAGAATGAAAAGCATTATGTTATAYTCCACTTATGAGACACATGTATATTCTGGAAAAAAAAGGTTAATTAGGACCTCTCCTTGGGAATTKAAGCTCAATTATATTTAGGAGCTGCTTGAGAGAGAAAGCAGGAATCAACAAACGATGTAGATATCATCATTTTGTTTCATTACCCCTAGGTTTTTTTTTCCCCTCTTTGGTCTCAGTGCTATATCAGTGTCCTGTCACTACCACTGGAGCTAGGATCGGCACCAAGGGAATCCATGACTAAAGTTCAAGAATTAACTGCAAGCCTACTTCGACTTTCGGTAGTGTGAACTTTTCTTGATTCATGGCTTGAGACTAGTGATCTCTGCAGAGAGAGGAAGAAAGTGGAGACTATTGATCCAACCATGTCAATGCAGCGAGGTGGTGGCTTCCAGCCCCTTGSTACTCTCTGTGCAGCAAAGCACATCTTGGCTTTGGCAAAGGCGGATGGGCACGATTCACCCACAGGCTGGCACTGCAGCAAGCAGTGGCACTGCTGCTCAGCCCTATCCTGCTTCTGCATGGCAGGACCATCCTGGCCTTGTTCATGTGGGCGGYCAGCACACAGCCACCTGCCCATGGCGTTTGCAGCACGGTGCCAGTCATTCAAAGGGCAACATCATGCCATGCTCCCATGGCATTGGACAACTTTTCCAGAGGATTATTTGTCCCATGAGCTGCATGAGGATTTTTGCAGCAGCAACTACTTTATGCGTTTGTTATTTATGTCCAGGCACGGACTTCCTTGTGCCTGGAGTTTTTTCCAGTGGGAGAAATGAATCTCCTAAATGAGATGAGATGGTTTCTCTTAGTTTTAGTCTCAAACTCCCATGACCTATTAAGGAGTTACCTAAAATCTTCTTCTGTGAACAGTCTAGGTCACATACCCTTTTCCTTTCCTCTCTGATTTCTGTGACTAAACCTTTGCTTGCAAGAGCAGGCAACCTTAGTGCATATTGCAAGTCCTCTCCTGCCTATTTTGTTTATCACAATGGAGTCAATAGATACCAGCAGATTTTTAGGCTCTCTAAGGCTCTCCTTTTGTTAGAAGAACTGTTAGTTTCTTCCACTTTCATTCTTCATGCGATGGTTATATTATGGGACTATGACTCGAAGGTTTCCTTCTATGGCATCTTCTCTATCTGACCTTAGGCAAGGCTGGGAGTCATCAAGTCACAAAATAACCCCTTTCTACTGGCCAAAAAAAACCCAAATTCAAACCTCTCTCTCCTCAGATTTAATAAATTAGGCAGAAAGAGAAYTTATCCAGGTTTGTGGTGGGCCTTCTTGGTATGGAATTTAAGTAGTACATTGTTGTGGTAAATTTTAAAAGGTTAATATTGTAATATATTAATATAAAAAATCATATAAGTATACACAGGCTCACATACAGGGCCTAGCAAGAAATTATTACTGTTTAAAAAATAAAGCCTTTGAAAGAAACCCAAATCTTTTGTAGCAAAAGTGAGAGGAATTTTTGTGTTCAGCAAAGGAAATACCTTGTGCGTTTTTCTTTAATGGAAGCGGCACAAAGAACAATTCGTACTGAACTGAAGTTTTGTGGTGTCTCAACTTTACTTGAAACACTTTGTAGAGACCAACTTTACACTGTGTGGTAGAGAATCTATTTTTTCAATCATTTTGCTGACACACACAGTGTGGTCTCATCTTAAGGATGCAGAGCTGTCAGTGCAGACAAAGCCACTGCCTTTAAAACTAGAACAGATATAAAACTCTCCTGAAAATGCCTCGTCTCTTGTTTATCAAAATGCAGAAAAATTCTTATTCACTTAGGTAAACTCTGGACTTCAGAAGCCTTGTAAATAACTATTCTTTTTTAATATCTAAAGAAGAAGAATGAATACAGTTGTTCACACATTGGGTGACAGAACTCTTTTGCAATGAAAGAGAGYTCCTCTGACTCTTAAAATGCAACTAGAAGTATGATATTTGATCCCTGCAKTCCAAGGAGTGATGCAGAAAAGCTGCACTTAATCCGCATGTGCACCTGAAGCTGGTTGGCCACCTCTAGTTATTACTTATGCTCACAAGAGTCACTGCCTTGGCTGAGATCAGCATTTAGAAGTCCATGTCCTGTCTAATGTGGTTTGGGATTCACACATAAGGAAACCGCAGCCATAAATCACTTGATTCAGTAGGTGTGCTCAGAGTGCACTCAACACAAGGAGAACGCATGCAGATCAGCCGTCACAGCTACCTTCCCTGAAAGATAGCTGGAGGAAAGAAACTGCACCGTAATCCACAGTTCGCATTGGTTGCCCAAGCAGGACAGTTGGCTTGTGGAGCTACTGTGGTCTAAGAGTGTCTCGCAACCCACAGCTCTTGCTTCACATGAGAGAAGCAAGAGAGCGTCTGACTATTCAGCCATAGGACACTGACTGAGAAATACACTTTACCTTCTTTTTGAAACAGGGACCTCTGCAACCCAAATTTGAGCTCCATGAGGCCAGAGAGACAGCAACGAGGGGAGCTGGAGTGGTAACAAAGCAGCTAGGACACTCTGCCGAATGGAGATTCAAGTCCGTCTCCTAAGTTTATGTCTGGCAGTTTTTTCTTCACACAATGACTGGACTACAAGAGAAATGAGACCCCCCCTCCCCCCAAGGCTCACACACGAATGCCCTCACCACCACGCTGCAGTCGCCCAGCCACTGTGCTCCTAGACTCAAGAGTCTTTTCAGGTCAGAATCTCTTCCATTTTCTGCAGGCTGCTGTGGACATCCCATGGAGCCATGTGCTGGGCTCTGTAGATCCCTYCCTAGCTACCAAGCTGCTGATGACCCAAAGCAAGAACCTAAGCATCTGATCCAACATTGCTGCTTTCCCTTTTGAAGCAAGGCCTAGCTTCCAGATGTTCAGTATCAAAACACTCAAATCTTTTTTGTTTTGTGACCCTTTTGCCTCATGAAAGAGTAAATCCCCACCAGTGCCACTGCTTTGTAATACAGGCCAAAGTCTGCTCAGGGTGGAACTGGATTGCAGTGAGGAGCCACTACAAAGCTTTAAATTGAACATAATTATGCTAATAAAGCTATCCATAACTCARAAAAGTTTCCTTCCCACCTCATCCATAAAAAAAATTAATTTCCCTTTACTTTTGTTGAGTGTTCTTACTAAAGGCTTAGTGGAAGGCTGCAGACCACCTATGTGACTTTCCTGCATGGGACAATTTAAAACTAACTGCAGAACTAAATCATCGTGAAACATCTAAGAATATATACATATAAAATTCATGGATGCATCATTCATTTACCATACAACACAGCCAAGCATTCCTTCCTGTTATTACTGTGTTATTGGTATGAAAATACCCAATTTYGCTCATTCTTACAACTCAGTAGGTTCTTTTAAGCCAAAACAGTATTTCAGTGAAATGAGCTGGCAATTTTTCTTTTAAATTTTCRTTAACTTATTTCAAGTGACCTTGGCAACAAAGTACCTGTTAAATAATTTCATATGACTATGATGATCAATGCAGACCCAAGATTTGCAGACAGTGAGTTGGTAGAAATTGCTGGATCTCATGTTGAAACAAAGAAGCTTATTCTTCTACGGAAAAAAGGGATACTAATTTGCCATCTCTCTGGTTTTGCAATAAACTTTTCCATTTATGCTGTGATGTTTGTTTCTTCTGCACTGAYGATGAGTTAAATTCAACAGACAACAACAACAACATCCTGAATATTTCAAACAATGTTTTATTTTGCTTTAAATCTATTGAAGTACTTAGTTTTAAAGGTGAATGGATGGGAACTCTTGTAGCATGCTGAAGAATCAAGTCCTTTGAAAGTAAAGACAGCGAAGAAATAGAATTTGCCATTAGAAACACTTTAGCAGCAGGCTGAAAGGAACGTTACAGAGACACATGGAACAAATAGAGTATTTATTGGAGTTTGACTGCAGTGAGTCATATCAGATAGATTTGGTGGGTATTTCCAGCTCCATCTTCTATACTTTAGTCTCTCAGGGTACTGGAAGAGTGACTTTTCTGACATTGCATCTATTTTGCTAAAGATCAGCAGGCTGAGTCAGATTAGTAGATCTTAGCAGGCAGAAAGCTAGCAAGCAAATTCCCATTATATCCTCTCAGCCAATGAACCATTGATACAAATTGCTTTTATAATGGAGTGAAACTATATGTACTAAACAATTTCAATAATAATCATCATGATTATACATGACTACTTAACTTGATTTTRTATTATTAGTTTTTTATTGTGTCTATGTTCATAGCTACCCACACAGTGCTGCTTTCACGGAATCRCAGAATCACAGAATTGGTAAGGTTGGAAGGAACCTCTGGAGATCATCTAGTCCAATCCACTGCTCAAGCAGGATCACCTAGCTTCCAGGCAGACCTTGAATATCTCCAGAGGAGGAGACTCCACAACCTCTCTGGGCAACCTGTGCCAGGGCTCCGTCACTCTCACAGGGAAGAAATTCYCCCTCAYGYTCAGGCAGAACTTCCTGTGCTTCAGTTTCTGCCCATTGCCTCTTGTYCTGTCACACRGGACAACTGAAAAGAGTTTGTCCCCATCCCCTTGACACCCTCCCTTCAGGTACTTGTACACATTGRTAAGATCCCTCCTCAGTCTTCTCTTCTCCAGGCTGAAGAGGCCCAGCTCTCGCAGYCGTTCCTCATAGGGCAGGTGCTCCAGCCCTCTGATCATCCTCATAGCCCTAYGCTGGACTCTCTCCAGTAGCTCCMTGTCTCTCTTGGACTGGGGAGCCCAGAACTAGGCACAGTACTCCAGATGAGGCCTCCCCAGCRCTGAGGAGATGGGCAGGATCACCTCCCTTGACCTGCTGGCAACACTCTTCCCAGTGCACCCCAAGATACCATTGGCTTTCTTGGCCACAAGGGCACATCGCTGGCTCATGGTCAACTTGTCATCTACCAGCACTCCCAGGTCCTTCTCTGCAGAGCTGCTCTCCAGCAGGTCAGCCCCCAGCTTGKACTGGTGCCTAGGGTTATTCCTCCSTAGGTGCAGSACTCTGCMCTTGCCCTTGTTGAACCTCRKGAGGTTCCTCTCCGCCCAGCTCTCCAGCCTGTCCATGTCTCTCTGAATGGCAGCACAGCCCTTGGGTGTATCAGCCACTCCTCCCAGCTTGGTATCATCWGCAAAGATGATACTTTTGACCTTAGAGTAACAACAGAGAAATTCTTCCTGGCCTTGGGACTGTTTCAAAGCTTGGAATGCACTGCCTAGACACAGTCTGGCTTGGGATTTGGCAATAAGAAATACTATAAATCCACAGTATAGTTTTTGATGATCTATGAGTAAAAATTTTGCAGTTTGGCATTTAGATTGTTAGCTTTACTGCTCATTCAGGAATGAGTATAGACTAGAATAATTCATTCCACAGTTAGCTCTGCCTAACATAAGCTGTTGTTCCTCAGCTTATGTATAAAGTAAGCTTTCAGGGTATAACTGATATGCCTTGTTACACTTCCATCCTGTTACATTTTGCAAAGCTAAGCTAGGGACTGTAGAGAACTCAGCAATAGCTCTCCTTCAGCAGTCAAAATGAGAGAAAACTTGGCAGTGAAGCATCCATCAAAACAGATTTCAGTGGTGACAAACAGAAAAGGATCCTTCATCTGCACTCCTGTATGTATTACAGACCTTGGACCTTCCTGGTTTTCAAGATCAGAGAGACTAAAATGTGTGGCAGGATATGAAGCTGTATGTACTACTCAAATCCTCTCTGTAGGACTGAAGTAGGATTGAGGTAGTACTGAGTTTTATGCCAGCTTCCTGGGCAGGTGTGCTCTTCACCCTGGTTAAAGAACATAATATTTGCTTAACTCCTGACAATTGTGGAATGCATTGCTAACCTCACCACAGCCTGCCACAAATGTGAATGGCAAAGTACTACAGCATGACAAACCGTCCTCCGTGTCTAGCTTAGAGCCTTCCTCCTCCTTCCAGCCACATGCAGTTTGGCAATCATTCAGTCCCTTACTGTCCCTCACCTGCTTTTTGTGAAAACAATATAATTTCCATTACTGGCATCCAAAAACCAAGGTTATAAATATAAAAATCGGATGGCTATTCCCTCTTTCTTTATGGGATTTTCCAAGATTGTCTTAGATATATTTAGTATTCATGTGTAATGAGTCAGAGAGTCCACCTGTGGTCTCCATAAACCGATTTTGTAAATAGCATTGACTGATGTGACTCAAAAAAAAAAAAAAAAAGGCCAGTTTCTGTTTTCCTGTTTTAGTCTGAATTCAAACACTGTTTGCAGTTCCAAGAACTCTGTGGGTTTCATGCTCTGGGTCAGTGGGTGGGGAATACTGGAAAAGGCACACTCCATCCTGTCCCCTCGTTCCACTGGGGTGGAGGTCTGCAAAAAGATTATTTTATAGCACAGTAAAGCACCTTTTCATTTAGAAACTGTTTAATATGCAACTTGTAGATGAGGTCCTGGCATACATAATTCCATGTGTTCATTCCTCACTTAGAGATTGCTATTGAAAAAAATCTGGATTTTGCTTCARTACAAATGAATGTGCAAAAAAAAAGAGCTGCAGTCTGGTTTTCACAGGTGCTGAAAGGACCTAACTGAAAGCACTGAAGGACCTAACTCTTACTGATTTTTCAGTAACTTTTTGAAGAATATGGGAGAACAACTTTACTTCAATGTTATTTTAGGTTGCCTAACCTCAGGTTGGCCTTATGTGAATGGARGTGGCCACACTGTGAAGAGACGCCTGAATGACATTTTCTGGAGTCGTGCAGATGGTGCTAAACCCTTTGGGGTCATGCCTTATGCAGTTGGTCTGGGGGTCCAGGATGCCTCTGARTGAATTGAGAAGGAACTTCTGAGCCTTTCTGGTGCAAGGGAAGGGTTTTGGGAAGGTAGCAAAAGACTAGCAGCAATGAAGAGGAGGCAGCTTGTGTCCTGTTAATGATGAGCTGTATTAACTGAAGCTTAGATTAAGCCCTCTGGCAGATCTGTATTTTAAGCTAAAAACACCATCAAACACATCTTATGGATATAATATAAATTTTAGTTCACAGTCACTATAAGAGGACAACTGAAATCAGCTCTGTAGTGAAGGTAAACCCAAACTCCAGGAAAAAAAAAAGAAAAAAGAAAAAAAAAAAAAAAARAAAGAAATTGGTCCCTAGGCACCATCTTAAGATTTGGCATTTATAAAGACATTAGCTATATTAAGATATGGTTTCATCTTGTAATTTTTGCACAAAATCAGCAAWTAAGCAGCTGTCACATTGTTGTCAATGGACAGTATAAACCCAATTCAAAGATGCTAAAAACAACWCATAGAAGTGCACAGGTACCTGTGTTAGAAGACTCAGAAAATCCTATTTTAGCCAAAAATAACTGAGGAATAAAGTAAGAGGATATGCTTGCTGAGTGCTTAAATGTTCTGTTGACTTTAGTGGAATTTTTGGCAAAAGCAAAAGGCAGGCTGGTCCCTTACTAAACAGAACTGAGTGAAATAATTTCTGATTATGGCAATATCAACTGTGTTTGTTTTAGGGCTTATATGAAGCATGCTTTGTTTGGAGCTTAAAAAGAGACTCCTACTCACATCACATGTATCAAAAGGCCTGCTAAAACTCAGAGCTTTTGAACCTGTTCTGAGCTGCAAGCTCAGTAATGTCACTTAATTTTATTTCCTCAAAATTTTGTGAATTTAGTTTGCATGTTTTCATTATGAATGTCAAAGGATATGTGATACCTTGAAGGATTTTTACATTAATGCTTCAGAAACACTTGAATCTGGAGCTCAAAGATAACATTAAGACTTGCAAAACCACCTAAATTGTAATTAAAAAAAAAAAGACAATAGTTTGCATGAGTCTTCGCCAACTGAAACCACTCAGCACCACAWAGATTGATTAAAACATGATTCTGCCAGGTGCCTACGTGTCTTGTGAGTCACTGTGTACTCTCAGCTCTTTGAAATCAAGAGAACCAAGAACAGGTTCCTAATAAATCAATAAATGGGTGTTTTCTGCTATATGTAGAATAGAAGAAACTCAACACATCCATTGAACAGAAGAAACTCAGTACATGCACTCTCAGACATAAAACTAATAAAATTACCAAGGAACAAGCATTTCTCTATATCATAATGAATGCCAAGCATGCAGCTGAGTTAGCAGATAACATAAGGCRTGTTAATTTGGAATTACAGCAGCATTTGATAGCAAGGCAATAGCTAAAGTCCTATCAGCTTTTCCATTATACTCCACCATAAAAATCTACAGAAAGTAGATATTTGGTATACAGGTTCTGCAGACATTCTAAAATTTGTATTTGATTAAGTAGGTTTCACTAAATCTTTATAGCATTTGAGATAAAAATTCAACTTAAATTTAGGAGAATGAAAACKTTTTTTCTTTTTTTCCCCCCTTTTTTAAACCTAGCAAACTTTGGTCTTTAGCATTAATTGCAATGCTTATTACTGCATAATTCTGACATAGAGCCTCCTTATTTTAAAAATAGTCTGCAAAGGAGTGSAGTCACTGCTCATTTATTGTGAGAGTCCATGCTGAGTGCTCCTGACGTGGAAACATGTGGCTGACTTTGCTGGTAGTATTAAATAATGCATAAGAAATAAAATACAGTAATTGGCCCAAGCCAAGCATGTCTTTTATGTGGGAGTGGAACCTTCTGTCTATTGCACTTTTTGCTTTGTGCCTGCAATGCTATGTAAAAATTATTTTTATTTATTGGTATAGCACAAATCTCCAGTGCTCCTCTGGCCAGTAATAGTCTTATTTTGCTAAGAATCCCTGGAAGCTGGGCATTTTCCAAATACAAAAGCTAGTTCAGTTTTTGTTTCAAAAATGTCACAGGCTATAAAAGTATGACAGATAAGCAGCTACTCATCAGTCACTGAAATCTAGCCAAGTCCCTTTGGGCATCAAGACAAGACAGCCACCCCTAGAAACACAGCAGGTATTATAACAGTGCCAGCAACATGACACAGACCAAGGGGAAGGAAGTACAGAAGAAAGTGTCATCRTCAATTGAAGCAACCAGAACATTAATGTAATTACCCAGTTTGTAATACAGCCAAGAACCAGGACAGACACTGCTGTTCTTGTGACAAGCATTATCCAGCATTTTATGTCATGGAAACGTTAGAACTGGGAACCTCAGCGCTGGGATATACCTTCAAGAGAATGCCCCAGCAGGGAAGCAGGGTGTTGCTTCATGACTGACTCAGTGCGAAGAATGTCATCTTCTGAATCACAGGTACCACTTCCTGTGGCATTTTGTTTTTCCCTCCAGGATTCCCATGACTGTCTAGTACTAGTTGGATTGCAAGATCTTTGGAAAGCCGAATATATCTAACAGTTTGGATCAAGCTCATGCCTGGTGCAATACAGTCAGCATTGCTGGTTTTGCTTTCAGGGATGAAGATGAACCATTTCATTTCCTCTAGTCCATATAAAGGTAGGAATGGTAGATCTAATTTTAAAATATTCCCTTGTTTTTGTTAAAGTGCTGCCTAGCATTCTGGTTCCCTAGTCATTTAAGGAGTAGTCAGTATTTCCATTACAAACTCGTCTTTCAGGGTTTTATCATTGTAATAAAAAAAATATTCTTAGGACAGAAATACTGTCTGCCTGAAATTTTCTGGTGAACGAAGGTGAGCTTAATGAGCCAAAGTTGTTATGCCAGAGCAGGACACAAGAAAAAGGACAAGGACTGGATTCTGAAAAGAATGCCAGATGCAGAGTTTTAAGCATGTGAGCACTTTCACTGAGTTCCATAAGTTTGCTTATACTTAAATAAACAAGCCATGGGAATGCAGTAATTAACAGTGGCTAAAAAAAAAAAAAAAAAAA
>NW_028185037.1:11098053-11209012 GCF_003343005.1 Rhea americana
TTTTTAATATTGTAACTATAAACCTTGCAAGAAGAAGAGCTAAAGATGGAAAAGCAAAGGGAAGCCAGTAAAGAAAGAAAGATCTGTGGACATCTTGAACCTATTTGTCAGGGTTTATGCCTCCTAATTAAATTCTCTACTGCAGTTACCACAAACCCACATCAAATATTCGAAGAAACTGCCATACCCAACAGATTTAGTGAGCTGCAGGCCAGCAGYGTATGCCAGTAGAAATGAAAGAAAGCAGGTTTTGACAAGCAAGTGTACCAACATTTTAYTATCGCCTCTCCTATGGATGGAGCTGTAAGTATTGATAAACAATAGCAGTCATACTTAAAAGAAAAAAACCTTGCAGAAGYATCCATTAAAACACATTATGGCAATTATTTTTGTGAGTGTGGTCCACTGTCTCTACAAAAATATCCGGGAGAAGAATACACCTAGCACATTATAATACTACAGCATACTTTCATTACCCATGGTGGTTTTAATATTCCTGAGTGGAACGAGGAGAACCAATTCCAGAAAGGCCAGCTCATCTCAGCCCGTCTTAGAAGACACTATCTATCAGCCTGGACATTTTGGTCTGATTCCGTAAATTATTCTTAGAGATGCCCATTTTTAGTGTAAACTCCTTGCATCATGTGGCAAACTGATAAATAATAATGGCATGCTGAAACTTGCGTTTTTCTGCCAACAAGAGAAGTTCAAGTTCTTCAGACACTGCAATCTTCTGGGAAGAATGTGGAGTTTCCTCTGAGTCAGTCCCTGATCAAACTGCTCTGCAAGMTCAATTTTAACAGGCTTTGATCAAACTTATGGAGACCTTACTGAAACCATCTTTTTCATAGCTAGAATTATTGCAAAATATAGCCAAAGAAGCTACTGGCGAATAACTTTGACTAAACTCACAAGAAAAGCATGGTATTTTCACACATAGAAAAAGCCAACAAAAATAAAGAATACATTGTGAATTACTGCAATAGCTCTACGGGTAAAACTGTTGGGGCCATAGTATGTAGGATTAGGCTGGGTGCTGTATTTTCCTAGAGCTAGGTGCCATACTTGCGAATTGGATCTGAGTTAACTGATTTTTTTTGTCTAACATATGTGCTTGAGAGGCTGAAAGAACATCAAATTGAAAAGATAAACCAAAGCCTTTATTGAAAATAATCTAAACAAAATATACCACAGAGTCCTTAGAGGAAGACTACTTTAGAAATTTACCCCTTCCTGTATCWCATGCCTCTCTCTGTATTGCCAGTGGAAGAATACTTATGTCTCAGGGAAAGACATCAGAAATATTTTCATTTTGTTAACTTAGACCTTCTTGACATTTAATTTATCTAAACCTGCTCTTTTCTCTCATCTGATCTTTAATACACCAGMTAGTCTAAAGGAAGCTGTTCAAGGAAGGGAGAGTCACCTCAGAAATTTTTATATGAGCTCTTGAAGATAGAAAGAGCCCTCTTAATACTTTTTTTTTTCCAGTTAATCTTCTTACTAGCTCAGGAAWGAGCTAAATTGAAGTGAGCTAATGAAATTACAGCAAAACAGGTAAAAAAGCTGACCACAAATAAAGCTGAAATGAGTTCTAGTCTGCTGSTGAACATACCAACCCACTCTCGAGAGTCTGTGAAGTCCATCAGCTGTGATACCGAACTGACCACTGAAAGGCTTTATTTCCCTAGATTAAGTAAGATAAAGGGTCTCAGGCTTTCCATCTGCAATTCCTGAGGTGATTCCTTTTCAGAGCTAACTTGCTTTAAATGCTGATAAGGTCATGCAGCGGCTTATGCACGTGGTACCTACTATTATGCACTGGCAGCAGCGCTACCTTTCTTGCAAGAGTATATGTCTCTCCAAGTATGAAAAATGCCTACTTTCAWTTTGTCTCACACATTCTTGCTGAAGGGACTAAATAGTCACTTTTTAAGAGTTGCTTTGAAACGCATGGCAAGTGCCTGGGCTATGCCTCTCCCCGCTTTACACAGCGACAGTATTACAGCGTGTTCAGTGATTTCGTATGTTCTGCAGCCCAACACAGGACTGGGTGTATCCCCAAAACAACACAGGAGTGCAYGGGTTTTGCCGAATCAAATCCAAAACAAGTCAACTAACTGGGGATACTCCGGTGAACAAAAACTCAGTTTTTCATATGCAGGTGTTAGGCTAAATTTMTTTTACCATCAAATGTAGTCAAATATATCAAAATGGTATTTAGCCACATTCAATCTGAAAATGCTGTCAAGTGCCATTCTGCTTCAGATAAAAAAATATTTTACGAGTAACAGAAGTAGTAATAAAAGTAGTATCTTCTCAAAACCCAAGTCACTTTTAAACAACATAGAGTTACACCAGGAACTTATTTATCTTTGGGCATTTGCATCAAAAAGCTTTTACTGAGAAAAGATCAGTACACTCACATGCAGCSAAGCACTGCTGATGCAGAAAAATTTGTCATATTTAGTCAGTGTGTTACAATGATCAAGAGCCATTTGGGAAGGGTTGTCTTAACAATTCAGCTGCACCTCTTCACCTTCACTGGTGCTGCAATCCACAGAGTCAGAAGAAGATTCCTTGTAGAAAAGGAAAATAAATCAGGACTAAAGTCTTGCAATGTAATGTTATCATTAGACTTAATATGAGTCAGCATTCAAGTAAGGACAAATCAATAGTAAAGGGACAATCTCCCATAAAATTTTACTTGTTAGATAGGTAAAATRCAGAAGAGGTGGGTCTGCTTGTGTTAATGCAGCAGATCAGTGACAAAACTAAAAACTAGGGGTAAATACGCTATGTCTCAGCTCAGCACCCAAGTGTGCAAGAACCAAAATAAAAAGCATCTAGAGTATTTGGCCCACATTTTGGCTGAAGGTGTTTWAAACTTCTCCATAGCATGCTTTGGGGGGCAGAGAGCGAGTCTCTTCCTGTTGTTTTTAGAATATCTGTCAGTTTTCTTAGTATTCTTCTCTACTGTTAAGTATAAAGTCTGAATTTTCTCTTACAACCCACATATGATTTGCTTTTYTCATTCATATGCCTAGAAGTTTATGCTAGCATTTAATTTTGTTGCTTGAAAAGTGACAAGTGGATATGAATGGACAAACTGATCCACTAACTGCAGTAATGCAGTACTGGGAGCCCACAACCCATTCACRTTGCTGATCCATTTGGATTGTTGGATCATACGAGCATTTTTCTACACTGATTATTAATAACCAAAGAAAGAGCATTATGAGATTGTAACAGTTGCAAAATCAAACTTTCGGAAGTTAGGAAATATCACATTTGCAATCGCCCAAATAGCATCAATTTTGACATTTTCTATGTTCAGGTGAGGCATGAAATGGAGAAGGGCTGGCATGCAAAGTTGCAGAACTAGGGATAGGAAACCCCAGGTTTGGTACTTCCTAATTTCTAAGTGTTCATTCTGCAACCAGACCATGTCTCAAATGAATCAGGGCCCTTGGGAAGAAAGAGTCCTTTACAAACGCAATTGAGGACCATAGGAGAACATACAAATGTGAAGCTGAATTTGGGTTGGCCAGATGGACAAATATGATGGTCCCAGTTTCAGTGGACTTGATTTTCACCTAGAAAAAGAAATACAAGTTTCAAGTCCACATTCTTATTAAAAAAAAAAAAAAAGCCCATGCTGTTCACATGCAGTCACCTCATCTGTGTCACTGGGATTTCAATGCTGACTGTTTGCGATCACTGCACAGAAGCCAATCACTTGAGAAACTGGATTAAGAAATCTCAGCCACCAGCCTCAGAAAACCTTAACTGCTAATGGGAGAACTGGTGGAAAAGGGTTCCGAGAGTGAGTCAGAAGGACCTTGCTGCAGCGCTCCTTCCCCAGGGAGCTGCTCCTGCAGCCCTTTAACCTGTTGGTTGTTTGACATCAGCTCCTGCTGTCGTGATGACAGTAGAGCTACGGGCACAGTGGTGTTCGGTTGTGGTGCTGRCTAGCTGCCAGAACATCCCTGAGCTCTTTAAGTGAGAAATGGGAAATATCTCTGAAAAAACTCAATTTTGCAGGACAAAAGAATGTGTTTTTCTGCCTTAAGAGCTCCCTCCTCTTTCTCCTGCCATGTACATATGTGTACACCCCMCACACAACCATATTTAAAGCCCCGTTGGAAGCAACAAAGGTGTTAGGACTTCTCAGGATGAAGTAACAAGAACCTTTTATGCAGAAAAGTGTCAGGGCCTATTACAGTACATCACATTCAAGAATAAGCTCTCCTCTCAATACCTAAATTTGGAGTTTTTGCCCAATATTCATTCAGATTATCCCCCAAAAGTGCTATTACTAACTTCAGCATGACAGGAACCCTAGGCAGATTCATTATCTGATCTCCCTGAATGAATCAGAATTTTAAATACACAAAGCAAATGCTGAATCTCTGCCACAACTATTACAGGAAGAAAAAAACCATTGATGTCATTGTAATAGCACATTCTCTCTCAAGAAGCTTTGATGTCAGGAAACAAAATACCCAACTACAACTATTTTTCTATCTTGRTTCATCTTTAGGGGTTGCCAGCAGAAGGTCTTTTTTGCCTTACAGACCATTGCAAAGTTGAGACATGCAGAACAAGTGATCTTCCACATGACTCTTCTGTAAAAGTTCTGGATTTTCCAAATGGCAGTTTATAGTTACATATTTATTCATTTTTCCAGTCAGTCAGTATTATAAAAATAAAGGAGAGAAAACAGAAGTTATGCTAATTGTTCCCAACTGACCATCAGGAACACACAGTTCTAGTCTCTGATGTAGATGATAGTAGATTTTCTTAGGAAACTGAGAGAAGACACAGTCTTGGTTTATGGAATTACTTCAAAGACAATCATTTGTAAAATTTATAAGGCCAGACCAGCAATTGGATTCTTTGCTAATTCTTGAATTACTGGTAACATTCATCGCAGTTACTGACAGATACCATCTGTAAGAGGTATTGTGGAATTTCCATTAGAGTGGAAAAGCCCTTAAGTGAACAAATACATCTATGATTGACTTTTAAGATTTTCTTTAAGAGTAAGAAACAGTACCAAATTTCTGATCATCTGACTCTCAGATACATTCTATAGCTGAAGACTGACGCTTAGACTATTTTTTGTTAGGTTTTCTGATTGTTTTTGAAGATAACAATCAAAATWAAAAAATTCTGTGTAATTGTTTAAATACTTAGAATGATGGCCTATTTTTACTGCTCTCCAGTGTGATTCACAGAATAATCCAATATGTAGACTTGCGCCAGCAGTGCTGGAGTAAATTATACCTTTGTTGCTTGTTGGGGTGTTGATAAGAGACAAACTGTTCATCAACATTAAATGTAACAACCCTTCTTTGTGATTTCTTTTTCCAGGCCTCAGTAATTTCTTAACCAAACTTAGTACAGATTGATGAGCCCTGCCAAAATGAAGGCATTCAGGGACACAAAATTGTATTGCTAGGCAAAAGCACAGAGTTGTCTTCAACAGAAACCATTCTGTGCAAGTCTCACAATCTTATTAAATTATTTGTCACTTAAATTCAGCCTGTGTTTTCTCTGCATTCCAAAGTAGGTGAAAAACAATCGTTTGGGAGGGAAGGATTTTTGGTATGTCCACTCTTACGTTCTTCTATATGTTGCGTTTCCTGCTGTCTGGATAGTGAGTTTATATCATTTTGCTGAAGTGACCACAGTGAAGTGGTGGATTGGGCTTTATATATTTATGCACTTGACTTTCTATTGTATATAACTTACACAGGATTTGGTCAAAAACTCAGAGAATTTAATTGTGAGATTTTCCTATTTTTCCATCAGAGATCATTAATTTTTCATTGTCTTTCTGAATGTTCACCTGCAAAACCACATCCTTGGAGTCATGCTTTTTCATTCAGAGATCCGACAGAGAAGCTCATTCTAGTTTTGTAGCTGTCTCGTATTTTTCCCTCTGTCTGGTGTTCTCCCTTCCACAAAGAGCGAGCTTGGGATATTCTCTCTTGCTGCCATCTCTTTCCCAGATACATCCTACTTCCTTCCCTAAAATTTTGTCACATGTTTCTCAGGTATAACAGTGGACTAAGAGAGCTACTGGGCTTCCTTATTTTCATTTAGGGTGGAATTTATGTTTCCTCCACACATAGGTACAAAGTCAAATGCTTTACAGCAAACTTTTAGAATCAACCCTTCATCTTCCGGAGTTATGAGAGAGCATGGACAAAGGACAAACACAGACAAAACTCCTTCTGGACCTGGACTCTTCTTGCAGAAGCTTGGCTGTATTTCTTCTGCACACAAATTAACTTGAGAAGCACCATTGTGGCACTGTGCCAAAACTGCTTAGCTTTGCTGGATACAAACTGACTCATAGGGAACCGTCTTACCTCTCTGTAGCCACAGCACTGGCTGATCTGCAAACCGAATCGTCTTCCCATGCATAAGGGAGTGATGACTCTTGGCTTTACCAAGCAAATTGGCAGTCTTATCTAAAAGGATATTCAGCCAAAAATGTTGAGGTTTCACTGCAGATGTATGAGCTCAGGTTTTTTTGCAACCAAGACATAAAGGTGCATCAAACAAGAAAAATCAAGGTCACTAAGGACAGCCAGACAACATCTCAGACACCTCTTGACATGAGAGACACAGTGGTAATACTAAGGTTACCAACGTGGCCTATGGAGTTTGGAGCTGCGGAGCTTGTCAAGACCACTACATGCAGCAACAGGTTAAGAACACTGGGCCTCAGGGCTGCTATCGAATGGAAAGAAATAAGCAGAGAAGCTTCACAGTGAGACTGGGCCTAGTCACTCCTTATCACAGCATATTTTGATTTTACTTAAAGAATAAAGATACTGGAGCTTTCTGAGGAAACACTGCTGTGAAAAATATGAAATTACTTCAGATTTAAAAGTAAAAATGTTTTACTGATTTGATGCCTGCCTGACTATTTATGCTATAAGAATCTGCTGTAACCAGCAATCTATGCACCATGTCTGCACCATTCCTCCATTAACTCTTCATGCTATTAAGTACTGATGTACACTAAACCAACAGAGGACTAGTTATTTTGCAGTTAACCAGGAGAAAAAAATATATGTACTGAAAGATCCCAAATCAATGAACCAGCCTGAAAAAGATTCTGAAATTTGCATTTGTTCAGGTCTATATGATAATAATCACAGTAACTTTCTACTCTGAATGATTGTATATTGCTATGTGCTGAAAAAAAAAGCTCACAGGTGGGAAGTGTAATACTCCAGGATAAAAGGTGCTCTCTAACTGTGACGCACTGTGTCAAAAGCAGACTTTTAGGCCACAGGCCACAGAACTATTTTGCATATGGGCTTAAAATTGATTAAAAGTAATAAATAGGTATTTCAAATACTGATTCGAATAAAAAATCTTAAGAAATACTTAATAGATGGGCACACATGTAAAATATAGTCAAATAAGTTTGTATTACAGATCTAACAGGCTATAGAATGAGGGTAATTCGCCACTGCAACAGGTTATCTAGCGCATTTTTACTCGCTTGAAGTAGTTAAATAGAAATTCTACATCTTTTTACATGAAACTTCCCTTCACCATCAGCAGCTGTGAGCAGGAATCACTCAGTGAAATTCCAAGGTTTATGTTGCGCAGGAGGCCATCCTGGTTCATCATAATGACCCCTTCTTGTTTTAAAAGCTCTGAATATTTTATGTAATTCCTGTAATTAATCTAGCTCCATAGGTTTCTGTTTACAAGTCAGTTATTTTGGCTGTCTGTATCAGGAGAAATAACTAGTTGCAGCCAGTCAGGGTTTATTGAAAATAGGGAATTACTATTTGAAGCCAGGTCTGTTTCTAAAAAGCCTGCTGTATAAGCCTATGCTCTTTGGAAACACCGGAGCTGATCTCTATGACACATCCTATTTGCTGAAAGTTTACGGTAGATTGACTCATGCAGTTTTATGTTGTGCTCTGTTTAAAATACTATTTTTTTTGGTTGAGTGGTAGCTGTTTCAGTGGTTACCTTTTGGTTTGATGGTTTGTTTTCATAGGGCAGCGAAATTTACCCAAATTACGAGCAGTTGCCAGTATTGCCTGAAGAAAAATGTCATCCTGACATTGATTTCTTTGGGCAATGAATCATGCAGCCATATAACTTTTAGCAGCGCTGTCTGTCTAGATTTGTGATCTTTTCTCTTACTTTTAGTACAAAGTTTGTCACTTGAAACAATGCGTGATGTCTCGTCTTAAGCGTATTTATAGTTTACCCTATGTTTACTAACAGTTCTGTTCTGTGTGTCACTCGTGTCTGGCATATGCATCATCAGTAGTTCCATTTCAGTATAGAAACCCATAATTTCATTTTATATTTTATCCATATGCATCATTTTTGTGGCTATGTTTTATTCATGATGGGGTATTACAAGGAGGCCTTCTTAATGATAGAAACCATAATGTGTCCCAAATATAGCACAGTATGGATAATTGTAGACAGGAGTTTAGGGGTATTTTTGGTTTTGATAATTAATGACTGCCTGCATGAAAGTTTTAATGCATTGCATCACATAAAAAACCAAAAACAAAAAACCAATGGCACATTCCTTTAGAGACTTCCCTTGAGCTCAGCTAATCCAAAGAAAATCAAAGCGGCCAGATCTTTAAGTCAGCACAAACAACAGCTCTAAGTAATGAATGCAATTTAATGGATTTCTTCAAGCTAGATTCTGCTTTCTTTCAATCTTCCATTTAGGAGGAAGGGGCTGCAGAATCTCAAGAGCAGTAAAATCAAAGTAACAGATGTTTGTAGTCTGGTTCTAATCCCTTGTAATTAGAATAACAGACTAATCATACTTTCTCATTTTCCCATTCCTGCTTATTTCTTTTTTTAAGAACACTTGATTCCTTTGGTTTTGTGCTGTAATATTGTGTGTCCTGGTTAGTTATTATTTACCAGGTGGTGGTTGATGCACAGGTTTGGAGTTATAAAGACACTGTGCCTTTGCCATGTTTAAAGGCTCTAGTCCCTAAAAATATCAGCTCTTGCCCTTTGTAACCTTGAAAAAGAGCAGCTCAGAAATCAGCTGGTCCCTCCATTGCCCTCCCCAGCATGGAGAGACACTCACTGAAACTGTGCCTGTATGTGGGGTATGGCATGATAGTGGGTATGGTAATCACATCTGAGGGAGTGAGCACAGAGTGGCACTGAGGACACACTGGCATCCACCCAGATGGAAAGACTCACAGTTACTGTCTCACTCCCCTGCCACAGATCCTCCTTAAAGGAAAACACGTGCTGTCTGTGAATCTCTTCCTAGTGCTAACAGACAGCAATTCATTTTCAGATTGGCTACAAAAAAAAAGAAAGTTACTACAGAAAAGAAGATAATTCCAGATGAGCAACTGGCACAGTCAGCACCAAGCAGGATGCCAGTCTAAATCCATTTCCAGTGCTCATCTGTACCCAAGTGAAATCGGCTTCTGACTGCTGCGAGCAGCCGCTGTGCCACCCAACAGCATGGCTGTGAGAGCGGGCAGCCAAGCGATCATGCCCAGGCACGGACTGTGGGCGAGAAGGGCATGACTCCAAGCCCAGGAATGTGGATGCAACAGCACAGCCGGAGCCTCTGCACAGACCGTGTCAACAGCGTGGAGCTGGAATCACTTCGGGGATCAGGCAAACAGCCTCCACCACCACATACGGGCCTTTTTGTTGCCAGGGATCCGGGCATATATTGCACAAGGACAGAGGAGGAAGAGATGAAGAGCAGTTGGAGATTTTCTAATGATGGTCCTTGGTCTTTGAGAGGAAACATATCTGATACATGACGCAGCAGTATGGATGCTTTGCACAGCAAATCTCTTCTGTACTGTAAAGCAAGGGACAAGATAATATTAGAGGTAGCCTGTTACTGCTGTTAAACCAGCTACTCATAAGTGCACATTTATTCTGACCTGTTTCTGGCTGGTTACAGCCCAAGGGAAAAGACCTCTATACCGCAGTGTAGGCAACACCCTTCTAGGATGAACTGTTTCGTTCCAGGCGCATGGAGCACTCTGCTCTGACCAAAGCGCAGAGCACCTAGCACAGAGTGCAGCCATCTCCTGGCCCCTAGACCGCCAGCGACYGTGAATCCCACGGTAACACAGCACTGAAAGTGAAATCTCCAGGATGCTCGGAGAAATGGCAACAATACGAAACACTTTACCGACAGTGTCAGACACTATCCTTGGAGCTGGTTTAATGTTACTTCTAAACTCATAAATTCCTTTGAACACTGTCATAAATGCCCACATATTAAACGAAGTCATGTGCCAAATTCTGGTAAGGAGAAATATTGTTCTGATCTTTGAGCTTTTCCTGAACCTTTCTTCTACATCTACATCTACATTTCTATAGCAAAAGAGCAGACAGATTGAAAAACAAAGCACTCAAGCATGTGTCACAATGTAGGAAGAGACAAACAAAAACCTGAAGTTTGGGGGTGTCCTATCTCACAGAAAAAAGCTGGAAACTCCAAGGTTCAGAACAGTTTCTTTCAATGATTCATAGGCAGAGGTCTATTTATAAGCTCTTAGCTAAAATTGATCCTCATAGGGATGGCTGAGCAGTATATCCAAGTAATGTGAATTACACCAAATGACAGAAATCTCTGCAGTCCTTTTATCTAGTCCATATTAAAGCTGTACTGTATATGTTAACCACTGTTAAATTAAAAATCTGGTCATAATGAAACCACACTTGTACACTTTAAACAAGTACCTATAATTCAGAGATGTGCACATGAAGCGGGAACTGGAATACAGCCTTTCAGTTCCCAAATCGCAAGGTAAAAGCTACAGAAATACTAGCAATAATCAGAATTAAGTGTGTCTTCCCTCTTTTTTTTTTTTTTTTAATCTTTCTTCATTATGTGAAACTCAGAGTTGTAAAAAATAATTAAATTCACTAGCAGGTTAAGAAAACAGACCTTTCAGAGTATGGACTGGGAAAAGGGTTTTTTGGTTTTGTTAGACTGACAAGTAGAAAAAAAGCTACCAACATCACTCTCTCTCTCCTTCACTAAAGAACAGTCTGGCAGTCAAGACAGTAACTAGGAAAGTGGGAGAATGAGGTTCAAAACTTTCTTCTTTTTGCCAGAAATAAACCCACACAGACATGAATCTGGCATTACGACAGACGTTACACAACACTCCAGGTCCCCAAGCCCTGAGGAAGCAATAGAGGAGGTAAGATTGAGTTCACTGAGCAGGGAAGCCCCATGTCTATCTCAAAATGTTCTTGGCTCAGGCAGTRTCCAGGGCCAAGGACTCTCAGAGAGCAGCAAGTTGGCCACTTTCAGAGTGGTGAGCAGCCACAGCAGTCCTCAGAGCTGCCACCACTAACGCTGTTCTGCAGCACAGCAAAAAATAAGGGGGGGGGTTTGAAACAACTATTTTAGGCTGTTCACTCATACCTCTGGGCTAAGAGGGAGGTTTCAAGCTCACTACAGTTTCTTGTGGATCTTTTCTCTTTTCCCTGTCTCTTTCTATCAAGCTTTCTTGCCACCATTTTACCAGGATGAGTTCATAAAACCTCCAAGGCAGGTAGCTGCCTCCTAAGTTTTTTTGGCAAAGTGCTGAAGAAAGTGCTAAGAGCTGTTTGGCTCAGGCTCTCTTTGGAAAGTGTGTGGCAGAGTTTGAACTGAAGTGAAAAAAAAAGATATTGCACAGCTATAATCTATAAATATGCATGTGTTGAAACAGAAGGTCATATGGGTAATGCAACACAGAGCAGCTGAATGCTGGGAGCTGGTGACTGACATCCCATAGGGCTGATGGTGCTTTGAAGCTTTTTCGTTGTTTTTTCAAGACAAACAGGTTTCATGTAAAATCCGTGGGTCAGCACATGGCCTAGGTATCACTTACCCATTTACATGTTTTATCCTGGGCACAAGCTTAGCATCTGCCCACCTTCATGAATCTGTCTTCCACCCATCACACAGCTTTCTCTGGAGCACCCCRCACAGCTCACCACTTCACACAAGGACTGAGAATGTGTTGACAGGCAAGGCTCAGTTCTGCACTAATACAAGGCTTGGAGCAGTCTGGCAGTCTGTGCTTCAATATCTGTCACTCTTCTTTTCTCTTAAAATGTTAAAGAGAGTAGGATCAACCTGTTTCATTTTGTTGTGGTGGAGAGTATGCTTGCTCTCTTGGGGCAACTTGTGCACAGCTTTGCCACTAACCCCCACTATAAATTTAGAAAGCAAACTGAAAAGATTGAACTTCAGTCCTATTTCAGTTCAGTCCTACGTCAGCAGTGTGTTTAAGTTTGTTTCTAAATATAAACATTTTTCATTAGCCATGCAGTTCCTTTTAAAATTGCTTACATTACTTTTTTTAGAGAGGAGCCTCAAGCCAGAATGGGAAGAACATAGCTGGGCCAAGGAGAAATGTGATTCCAGGCACAATGGTCCCTATCTCTGCAGCCCAAAATACCAGTGCTCAAGAGCCTTGAGTATATTCAAATTCCAGAGCCAGAACTAAGCTCTGTGACCCAAGACATGATGGCATCTCTATGAGGAGAATAAAAGAGAAATTTAAAACAGAGAAATGACTGAGATAAGAATGTAAAAATCTAAGGCAGTGGCTGGGTACATGCCCTAAATCTCTCAGATGTAAACAAACAGTTAAATTTTTGTTAGGGAGAAGTATGTTCAGTTTTCTGAAGAAGACATGTTTCCCAGAAGGAATTATATAAATATTTATGAAAATGAAGCAGGAAATATTTTCCCAGGGTAGGACACTGTTCAGCACTACATCAGGTCAGCAGAAGCCAGGGTTTATTTTGTCAATCTTCCCCTGGAACTGAATCATTGCCCTCTTGTTTGCAAAAATCTGTTCTGAAGCAGGAAGAGGCTGCATTTAGATAAACACAATTACAAACCACACTCAGTATTTCACTTTCTATTGTATCTCTAAATGAATACGTGAAAGTCTTACTCTTTTGGACAGCCTCTTCGAGTGTTTGCATGGAAAACGATAACAATAGGTATTTGTCTCAGCCTCTTCAGGAAGTCTAATGCTGTATGAGTAAAGTCAAAGCCATTTTCAGTATGAGTAATAGCCTGCAGACCAACTGTAAGAGAAGGTCTACTGTGTAGAGTATAATTCCCAGTAGATACAAACAAGGGCCAGTACTGCATATTTGATATATGCTGCTGGAAAAGTATTAGGTGGAGTCCCTGTGYCACCTTTAGTTTTTGTAATGGGGCTCATTAACTATGAGCTAATAAAYCTTGTGAAGTGCAAGAGTTAGAAACATGAAGCTGTAATGCAGTGTTACATGAGTGAGCAGAGGTTGCAGAATCACAAAATCACAGAATRGTTGAGGTTGGAAGGGACCTCTGGAGATCATCTAATYGAACCCCTCTGCTCAAAAGGGGTCACCCAAAGCACAYTGCCCAGGACCCTATCCAGATGGCTTTTGAATATCTCCAAGGAAGGAGATTCCACAATCTCTCTGTGCAACCTGTTCCAGTGCTCAGTCACCTTCAGAGAAAAGAAGCTTTTCCTAACGTTCAGATGGAACTGCCTGTATTTCAGTTTGTGCCCATTGCCTCTCCTATCGCTGAGCATCACTGGAAACAGTCTAGCTCCATCCTCTTGACACCCTCCCTTCAGACACTCATACACATTGACAAGATCCTCCGTGTCTTCTCTTCTCCAAGCTGAAGAGTCTCAGCCTTTCCTCATATTAGAGTCCCTTCATATAAGGACTCCAGTCCTTTAATCATCTTAGTAGCCCTCTGCTGGACTTGCTCCAGTAGCTCTGTGATTCTCTTGTACTTGGGAACCCAGAAATGGACTTAGCACTCCAGATGTGACCTCACCACACACAACCAAATTTCGTTTRGAAAACAGGGCACAGTGTCTGCTCTGCATTGCACCTCAGAAAGTGTCCAGCAGTTCCCTCAGTCTATGGTTCTGCAAACCAAGCTCCTTCCAAGATTTTGGTACCGACCAGTCATATTGTTGCCTGGGCGCTTGCTGTCTCCAAAAGCCGCCTGCCTCAGAGCAGGCACTTCTGGGGGAATCTGGGCCAGCTCTTCTGTTCAAGGGCTAAAAGCTGAAGGGAGGAGTGGATAGGATGGGTTAAGAAAGTGGAGAAGGAGTATTCCAAGGTGTCCAAGTAAGGTGTTGTACAGCAGACCTCAGTATGTCTTAGAGCACTATCTCTGAGCCAGACTAGGGAACACTAACCAGCATGGACAGCCAGCATGGACAGACTCATGCCACCCCTCGAGGTATCCTACTCAACATAGTCAAATGGACTAGCAGGAGTCAGGGAGATCGTAGATGATAGGAGATCATATACTTCTACATTGCAGGGACTGACAAATCTCTTTGAATATTCAACAAGAGTTAAGGAACATCATGAGACTCCTAAAAGCTCTGTTTACTGAATAGAGAAGCAATGAGATTTTGGAGAATTTTGTCCTTAGTTGTGTCCTTAGTTTTAYAGTTATTTGCAGGCATATTAAAGTCTGGTCATTGCTTGTATCTTAAYGATAAGAATAACATTGATAGAGCCTTTGTTTATAGGTTCAAGCAGACATTGCATAGTGTCAAAACCAAAAATGATATTTTACAAAATAACCTTAGGATTAGTTTCCTCCCTGTATTTGGCAAAGCAYATTGTAAGGCTTTTTCTCTTCCATTCTCTGTAAGCTTTGCTATCCTGATTGAGATATCTAGCAGGACAGACTGAAACACTTCAAACAGTCATGGTCTCCAACACCAAGAGAACAAAAACCATATAGGAACAAAAAGTAGAGAAAATTTGTACTTTTTTCTTTGACTTTAGATGCCCTTGGGTAGTGAGCACACTCAGGCACAAAGGATGAATGTTCTCCTTAATATTAAATTTGGGACAGAAAGCATGCCAGTGGACTCTCAGCACTTCTGGCTGAATCAACCCATAACAAGCAGGATGTATTAACCTGGAGTCGAACCACAGGATCTGGGACTCTACGAATTATTAAAATTGGCTGTAGATCTGGCCACATTTTGACAAACACTGCTTCAGGATGTGGTGTATACTCTTTGTAGTCTATTAGCATTTAACTACTAACATCCAAAAGATAATCAAATGAAGGTAATACAAATTACCAAGGAAGTACTTGGATTCTAAGGAGGCAGTGTACTATACAAAGGTGAGTTGACTACTGCTCAGCTTGAAGCAACAGAATCTTTCAGGATTTTCTTTTGTGTTTTCTTGTGGTTTTCTTGTAAAACATTCATGCTTTAAGAAATGTTTGTCTTTTATGTCTGGACAACTGCCTCATTTGTTTTTCCTTCTTGCCTACAGACAATTCCCTAAGCCTGTTTAAATGAGAATTAAGATGCACAATACGCAATCTGCCTCATTAAATCCYCATGAGCAATAGAGCTGCTTGAGGATTTTTTCAGTGAAACTGGTTTGATAAATATTTATTACCAAAACCCATGTCTTGGGTGCTAGTATATCAGTTTTGATGGATTTCCTGTTGAGGCAGGTTTCCTAGTTCCAGGACACGATTTCTGGTCCAACATACAGGAAGAGATAATTGATTAGCCCTGTAATAAGGTGATACAGCCTTAAAGCTCTACTGCAAACACTGATCTGAATTAAACAGATGAAGAATTTGAATCTGGATTTCCTAGATTTTAAGTAAATGCCTTAATTACCAAGCTCTTAGATATATTAAGCATCATTTCTCACTCTGCATTTAAGGGGTTTGTGCCTTTCATTACGAAAACATGTAAAGAGTCTTGATTTCTTGTCTAATACAGAACAAGAAAATTTAAAAACCACCATAGCAATAGCAGTGTCAGAAAAATGTTCCTCTCTTAGTCATAGTCAGCAGCCGAACTGGTTAAACAAATGGTTTCCTGTCTCACTTATGCTTACTCCTTTTTATCACTGATGAATAACAAAGAAGGCACTGTAAGTCTCTCAGTATTGTAGAACAGATAGCATCATTCACATCACTTTGGCACCATTTCCCAAAATGCCTCCTCCAAAGCTAAGTACACCAGCTTCCCACTCCTACGCTATCTATTCTTGCTCTTACATTGACCTTATGCTCACGAAAYGGAAAGTAGAGAGAAAGAAAAGATAAATAAAACAGATTTAAACCTTACAAGTCAGAGCTGACTCAAATCACAGAGGAACAAGTTTATTCCTGGTACAACTCTGTCCATCTATAATCCCAGGTTTTACTTTTCTCCTCCTCTACCTATGGTGTATCTGTTATCACGGCCAGATCTGAGGGTGTTAGATGACTTTTGTTATGATAGACCACTATTTGCTTCTAAAAAACACCATATACAGTTTAACAAAAAAGAAAAAACATGTTAAGTGTTTTGAAAAGTGGGACAGTCTGACCAGACTAGAAAGAGAGGGAGAGAGGAATCTCTTGACCCCTCTTGGGAGTTTGGCCAATGTGTCATTCCACATGAAAGCTTGAGATCAAAGCCCTTCTTCAGCCTATAAAGAAAAGGTATCCACTCTTCTTCAGTACTGCTACTTTTTCTGTCAAAAGGCTTAAAGGTTACAGGAGCTAAAGAATTAAAGCTCTCTTAAATAATGAAGAAAGTATCTAAAAAGCTATTATTATAGGAATTGTTTGCCTACAATAGAAAGCAAATATGCTGTCACACACTAGGCAGTTAAACAGAGAAGTTCAGCTTGGAAAATAGTTGTGTCCTTCCTTGTGTAACAAAGCAAAAGTTAATGAAGTTCCAGGAAAGATTATAAATGCCCATCTCCTTTCTTTGCTGCCAAGCTACGTAGAACAGTCTGCTGTCCCTGTTCACTGTGTTCTCCCTCACCAAAAGCTAAAGTCTTTTCGAGGAAGAGATTGCACAGGGATGGATATCTGTCACTGTTCCTTCCGAGAGCATATATAGCAGTGTTGCACGCTACCTGTTCCTTCATCCAGGAGGGCTCCTGCATTGGGTTGTAAAGTCCCAGCACCCAACTGAAAAACTGATAGCCTACCTCATGCTGCTATGAACCAGGAACACTGGTCCTGGGCAGCTCAGGAAAAAGAGCAGAAACAACATGGCCTTGGGAGCTCTGCTATGCTACTRTCCTGGTCTCTCCTGGTTAGAAATAGCAGGTAGAGGCAGAAGGGTAGAAGGTACTCAAGCTTATCTTGTTCTGTTGCTTCAAATCTGACATCAGTCCTTCTGTACTGCATCTACCAACATAATATGGGCTTGCAGCAACCATTGTGGAGAAAGCTATATACATAAAACCCTCATTCTCGGGTTTCTGGCTCAGAGATCCACTGGTAACTTCAGCTTTTCAGCCCCCGCTCTCAGGTCCTACTACACAGTACACAGCAGCTAGGAAGTGTGAAATAGTCCCTGTGACTTCAACCCATGGCAGGCCCACACCTACTCCAGTGTCACTAAAGATCTCCTTGGAAGAAAGTTTTCATAGAAATGACTCTTTATAAGGAATCTATGTTACTCTTTTAGCACAGAACCAGCCACAAGTATCCTATAAGTAATTAGTACTCACATGGTTACAATATCGAAGTCTTTTGTCTCTTGAGTAAGCACAAAGTTGTGTATAAAGGAGTCTATGCTGAAAGGAAAAAAAAATGACAAAAGAGATATCTTCATATATTGAAGAAATTTTCCATGGCAAAAGCAGCTAAACATCTCACAGATAAGAGATAAACTGGAATAAACAGCTGTCACTGTTAAATAAATATCCTGGATAATGTGCAGGACAGAAATAACTAGGGCATTGTCAAACTTTCTCCTTCACTTTATTTAGCTGTTGTAGCATGTAACTCCCAATTCTTTGCACTGCTTCAGTTAGTAGAGCATTTATTTTTGTATCGGCTGCATTTGTTAAGACYGTAACAACGAAAGGCATTTCCTGAGAAGCTGCAAGGATGAGCAGCAAGAAAGAACAACAGCTAAGGAAATATGGGAGCCTAGTAGTGCTTTTTATTTTTCAAGTTCAGATTTTTGGTTTTGATGTTGACAATCGACCTACAACAGACGTCTGCTCGACACACACTATATTACCTGGACCAAAAGGTGAGGAATATCAGGTTGTTAATGCTGAGACCAGTACTGATGAAGGTTGATTTTTTTAAATAGAGACATAGAGGGTTTGTGGCATTGGCTGGGGATGAAAAATCTAAATCACTGCAGACTGTACAAACATCTAGAAAAGTGAAACTGAGATGAGGGGAAAGTGATGCAGCAAGGAGACTTGAATTTGTTTTCTTTAGTTTCAGGAACAGTCTCATAGATTCTCACCTAAGTTAGAGATATCCTTCTGCATCATTCTCCAGCCACATAATTCTTCTTATATTTATCACGAGTACAGTTAGCAGTCAGAAATTGAGAGGATCTGCCTAAAACTAAGCACCTACTATAAAATGTTCATGTTTCACTTTGGATCTACAGATAGGGAGATGTATGCAATATTTAAAATGATTGTACTGTCATTATTTCCAAATGTTTACTTGTATATAGAGCTCTGCTGCATTTATCAGACCTGATCCAGTAGCTATTGCTGAATTAAACAGGACTTTCACTACAGACCTCAACAAGAATTAGATCAGCTCTTGCCTATGCAGTTCTTTTATCTTCAGAACACTTTTCAAATACCTGAAACCAAATTTTCTGCATTAACTTTTTTGTGTAACACAACTAATGTCAGTGGAACTGCCTGGGGGAGCACATCAGCCAAGAACTAGGTCCTTGACATACAAATCTATCTTGCAGTGACAGATATAAAATATATATTCCAGACCATGACTACTGCACTTCAAAATAYGTATTTCTTTTTAGTAATTCATTGTATTTTTCTATAGGCTAAAAACTGAGTAAAAAATGCAATTTATTTAAATTTTAAACAGGAAAGAGATTATCAAGTCAAAGTACTGCTACAGACTCAATTGTTTTTTGATGGATTATTCAAACACACACTGCTTAAAGGATCATTTTTAATCAGCAAGTTAATTTCTTTATGATTACGATCCAAGCTTAAACTTTTGCTGCTGCAGCATAAATGCAGAGAGAGATGTAATGATCCCCAAGGGAGATCATTACTGCTAGTGGGAGTTTGTTTAGTTAGTATCTGAATAATGGAAAGCTGGAGATGAAAGTTTGACAAAATTGTGTTTAACAAGTCACAGGGCTAATGAGGCAGTCTCGTGACAACACAAGACTAGTTAGGACTCCAGCTGCTTTCTGTGGTCTAGCTGGGATAGGGAGCATTTAAAGGTTAGACATTGTTGCTCTTCGCAGGTGTTCCACTGAGAAAGTTTGAATTTAGCCATTATCAGTTCTATTGTCTCCTGGTTGACACCAAAAGATGAGCAAAACCAAACAGTACTTTGGCAGGGTCCCCACAACTACTTGGTATGATATGATGATATGAATTCATAGCATCATTTCAGTTCCTAACTGATCTGAGTTCATCCAGGAGACTTGTAAGTGACTGTCAATAGCACTGGTAGTTTTGATTGCCAGTCAACTGAGCAACTAAAGACAGAATAAGCTGGGTGTGTGAACAACCCTGTTATTCCTCCAACATCCCTTGTAGTCAAGGATGTTGACTAATATGGCAGAAGAAAGTCTCCTGCTGACAGTTTTCCTCTATCTGTCCTGTGCCTTAGTACTTAGGATACATGATACYCAGCCTAGGACCACACCACAGCCACAGGCAAACTTCACTGCTCAGACTTTAATCCTGACAAGGAACAATTTCATGACTTCTACTGCTGCRAATTTTATTTTCGGTGCTACATCTGTGGTATTCATTCATCCACTATTGTTCAGAAAACAAGATTTTACCCACCCTGCACAAGTTTCATCACTTCCATCTGCTCAGCATCTTCAGCTATGGCAGAACACAGTGGTGATCTCACGAGATGGAAGAGCTGGGCTCTCACAGTAGGCTGGTCAGCTTTTTCCATCACTGCAGGTCAGATTCCTGTCTTGGCAACTTCCTCCTTCCACATGGACATGGGAGTCCCTAATGGGACTAAGCACCTAGGAGTGCAAGGGATTAAAAGGTATTCAATAGCTGTAAAACTTCCTACATTGTATATAACTCCTTTCCCCACTCACCTACTATCCCAGTGCAAGGTTGTGGTGGGAAAAATTGTCCCATGAGCTAGATGCAGTTTGTGAGCTACAAGTGGGACTGACTCCAGTCCAATGCAGCAGCTGTACTGCTGTTCCCTTCATACAGTGCAATGCAGAAGGGAAAGCTGAGGGAGAAGTGGAGGTGTTCAGAGAAACTCAAACCTCATAAGCCTATGTTTCTTTCACTCATGGAAGTTACATTACTCCATCATCTAGGCATTCCTAGTTGCTATAAGAACAAGAACTTGACATTTCTGGATGCTCCCTATCAAAATCACCTGCTCAAAAAGTCCTGAAAACTGGTCACTGCTCACACCAGCCATGTATAACTTGTCTAACTTAATTAGCCTAAGCCAAATCYTTCCCCTTAAAAAATATATTCTTTTTTTTATACTCATACCAGAGGCTCCACAAGAGAAGTATAACATGAGTGATGGGATGGAAAGGAAGGRTGATTCTAGGCCAAATATCAGGAAAGCCTCCATACCAGTCGTGACAGGCCTAGCAGCTCTCAAATCACATGAGGCAAAATCAGAGGCCTTTATAGACATGAAAATTCTCTGGAAGGATACAGTGTGCCAGGACAGGAGGAATTAAAGGAGCAAACATCCTCTATATCTTTTGCACTTCCAGTTTCTATGATATTAGCCAGTCTGAATGAAAGTTGTTTAGTATTACAAATTAATAGGAGTTAAAGTCTGACCTCTGGTGGTTATGAGTGATACAAACCAAGCATGTTGCAGTTCCCTCCATCTGATGCTTTCCAACCACTAGTGCAAGTAAATGCAAGTTGAAGTCTAGTTTTAAAGAATTATGCAATGAAATTTTGTATACATGTGCTCCAGGAAAACAAAACAGAAGGAATTAGAAAAAARCAAAAGCTGGTACTCCTCTCCCAGTTTTCTAAGTCATGCTCAGCTTACTTTTCAAAACAAGGGCAATCTTTTTAATGAACATAGACCTAGTGCAATGGCTGCCTTGTCCAGTCATCTTGAGAAAGCTTTTGAGTTACACAGCAAACATGATTATATAGAAGTTAAACATAGAAATCTGTGAGGCATCTTCTAGAACCCTTACAGAAATTCTCTAGGAAACATGCCTCCACTACAGCCTAAAAGACATAGCTCTATAAAAAGTCTGTTCTTTGGACCAAAACAGCTTTTCAGTATTTGTAACTAGTGATTTTTGGTGTCTGACCTGAGATATTTATGAACAGGTTGGTTTTAGCTAGAGCACTTTCGCACAGGATGTCTGAAAAGTCATGTTAAGTAATGCTTATCCACAGCTGAGTAACTAGGACAATAAAGGCCAAATTCTGTACTTGGCCGACTCCTTCAGTACAAACAGAACCAGATCAAGCATAAACAAAACAACGAATTTCTTAGGGCAGCCAAGAGCTTGGGCAAGCAAAATTAGTCACGGCCCCATCACTTACTTTCCACCCTCCTCAGCCTGCAGATAGGTTGGCTATTGATGAGAGAGGAATTAAGGAGGCAGCTGAAGCTGCGAGACCAAAAGCACCAGTCCTCTGGCAGCAGTGGAAAGAGCTGGCCTTGCTCTCCAAGGCTTTCCCTTTGGCTCCATCCCAGCTCTGCCCTTTTTTCACTTCCTCCTCCACCACAGTGGGGAATGGCCCAGCCCCAGCCTTGAGGCAGTGAGTTCAGCTTTGCCTAACCTGCTGTAAAGCTGACATAAATGAGACTAGGATCTGACCAGGCTGGAGTAAATCATTATGCCTCAGTGGRAGGGCAGAAATAAGCAGAGAGCCCAAAACTTTGACTTCTCAACTCCTATTAGAAGCAGAAGAGAGGCAATGATGGGAAGCAGTGGGAGCTGAGTCCATGGACATGCAGAACAAGATATAGTTGGTTTCTTGCGGATTTATGGGAGCTCAGGGTTTCAGAAGACTGGCTCTAGATCTTTTCAGCTGTCCCAGGTCCCAATTAATTTCCTTTGAAATCCAGACACAAGAACTTGAAAGGCCTTGAATCAGATCCAAGGTGAGAATGAAATGAAATCTGAAGAATACTGGGAGTTTCCCCACAGTAATTCAGTTGTAAAGCATTTCCTTATTATTATTTCTGACAAATGATGCTTATAAACTCTATGACATTGGCTGGCGCCTCAAAATAGCATTTATTGTGGTCTCCAGTATAGCTGTCCTTCTCTCAGCTTTAATTGTGCTTACACAATTCCAATCCTGGAAAATCTCAGACTCTCTCAGAAACCAGATATGCTGCTATCCGCATTTCCTTCCGAAAATATAAAATGCCTTACCACATCCTATAGGCTGTTCAAACCTATAACTAAGCTCCCCTCTTAGCGCCTCATGTTTGATCTGAAGAGTCCTTTAATTTCAACACATAATTCTGGTTTTCATGTATTTTAGATTTCATATATTTTAGCATATATTCAGTTTTTGAAGTTTATCAGTCTGAGCTATATGCATATAYGTAGGCACTTAAAAACATAAATTCAAAATATAATGGGCCTGTATTTCATATCATTGTTGGTTTGATTCCCTGCTTGAGCCGCAGTAACCCATGGGTCTTTGAGATAATGTCATAATAGCAGAAAAATACATCAGGGCAGCTCAAGTGAAA
Source organism: Rhea americana (assembly GCF_003343005.1). Taxonomy (NCBI): domain Eukaryota; kingdom Metazoa; phylum Chordata; class Aves; order Rheiformes; family Rheidae; genus Rhea; species Rhea americana. The sequence continues at coordinate 11,120,789 of NW_028185037.1, forward strand.
GGAGAATCACGGCCAATATTTAAATTATTTCTGTGTTATTATGGACATAATATATGTCCCATTCATCCAAAAAGGACCACATTCTCAAATGACATAAGTCAGCAGAGCTTCACTGAATACACTGCATACTAGGGTCTGATTAATGGAATGAAACAGAAGATGAGGGTATTTTTACCAAAATCAATGGATATTTATAAGTGGAAAGTGGAAAAGTGAGTAGAGAATCCAATTTATTCTGGATGATTCTTTCCCTTTCATCATGGGAGGCGACAGTGCCCATTGTCTGACTTGGGGCTGGGTGAAGAAAGACAGCATGTGTCCAAGAACTTACAAAGAAAGCTTCTGCTTCTCATGGTACAATTTGTGGAGCACTGCATGTCCCCTGCAGCCTGTCTGGGAAGAGTAGCTAGCTATGGGTGAATGTATACACTACAGCTGAACTGGTCTGTCAGCTTTCTGCCAAAAGCAGAGGTCCAACTTCTCCTTTGTCTCCTCCCCTCTGACCTCCTACCTCCACCTTTCATGTTACTAGACCTTTCACTGAGCCAATTCAGTTCACCTAAAAATGTTTATCTGCCTTATTATTTTTCTGTTTTGTGAGTTAAATTTATTCAACACAGGGTAATAAGAGTGTTCAAAACTGTGTACAGCGGGAGGGAAGTTTGCAGACCAGTGCTGGGGACTGGTGGGTAGAAGAAGGATGGGGAAGAGGCCATTGTATCAGAACAGCTCTAGGCAGACGTCATTTCACTCCAAGACAGGACAAGAATTCCTGTCCTAACTAGTCATACATAGCTTGAAAACAACAATCCCTACTGGAAATTCTGAAAAACACTGAAAGTGAAAATAGACAAAGTCTTGAGGCTTTCTTGACGTAATTGTGACATGCCTGTACYTCGGAAAGACAAACTAGACTGTTTATTTCTTGGAATCAGCAGCTCCCTCTAGTGCCTAAATCTCTCAATAGCGACTGTATGTGCCCGAGCGCTGCAAAGTTTCACAGTGTGCTCAGGGTTACTTAGCGCCTGTACGCTGCATACTGAAGACRTAAGGTGTGCTTAAAGCCTAGTAGTTGCGGGCTAATCCTGTGGCTATCTGCAGAGCTTCTCTAGGAGCACAAGGTTTTCAGTTGCTCCTGGAGGACTCTTAAAGCTTCAGAATTACGCACATATCCTTCTCCCTTTATTTTAACACTCGGGAAAGGCTGCACCMTCTGAACTCTTCACGTTCTGTCTGTGGAGATGGGGAGGGTCTGTAGTTGCCTAAGCAGTACTRTGAGCACAGAACATAGCTCTTGTCAACATATTCACTGTGTAGGCAGCTGCCATGGAGCAGTGAAAAGCYCAGATTAGAAATTCTGGTTTGAAGGAGCTATGGTGGTTATCAATCGCAGCTCCATAAGTCCCAAATAGTAATGCTATTCTCATTTTGAGAAATATCAGGRAAATGCAGTGTAGATCAACTACCTCTGGCACACAAAGGCTTTCTAGTAACCTGCAATGTACATGCCACTTCTCTGTCTGTCCTGATTCACATAGCCAAGCACAGGGAAGTTTTGGCAATGCCTGGGGTATTTTACCAACTTCTGTTCTGCACATCTTTCCCTGGAGGGCACCTGTCCTTCTGGTCAGTCCTTTTATGCATTATCTTCTGAGTAAGGGTAGCTTCATCTAAGAAACTTAGCAAGACCTCAACTCTATGACTGCTTCAGCAGAGAACATCCCTGCAATAGGGACACCAGTGTCTTTTAGAAAATCATGAAACCTGACCACCCACCTTAAACTAAAGCAACCAGGGCCCTCCATGTAGCAAGTGGTCAGAAGGGAGCCATCATGTAAACTGCCCTCCTTGGAAGATGTCCTGAAGTGATAGCCATATTGAGAGAAAGACATGTGACAGAAAGAAGGAAATACTATGATGAAAAACTGAAGAATCTTCCCCTGAACATCCCAAATCCTACTTGTGTAGAAGGGTGTTACCCTYTCTGGGGAAGAAAGAGAAAGCTGCACGAAGCTGAGCAGAACAGCCTAATACATGATCACAGGGCAACACTGCATAACAGATTCAGTACAATGACTGTGGTGGGCGATGGACTACATCTGGAATACTAAATGCATCTACTCCAGGGTGTGATCCTTGGCCTCCAAGACATTTAGTGCAAAATGGCATGTCCATACCRATCAAGGTTAGTCCCCTCTCCCTCCATAAAGCATACTGGTCATGCTCCCATTGCACTTGGCTACAGGTCTTCTCAAGGTATTTTTTATCATTTCTTAGTCATGGGATCTTTCATTTCAAGTATCTGATGCAGGTGGAAGGCTGTGCTGCAGCCCACCAAAAGTGACATTTTTATCATTACAAAGACTGAGTATGCCCTAGAGTGTGGAGGAAGGCATACAGGGTTGTGGTGTGTGCAGAGCCGGCTGGGATAGAGGTGAACACAGTGCAGGGAGCTAAACTTGAGACAGTCCAACCATACTGCATATTGKAAGGAGTCTCACGAAAGACAAATAGCCTTTGTCTGTCTGTCGTTTCAGAGGGAACAATTTAGCTGATTCACTGTGAAAGACAGCCTTGGAGAGCACTAATTTTTCTGTGGTATTTTTGATCAGGAGACAGGATTGGGACCTAACCTGAGGATACAACTTTGTCAGCTCACCTAGAGAACTGCATCAATAAAATCATGGGTAGAACCAGGAAGTCTCTAAGTAGAGCTCTGAATGAAAAGACTGGGCATTTTTCATGCTTTCAGAGGAAAAAGAATACATAAACCCAGAGTTAGGAGTCTCCTCCTGGCTTTAGTCTTTATACAACTTGCAGACTTGCTCTCATCCAGATGCAAGCCTGCTTCTACAGGTAAGTGTGGACACTGTAAACCCCAGGGATTACATGCTGATTCTCCAAGAACTGRGGTTAGCGCTTAACTACAAGACTCAGGGAGTCACTAAACATACGTGAAAAATTTAACCTGATAACTTCCTTCATTCATGAATACAAGCCAGATAAATTGCCAGCAAAAGATTCACCAGGGAAATACAAGCCACTTGAAGGTTACTAAATTCTTACTAATTAAATTCTTACTAAAGGTAACTACTTAACATTATATAGTTTAATGGAACTCCTAAAGCAGCAGAGACCCTTTCAATGGCCTAAAAATCCTATTGATTATTATATCTTCACCRTTTTCCTAAGTTTTTTTACAGGAGGAGGAAAGGCTTAGTTTTTTCCCCCTCTCACTTACAATTAAAATGTTCAAATGACAGTGAAAGTCATTTACTGTTCATGGCTTTTGCTTTCCTTCTGTCTTGCACAGTCCTACTAAGCTYAAAGAGTCTAGTAATTTATTGTTCTGTGTCTTCACTTTAATAGTCTGATATTTTAAATCTGTGACACAGAAGAAGTGAATCAACRTGAGAGAATACTTACAAGAGCCGACATGGCTATTCTTCAGCTACCAGCTCCAACTGCTTCATCCGTGCTTCAGGTGCCAGTGCACTGCCTTATCTGGTTCCCTTGCAACCACATTTTAAAGTGATAATCAGCTAATTAGGATAAAACTAAACCTGTCACTTCCTCAAATAGTCAGCAGCACAAAGGAGAGTTTAAACTCKGGGTATATGCTCTAAGCTCATTATGTCAGGGATCTGAGGGTTTTTTTTGCTATAGAACAAATCATGTTGTACAAAGCACAGTGGCACAAAATTTCCAAGCTCAATCCAAAGTACTGCCAGGATTTAGACTCAATTTTTTGCCAGATTACAAAGAAGTGGCTAATACAGTGGGATAGCTTGTCCACATGAAGCCCCAAGAGGAAGGGAGAGGTGCTTATTATAAATTAGAGACAAAGCCAACTTAACCCCTGCCCAAAACAAACAGTAAACCTCCTGCAATCCTTCCTACCTCGTTGTAAATTAATGTGCAACCACAAGGGGGGAGCATAACCCAACAGTTCATACTTTTTGSCAAAATTTGAGATTTCTACACACAACAGCTAATGGGGAACACAACRGACATATAATTATTAACACCGTATTATCAAACACTGGAGTTAATCCAGTCTTAAATTAACAACGAAATGGTACCACTAAATAATACTGTTTGCTTCTATCCTTGCTTTGTAATGGTTTACCCATTTCAGAGGCAAAATGGGAAGAACAGGATCTTCTTTCTCCTTTTACAGATAGCCATATTATTATGTTTTTACTCCTTTCCCAGGTAGGGGAACGAAGGCATAGTGGTAGGTAGGCTATAGAGTGGTAGGCTGCTTTACATGAAGACAGAATGGGTCATAGAACTTACTTCCTTCTCCTTCARGCTTTTAGAGGCACTAAACATAGGTCCCTGACACTATACATCAGGTATTATCAATAGAAGTTGAGACACTCTCTAGTCTCTCAAAGGATTTTCCCACATCTTTTACCCCGTTTATCAGCTCTMAGTCTAATGGCTCATACACAGGAATCAAGCTAAATCTCTGGCAGCCTCATGTGTGAAAAGCTTGCTCTAAAGATTCCTAGAGAAAAAAGCACTGCAGCTTTTAATGACTCTTTTAATGCAGCTTTTAATGTTGTATCTGAGATTGGGGGAAAAATACATCTCTAGTAGTAATCACAGCTGCATCTAGTGGTATACTGATAATCTTTCCAGGGCTCTAGTTCTCAGACTAATTGTCTGYGCAATGTGTCTTATAAACAAAGCATCGTTTTCGCATAGAGCCCCCTACAGAAAACAACAGTCTCTCTAGAGCCCTTAACCCTATAAAGCAGTCTGAAAGCCAYGCAGATGTGTCTAGTTAGCCTGACAGATGCAATATGGATTTTGCCAGGGTGACAGACCCCTTCATGACTTGGAAGTTTGCAGGAATTTGTTTTGCTCCTACGTGACACAGGCCAAAGAAACTACCTCAACAGTTCCTACATCAAAACCAGAATTATAGCATGTCTTGTATAAAGGAATTAATCTCACCAGTAAAGCTTGGAAGTGAAGAAGAGCCTCCTGCATCTCCCTCTCCTGCCAGAGAGCACGTTCCAGTTGTTAAATATCCCAGTACTACTTTTCTAATCAGAAYTCATCCAATGTCATTTTCCAGCCTTTAAATTGTGTCTTGCTTTCTTTCTATTATCACAAACTTCTTCCCCTTGCACAGGCTTGCAGACCATGACCACATCAGCCCTTAACTTTCTTTTGGAGTTTAGTTTTACAAGTTCTTTGTCAGCCTCAGAGAATCTTTTCCAGATTTCCAAACTACTGATAACTAATTATTACAGTTTTTTCAAGGTCTCACAGATGGGCTTGGAAAGAACAATACCTTGGTTTCTCAGTCATAAATGTTAGCACTGARGTTAACAGCAAAATTAACCTGTAAATTCTCTGGGTGCCTCCTATTTGATGACCTCTATAAAATAACCTCGGTACATGTACGTATCTTTTCATGACCTTAAAGTTCAGACCAATAGCTCCATCTGGATTTTTAAGGAGTGTGGCTTTTCAAAAGATATATACTGTCTTTATCAAGTATCTTTGAAGAATCAGTGAAAATAAAAAGATGTTTAAATGTTCTTTTGTTGGCTGCTTATAACCTTTTCTCTTCCTACTTCATCCTGTGCTTCAGCTAGCATTAAAAATAAAGTGCCTGAGTGAACAAGCACACACAGCAGATGTCATGTTTCCTCAGAAAGTCTTCTTGTCCTTCCCTYTAGCAAACACTTCCTCCCTCTAACTCAGACTGAAGTACAGCCCTTTACATTCCTCAGTTAGGACTATTCACCACCACCCCCTGAGACCATCCTGACCAGTGGAGTGAGTCTGCCCTCCATAGGAGAGCCCTAAAGCTAGTGTCTGTTTTGATGTACAGGGACAGACTCAACTCAGTCTGCATGAGTCCATGAGTATCGAGGAGCAAAACAGCTACTACTACRTTTTATATATTGCAATTAATGTGCACCACTTCTCATCACCCCATAAAACAGCCCTACCTGTTGGAAAAGAAAATAAATTAGGAATGTGTGGGCAGTCTGTTTTACAAGAGTGAGGGGACACTCAATGAAACCATCAGTCTGAAAGCAACCAAGGAAAGTGACTTTCTCTCCCAGTACACAGTTAAACCACTGAACTCTTTACCATAGGGTATTAYAGGGGGCAAACATATAAGTGGGCTTGAAAGGCACAAGACTAATMTGTGCAGGGCAGAATTGCTCTTCATGAGTGGTCCTCGATGTTGCCCTTGGCTGCAGTAACCTTTCACCACTGCTCCTGTGTGGCTGTAAGTGGCTACTTGGGCAGCAGTCCCCCTCAGCAGTCAGCAGCTCCCTGAACACCCCCAGCCAGGGCTGGAGACCCTCTACCAGGCACTCAGTCTTGTCATGTAATGCTTGTCATGTAGACATTCAGACAGACTTCCCTCCCTTGGTCCCCAGGCCCTGAACTGCAGCCTCTTCTCCATTCTGGGCTGCAGGCATTAGATACAATAGGCTGCAACTCACATGTAAGATCCTGGACTGGGATGGGGAGTGTGGCACTGCTTCCCCTCAAGCTGCAAGTCTTTTTGCAGAGAATGGCAGGGAATACAGAGAGTGGCTTTTGACAGCTGCCTGTATTCACAGATGGTTGTTTGGTGCAGCACCACCCCATGTTTGTCCAAAAAAAGAGGAAAAATGTTCCTAAGATTTGCCTCATGACTAAAAATCAGAAAATAAGAAAACCAGCTCCAGTTGTGTCTCAGATTTCCTGCATAACCTCAAGCTAAATTGCTCTCTAAGAAAGGATGTAACATTTCTTTCCAATTACTATTTGCTGTCTTGATCCTTTATACTGTAAGCCATTCAGTAAGAGGCTCTCTCTTATTATAGTTATATACAATAACCTGTGTAATAGGACCTTGATCTCATTTGTGGGACTCTCTGCACTACTGTAATAAATGCAAYGAACTTAACCTCTTGCAGATATTCTGTGCATGCAAATTTCAAAATAAAATATTGGCATAATTGCAAAACATGCTTTTCACATTAACACATAAATATAGTAATATATATCAAAAATTGAAGGCAAGATTTCTGAAATACTAAGTGCTAACGTCTATGTTAAGATCTATTACCACATATTTATACTCCTCCCATCACTGTAGCTTCCACATACCTTGAATATAGACTCACTAGGAGCAATTAATAAATTCCTATTGCATTCCTTGGTATTTCTCCTGTATGAGTTTAGGTTTCCAACTAGAGAAAGACTTGCTTATTTATGTGCTATACAACTAACAGGGCTTAAAGAGTAGGAATAGAACTTGATGTTACACATAAGGTGTGTAATCCTTCTGTTGGAACAGCCTCTCCAAAAGAGAAGGTTTGCAGTTTTTCCTCATGATGGCCAGATTCATCAGCTCTTCTCTGGAAATATATTTCATGGCTACTGTGTCTTCAATGTATAATAAAAAGAAATCAATGGAAAAAAAAATGTGAACTTCTCTTTCTGAGGATGTATAGTTGCATTTACTGCGCTGTGTGAAACGTACCATGATGCTTTTTTTTTTTTTTTTTTTTGGAAGGGGACGAAGGTGAAAAAGGAGATAGAGGAGAAGTAGGAAGACAAGGAAAAGTTGGACCAAAAGGACCAAAAGGTATTTATGATGGTTTGTTGACTATCAGTGGTATGTGAATAACAATGTACACAACAACTGCACCAGTACATAAAAAGAGTGATGTTTAATACTTTTTATTCCTGTTGCACCAATTAACTTCACAACACTTGCCAAACATTAATTAGTGAACCTGACAATGCTCCTGAGAATTTAGTGTAATTTCTTCTGGTATGGAAGACAGCTACAGCTGGCAATAAATTTAAATACTCATGTAATAAACCAGTACTTTTACTGCTGCTTTCCCAAGTGGCAATCACAACTGAGATACAGAAGACTGATCAGCTGCCCAGATCACATGTATAACCAGGAAGACTACTATTCCATATGTGAAATGATCCTTTAGGTGAAACTGAATTTTGAGAGTTCTTAGCAATCTATCAAGATGCTCAACAAAATCCAGTCTCAGCTGTCCCTATTTTGCAGATAAGCAAGCTGAGGCATACACTGAGAAAGAAAGTTCCTCTGATAAACAGCAGCTGCACTGGGAACAAAGGGCCTAAGTTTTCTCAGGACTTGACACTATTAAATATACCCCACATCTACATAATGAGCTGAGCAGAGCCTTCTGACACACCAGACATTATCATGTCAACCTTGTCTGCATGCCGTAACTCAAGAATTTCATTTATCATTAGAGCTTAATGTTAATGCATACCTGTGTTCCTTCTTAATTGACAGTAGTCCAATATTTTAAGACAAATTAGGAAAGACTTTACTTGAACAGAACCTTTAAAACCATCCTCTTACTATTGTTATAATGTAAACATTTTTCACTTCTATATACATTCATGTGACTTTGCCTCCTATCTTAAAGAGATTAGATAAAAGGAGATCAGATAACAAACCATTTACAAAGTGGCGTTCAATGTTGGTGTGCAAACCAAAACTCCCTAAATTGGGATATCATAATTAGCCAGCTACTTCAGAATATAAACCACTGATAAATCAAAAAGTCATTTATTATCTTGGTGCTCTGAGAACTGGGAAGGTGCATAGAGCAAAGTTAGCACCTCCTTATTTGTAGTCCTGCTTTGAGAAGGACTCCCACTAAAGCCATGAGGACTTTACCTCGAGAAATCATCAAGGACTTTTGCCCATGGTACAAAGAAAGAGAGAAAAAAAGAAAAAAAAAAGAATAGTTTAGCTGTGAAGTAAGATCAGTTTCTGAATACTCACTAATAGTTTTACTTTGTATTTCCTGTAAGAAATATGGTGTTTCTGGGCTTTTAAACAGTGCTTTGCAATGTCCTACTGTTTTATTCTACTGTAGGACAGAGCTGAACTATCCTTCTAAACCATCCTTAAAACTCCAGTTATTTAAGCTTTGCAGCACTAGGCAAGCAACCACTTACATATAAGAGCAAAGGAGGGTCTTTGGAGGAGAGATAAGGAGAACTAGAAAACTGTCTRCACAAGGTCATTGCAAATGTCATTTGTTTTCTGACATTACAGCCACATTCCTGTTCCCTGCTAAAAGAGTGAGGATACCTATAACACAGTGGCTGATGGCAACACCTTCATAGGTCGGGTCGGAGCAAAGGGAGCTCCAGTTAGCAAACCTTCCTAAAGTTACAGTAGTTACAGCTTGTACCCTAGGYACCACACTTAGGACGCAATAAATTCATGCCTGGTGTGGGTTCAGCACTGAAAGAAACTCAGCAAAATGCGAAGGGGAAAGCTGCCAGTAGAATGGATGCAATTGCTGACTATGGATCCCTGCTGTTTTCCTTGTGCCAGCAACAGTTTTCATGGAGACCCCTCAGCAATCCAGCTCAGGCTGCTACCCCAACAGATGGCTAACTTCATCAAAATAGTAATTCATTCTTTGTGGGTTTATTCCTGAACTGTCTCCCTCTAAGCTCCAACAAACACCAGTAAAAAGGAGAGGGAATAAATATGAAACCAGAGCTACAGGAACAGGGAAGAAATGGGTGCATCATTTTTGTTAGCATCTACCCACGATACTGGCTTATGCCTAATACCACRCTATTCCTCGTACCATGTACACTTACATAGCATACTTGTGTCAATGACTAGCATTTGGACAGGCAAAGCTCAGGAAAAATATCAACAGTAGAGAGCTAAGAAGTGTCTTGGGAAAGAAATGATGGATACCATCCCCACCCTTTTCCTTGCATTTCTTCTCTCAGGAAACAAAGGAACTGTGGGGGATATTGGTGATCAGGGAATGATTGGCAAAATTGGCCCAATTGGCGGAAAGGGTAAGTTCTAGTTTTGGATTTTTTTTTCTTTTCCTTTTTTTTCTTTTCCTTTTTTTTTTTTTTTTTTTTTTTCCTTAAATTAAGCATGCGTTTTGTGAGACTTCCAGGTATGGAGTAATATCAAATAATGGCTGTGATCCATGCTCTCCACATAAACTAATGAGTAAAAATTGGTGACCAGTGATAACTGACATGTTTATGATTTACTTCCTATCTGGCATATATCAGACTTATTTGGCTAAAATAATTTGCTACATGACTTAATAAACCAATCCTCTTGGATGATAAAAGAGAAAAAGAGAGAAATTTGCCCCTTGTGAAGTAAGTAGCACAAATCCTCTGAGAGCTCTAAAAGAGAAAGGCAAATTTGTGTCTCTGCTTCTGATACTGAAGGCCCTAAATCAATATTCTGTCGCTGTTTGGGATGCCACACTTTGTCAGCTGCATTGGTGTGGGAGATGTGAGCAAGCGACACACACAACACCTAGGAAGAGAAATGATTTAAAGATTTTTAAGAGAACGTAAGCAGGGCAACTCTTCCTTGCAAATCAAGGTAGATTCTGGCCCTGCCTGGATAATAATGCCATGAAATTATTGCCCTAGTAGCCTGAGAAGAGACACAGACCCTCCCCTTAGATACTCCAAAGAACGACACAAGAAGAACCATTCCTCCGGCCAGCAACCTGCCTTGAAAGCTCAGCAGGGATTCCACCAACCTAAGAGGAACTCTGSGGTCTCTAACCAGCACATCAACCCAGAAATACAGTGAGTGGGTAGAGCAACCTCTCCTGAGAGCTTCTCAAGTCATTGTATTCTAGCAAAACCTGGACGGCCTCTAGCAGCCTCAGGATCAAAGAACAAAAGAATTTGGCCTGAGGGACCAATTTTCAAAAGTTCCTAGACAACTGAAGACACAGATAGTTATCTCCCAAGTTTCTTCAATCAGCAAAGGAGACTAGAATTTAAGATTACCACAAGTTGCTTATCTTTAAGTAAACCAAAGCTCTGAGTCTTTAAGTAAATTAATCTCTCTGGCAAGCTGACTGTATACTTCATCACTCCCTTCCAGTTGGAATATTTTTCCTTATTTCTTTTTACTTTTTATCTGGAGAAAAAAAGGAACTTTCACTCAGGAAAGTCAGGGCATTTCCTGATCAAAATTACAGCTGAAATTTTTTAAAAAGGTGCCTTTTAGCACATCTGAAGAAGTACTCTCATCATTTTCATGATTTACAGAACAAGAGGAAAGCAGCTGGATGAAAATAAACCATATTTCCATTAAGTGTAATGTCCTGAACTCTGAAATGTAATGCTAACGCTTCTTAATCCCATTATGCAGGTGTTAATTGCTGCCTGCATGCTCACTCTGTTGCACACATGAATTCAGTGGCTTAGCGTACATCAGCCTCATCTTGTGCCTAATCCCGACATGGAGCTATTGAATCCACGAAAGGCTCTGTCCTGCCAGGCAATGGAAAAAACTAGRTCTCCCCTCCCACAGGTTTCTTGAGTGTCTTCTGCCTTCCAGGATCATTGTGTAGCTTATATTTAAAGTAAGTGGTACCAGGAACCAGCAACACGCAAAATGCTTGCTTTATCAGTGGGTTAGCTATTAAAGGGTTCTGCTTATTTCCATTCACCAGAATTAATCATGGGATGTTTGACTTGGCACATCTGCTAGTACAGTACATCAGAGCTTTCTACCAGATGCAGACCATTAGTATATTATTAAGCAGGTGTTTCGAATATGTTTTCCTGACATGTACACAATCTGAGATCTGAGAATATATTTTCTTTTTTATCCAGGTGACAAAGGAGCCAAAGGCTTATCAGGGGTGCCTGGAAAAAAGGGAAAAGCAGGTATGTTATGCATCTTTCTCTTCAAAATGGTTGAGTCTGCTGATTCTTTGATCTCAGAGTTGGTTGTTTGAATTTGATCTTTACAAAATTCTGACGCCTACAAAGTGGATAAACCTCAGAATAGATGAAACAAAGAGAAGGAGACTGGAAAAGCTTTGTTTGGCAAAATAGACACTGTGTAGGGACATGACTGATGGTTATGAATACACCAAAATACACACAAGATGGAAAAGAGTTAAGGAAATTAATGGACAATGACCGATAACATAAAAACTAACATGTACAAATAGATCAGCAACACATTTATATTGGAAAGTAGAAGAAAGTTTCTGAACATCAAAGGAATGAAGAGCTAAACTCCTAATAGCAGGAAGAGGACAAAAGAATATGKTTTTTTTACATAGAGCATAAGCTGTAGTCTGCTAATAACCTTAAATGTTTTTCCACTTTGAATGTACAGCTATAATCATTTTTAACACACTTCATGGGCAATGCCAGCTTGGTTCTGGAATGGGAAACCATCAACAATTTCCTCTCTCTCTGAGAACAGGAACAAACAAAATCTATACCAAATCAAATTTCAGTTTACCAACAAAAATACAACTTAGCCTTCAGCACTTGAAAGCTATTGATTATCTGAGTTGGTGTAAATTATTTCTGCTCTACCACAGCTGTATGCAGCACTTCACTAACATGGTCTCTCTCCCAAAGATTTTCCACTCCTGCCTCTGTGCACASTCACACTTACTCAGTTTTACTGAGCAAACAGCAGTTCCACATTTCACAAATGCTGCTGTTTCCTTCAGGAGGCTGAAGAATCAATGGTGTTTACAGTTTTGGAGATAGACTTTGAGCATTCAGATCACAATGAAAATCACATCTCAACTCGATGGAATTAGTGATGACAGGGGCAGAGGATGTATAAATCCTACAGTGATATGGGCGGATGGAAGATGGCAAACTATGACTCTTTCATTTGCATTTTCAAACTTAGGGATGTTTAAAGCAAGTTAACAAGGGAGTGTATAGAGGTAACATATTGAGTGCTTTGGTCTACAAAAGTATGGCCAATAAGGTAGGGTGAGACTAGYTCTCCACAAGTTGACACCAAGTCTTTAGAAGGTTTGAAAGTGGATTACAGCTGATCCTCTACACACACACATATATACTTCTAAATAGAGGAATTCTCTGTCCTTTGTATTGCATCAGGCACAGTCTGTGACTGTGGAAGATACCGCAGAGTTGTTGGACAACTGAATATCAATGTCGCTCGGCTTAACACATCCATCAAGTTTGTAAAGAATGGTAAGCATCACCACGTCCTTAACGTGTTTTATTTGCTCCTGTCATGTTTATCATTGCTATTCCTCTATCACTGCTGTTTTACAGCAGTGCCAGGAAAAGGGCCAAATCATATGAGGCACTCTCAAAACACACAGCAAACAAATTCCTGTCTCTGCAAGGACACATGCAGCAGATGAATAAAAGTAAAAACAATATAGAAATGATCAATAGAATGATAGGAAGAATCATGAAAAGCACATGGTACAGGTTGCTAAATCTATGAGCACGGCTCACCTTCAGGTTCAGTCACCTCTCAGGCAACAAAAGGAAAAAGTTTGTGCCAAGCTGCTCAAAGTGCCAGAAAAGGTGATAAGAATCTTTTGACCTCTCTACTGCACAGGAGGGCTGCATGTATGGTAGTCCTAGCGTTCCCCTCAGGGCAAGCATTAGTTTTTACTGTAATAAGGGAGATACCAAAACCCCAAAAACATGGGTTATAAGGAGTCACATTTGCAAGCAGTGCTTTCAGCTGGACAGTGTAAACTGCCCTTACTGAAAGGAAAGAAGGAAATGTCCTGGTACWGCAAAGCTTTTTGAAAGGGCTCCACATCACATCGCTCTTTGAAAGGGCATTACTTCTAGGATTAGGTCTCTGTGAGTAAATTAAATGTCTGGGACCGTTCTCTGGCACTGTGGGCAACTGACATAGTGTAGACCTCATCTGTATTATTAAATCCTACAAAACTGAATGGTCACATCATCAGGAATGGTCTCTGGCCTCTGCTAGCTCCTAAACTGTGCCAAGGGTAGGTCCTAAATTGTTATGGAAAGCATTAGTTGCCCCAGGCCAAATCTGTGTCTGGGACCATTCCAGCAATCTAGAAGCAGGGACAATCAACTTCCAGTACCCAGGAATGCTCCTTGGCACTGTTTAATTCACCAGGATAGATAATGCTTGATAAGTTTGGCTTTTAAAGCTGCTGAGCCTCCATAGCTCCCTTTGTAATCAATGCACACTAAGTGGCTACAGCAGCTCTGAGAACATGGCTCTCATCTCTCATTCTAGCAATCACATTTTATAAACACTGACTTCTTTCTATATGGAAAGGACCTGAAAGCTATTCATAATCCTGTATTTCCATCCCAGAGCACTTTTTAAAATCTATATTCAACAAAAAGTAAAGCAACTGAGGTGGTTGAGAATTAGACCCAGCTAATTGTCCATTTAGCATGCCCTGTCCAATCACTTTTACTTCAGTGATATCTAGTACTAAAGTGTCTCAGGAGATGCATGCCAGCTAGGACTGAAGAGCTCTTGTCCTAACTTGTGTAAGACGTTCATCACTCCCATTAGCAGCATTAGCCTTTGATCCAGTCATCATTGTTCATTGCAAGTTCAGTTGCGGGAACATTTTTTCCTCTCTCCCTTTGATTAATTCCAGGGTAGAAATCACCTCATTGTGATATTGGAACAGAAGCATCTTCATATATGTTGAAATGCCATTGAGCAATGTTTTTTCCCTCTAAAGTTATAGCAGGCATCAGAGAAACAGATGAGAAATTCTATTACATTGTCAAAGAAGAGAAGAATTACAGAGAAGCCTTGATCCACTGCAGGGATAGAGGAGGAACACTAGCAATGCCTAAAGATGAAGCAACTAATGCCCTGATTGCTGACTACATCTCCAAAAGCGGCCTCTTCCGAGCATTCATTGGGATGAATGACATGGAAAAAGAAGGACAGTTTGTGTATGCAGACAACACCTCACTGCAGAACTACAGTAATTGGAAGGAAGGGGAACCAAACGACCCAAATGGGCGTGAGGACTGTGTGGAAATGCTCAGTACAGGCGAGTGGAATGATTCAGAGTGTCAAGTTACCATCTACTTTGTCTGTGAATTTCTCAAGAAGAGAAAATAAAAGTGCCACAGAATGTGCCTGGCACTTTCTGTATATATAATAACCCCTCGTGCTTCATCCCTTGTAGGAAAAGCAGACTAAAAGGGCTCAGCTCAGCTTTCACTTCCCTGGGTTAAGGAAGAGTAACTATTGCTGAGTGAGCTAACGGTGGCCCTGAAATCAGTTCAGGTCTGTAGGTGGCATTCAGCCAATAGTGAATATGTATTTTATTTTTATGTGCAATTTAGGGTGGTTGGACAAAAGTAGAGTATGCAGAGGTGAACATGACTTCACTAATGCCAGAAACAGTAAACTCACCGGTATATTAACTACCGATGAGCTTCACAAAGTCCACTTATCTTTGACCTGCACAGGAAGTCCCAATACTTTCCCTGGAGACTTCAGACCTGGAGGGACACATTTCCTGTTTCTCTTGAAAAAAATCCTTCCTTTGTTAGAATCACAGAATAATTAAGGTTGTAAGGGATCTCTGGAGGTCATTTGATCCCATCTTCCATCCAAAGCATGGCCAATTTCAAAGTTAGATGAAAAGTTGTTACCCTCCTTGCTTGTGACTGTACAATTATATTGCCTGATATGCAGAAGAGGACTCACTTATCTTTCCTTCCACTCCATCAATCCATCAGGCTGGTCTAAAGTGTTAGGAATTAACTTAGCACTGGCACTGATGTTCCTCTGCAGGCAACTCTGAGCAGCTTTTATGCAATTTGAGAATAAATGGAGCACTTCTAGCTTCTGATGACCCCCCAAAGGCAGCTACATAGAAAAGTCTAGCACAAAGAGAACTGTATAAAGGAAGCACCATTACTGTAGGCTGTAAACAGACACATTCAGATTCATTTATACCAATGCACACTGCTGGTTTAACAAGTGATTCTAGAAACATGCAAATGCCCTAACTCAGTAGTCAGTGATATTTGATGTTTAATGCTAAAATCACCTGTTCCTTCGCAACATAATAAGCAGCTTAACATCAACAGCCATAGAATGTTCTTTACCCTCTAAGAGCTCAGAACTGCATGTAGTTGAGCAACTTAATCACATACTTCAGTAAGACTCTTCACAAATGACCAGCAGTAAGAGGCTTTGCTGTCAGGGCCTGACTCCCGAGTTTTCCATGGCACTATGCCCACAATGGATCAGATGTTGGTATATTTTTAATAAAAAGAAGCAGTTTTGTTCATGTGGTAGAAGAGCCCACACTCACATGGCATTTTCTAAAGCATTTCCAGGACCGTTCTGAAGTCCAGGGTGCTGCTGACATACAATTATTTTGCCTTCAGAACTAGCTTTTTCTTAGACTTACTTCACGCTGCTTAAAAATCTTGCCTTTCCTCACAGCAGAAGATGTCAGGAGAAATTCCTCTGCAAGAGACCTCCACATCTTCTTTCCAATTTGACACAGAAAAGGAGGGAGAGATATCTGGAGGCTGAAGAGAATGCGAGGCATTAGTCACAGGCACTAAATGTACCTTGTAAGTCACTCTAAACACCAGTTGTGCATAGTGTTCCTCTGGCAATATGAGGAAGGTCACTTCAAAGCCAGACAAGAAGGCAGTTCCATCAGGTAGTGATGCAAAGGATTAGCTGCAGGTCTCCCATCTGCTGCTATATACACAATGTAGAAGCAATCAGACAACAGTCACACTTACCCAGCTTGGCCCTCAAAAGGAAAATCCTCCAAAACATTTAGCTAGTTGGTAGTTTGACTCATTTAGCTAGTTGGTAGTTTGATTCCAAACTCATTTCTGAGCAATGACCAACCCAGAAGCCTCCCAGGAGACTCTGTAACTCAGAATCACTCTACTAAACCAGTTTCTCTAACTACTTGTTTATCTGGATAACAATTTGCTGCTACCAGCAGTAAATTTCCCTTGTTGCTGCCCACCATCCAGGCAACTTTTCAGACCTGTGAGTGCAGGGGCGGGATCACATTTCTTTTCATGTTTCCCCTACTACGTTATGAGAGTGTTTGGGCAAACAAGTTCACGTAGCACAATGTACCCTTCCTGTGTTATCCCCTTACTGGGAAGCTGACATTCCCCAACATCAAGCAGAATTCCACCTGTTAGGATGTACCGTAATAAACTCAATAAGCTAAACTCATTCGGTTTTAGAATCATTAATGGATAAGGAATTTACGACTCATTCAAGGCTAAGTTTCTTGAAGAAAGATAATATCTTTTCTAAGATCAAGCCCAGAGTAAGCTGCTGGAATATGCTTGCTTTTCTGGAACTGTTTGGCCATCCTGGGACCATTGGCTGAGATAAGCCTGGGGTGTCCTTAATACTGACAGTCATCAATAGGCCATTCTCCTGTTCATTAGGAGGAAGCTTAGAGCTGGGAGGAGGTGAAAAAGAAGAAATGCTTTGCTGCAGGATCAAGCCCTGCCTGGGATTTGACTATGTGCTTTGCTTCACTCACAGTATCAGGCAACGCATGTCTAAATTGAAACTGGTCAAAACACTGAAGAAAAGTGAACTCCATCTGCTCTTTTTTCAGATAGTGAATTAAAGTCACCCAGAAGCAAGCTCTGTGCACAGGAAGGATTCACTGTTTCAGCCTTTAGCTGCACAGCTGATTGGAGTGAGGAACTTGTGTTGGATTTCTGTGATAGAGAGGCTGGAACTGTCTGCTTCATCTCTCCTAAGACTATCATTGAGACACCAGCTTCATCCTTAATTAATTAGGAAAAAAAAAAAAAAAAAGGCAACCCTTTCACTCACTATGCCTTCATGCAACAAGCAGATTTGCCATGGCTGTTCTATGCTAACTACAGAACAGGGACAGTAGATGGGAGCAGTACAGACATTCAAGCTAGCAAGGCATAAGTCAGATCAGGTGCTCATGAATCCCAGTCCTGCAGCACTGACTCCCAGTTAATAAATTTTGCCAATAAGCCTACCCATAAGCCAAGCCAAATAAAAGAGACTATACTGCACAGGAAGCCTGGCAGGTAAGTCCATACAGCTCTGCACCATGTTATGCAGACACAAGCTTGGGTCAGCACTTACTCAATATTTTAGCTGTGTTTTGCAGAAGAAATATATTTATTATGATTAAGAATTTGAGATACAACACAATGGTTCTCTTTGAACCCTTGTCCTAAGCATAGAGGAACAGGATAGTTTGTTGGTAAAGACTAAGGCAAAGAAGGCACTGAATACATGAGCCTGATCTGTGTCTGCTGTCACTAAAACATCTGCTTCATTCAGCAACGGTCCCACATTTTACTTGTTCAGCCTTTTTCAACTAATGTAGCAGAAGCTCTTATTTTTGCCCTTAATATCCTTTGCAAGTCTCAACTCCTATTAAGTTTTGGCTTTTCTAACACTACTCCTCCACACTCAGGCAATGTTTCTAAATTCTGCCACTGTGACATGTCCCTGTTCCCACCTTCTGTATACTGACTTTTTGCATTGGAGCTCCATCATGAACTCCCCATTTAGCTAAACCAGTCTCCTGATACACCTGCTTGTATGTGTCCTCTGAACATAAGCTGGCTTGCCACATCACAGCAGGAACACTTAAATGTTCTTCTTGGTCTTAGTGAATCAGGATTTTATCTCCTATACTCTGAAGACTATCATCCAGGTGCAAACATCAACTTCGTGCTTCTCCTAGGTCTGGAATGCACATAAGGCACAGACATTGAGGGTAAATATAATGTTTTCAACAACTGTTTCTAAATAAAAGATTATGAATAAATAGGTCCCACTAGGAACATATTTTTCTGAAGCATTTCAAGTAATCTTACATGGGAAATTGGGAAATCCACATCTGTCAGTGCCTTTCATCCATTCAATCACTTTTTTATTAATGTTTAGAAAATGTTTCAGTACTCAGTGCAATGTAGTGCCACATTCTTGACCACAGCCACAAGAATCTAAACAGGCAGCTCTCTTTACTTAATTTTATACACAGTCTTAAGTGGTACATCGTAGTTGTAGTCCAACCACACAAACCAGGTATTAAGGGAAGCGATTTGACACTGCATGTAACAATAAAAACATCATGTGCCACAGTGAGGGGAATTAGCTTATGGTTACTTTGGAAGGCAATGTTCTAGCTTGTCTTCCTTTAATTCATATCAATTAATGGCTTTYGTTCATATGCAATTTTTTTAATTAAAGTCATACTTGACTTTAGTCATACATATCTTCTACATTCTTGCAGAAGAAAGAATGAGCACGATCAAAGGCGTATATTAATCTGGATTGTTTTTATGTCTGTGTGGGAAGCAAGAACAGCAAATTGTAAAAGAATTTTGTGAATTCTGCCTACTTGCCCTGTAGAGTGTGCCTGACTGCAGTCCTGACGCCCCACCCTCTCCAGTCCTGTAAAGGTTTCTCCATGCTGATGTTTCAACATAGAGAGGAAAAGTTTCACTTGATTTTCATTACATGGGTGGGACTAGGAACCTGCATGGTCTTGTTTTGCAGAAAGCAGCAGCAACCTACCAAAGCACAGTAGTTAACTGCATAAAAATCTCAGTGTCTGGGAGCTAGGCGATCACGTGCATTTTTGAGTTCTGAATCTATACGACCCTTACCACGCTCAGTGCTACACTTATATTTAAATCCCACAGAAGTCCTGTGCCTAAACACACACAGATTTACTGATGTTTGGGCAGTAAAGGGGCTGTAACTCTGCATTAGTAGGAGGCAGTACAGCATGGATGTATCTACAGAGCCATGACCYGCTCGTATGCAATTTCTTTACCTCTTCCCTCCCCCTCCCTCTCCATCCAGATAAGGGCTGCATCTGTCTTTGCTTACTTGTTTTACTAAGCAGTTAGGCATAATGCCAATCATTGCTTTGGTCTTATTATTTCAGACATACCTTAAACCTTAAGAGTTCAGCAAATATAAGCAATGTCCTTCTGGAAATAAATTACAGTTAAAACTACTCTGCTAATTTTTCCCCTTTACTAGATGTTTTAAGACAGTGCTATCTTATTTACCTCTCAGCAGTGTGTCGCCTAGTAAGACATGCTAATTTCCCCAACTTCACACAATAGAAGTCTTTATATCAACTGTGCCATAACATTCCCTGAGCACGTGGGACACTATACCATGCAGAGGGTTCAAGCAGCAACAATGATCAGTCAGTCAGTAAAGGATTAAGTAAAATACTGTGGAAAAAAATTTGAATACAGAGTTGGCGGATGCTTAACATGTGAACTGAGGAATTTGCTCCCACTGTGAGCCAGTTTCTAAGTCTTGAAAATGCTCAAAACCTTGTCCGAGGAAATCTAAAAGGCTGCCAGAAGATCTGAGAAGAAATCTGCACGCAGTAACTCAGGAACCCTAGAGCTTTCTATAAGATTACTTATGCAAGACAGAGAGTTTCTCAGAGACTGAAGAAGTAGAAATACATTTTTCTGCAGAAATATCATACAATTAGAAGTCTTTCCTTGTAAAAAGCATACTTTTTCATCCTTAATTCCTCAAATTTGAACTGTTCCTAAAGCAGACAAATATTAGTGGGCACACTAAAAACACAAGCATATTCAAGCAGTGTGTATGGCCACACCGCACATGGCTTCCCCCCAGATAGCAGAGTAGTGTTACAGATGATAGCAACTGTACATGCCATGCCATTCCCCTAAAAGACTCTTATAAAAGAAAACATAGAAGCAGTATAAAAACTTACAGAGAATAGAATAAAATACAGGAGAAAAAAAATAAGGATGAGAACAGAGTAGAGAATTAAATCAGAGCTTGAGCTATAGAAAGAGGTGGAGCAATGAAGAGCCACGATGGTGAAGTCTTTAAATTTGGTCCAGAAAAAGAAGCCAATGGAGTCATTTGCAGACTGAGGCTGTTGTAATCAAAGTCAGAGCAGAAAAGTTATTTTAGCTGAGATATGCTGGCAGAGCTGAAAATGGAGCTTATTTTGTATATTAGAGCAACTGTTTAAAATAATTAAATAATACCCCAGAAAGCTGAGCTGAAGAACTATGTCACAGAATACCAGGACCTCTAGCTTGGAGTGAGATGAAATAATCTAATTCTACCTCAGCACTAGAAACAATGACTTTCACATTACATTCCCCTTTCTGCTTTTGCTGTTTCTGTGTTTGTGTTCAGGACATCAACCTTATACACTCACTTCTCAACAAACTGGGAGCAGTAGGTACCCTAGTAAAAGCCCTGTGTAACTCTACAACTTAAGTTGTTACAACTTTTACTGGTGTTTTCAAAAAAGAGTATGATATAAATTTATATATACACACACACATATACATATATGAATGCTCTGGTGGACATGATGCTAATAAAGGATGCCAGACTCACAAGAAATGGGCTGACTTTCAGACCTGATGCAGAAATCTCTACCTTGATCCCATCTCTGATGCTTCCRTATTGGAAAGGTATACTTCAGTGTTCAGCCTGGTATTTGACTGACCAATGTATTTGACCATGGCCTCTCACTGGATTTGAGCAGAAACTCTGTTTCCTTCCAGCAGCTCCTTTTTCTGTCTATCCTTTCTGCACTGTGCTAGCAGTACGGCTTAGGACTTACCTGGCTAGAGGATATGGATGGAGTAACTGACAGAGCAATTCTACATCAAAACTGTACAAGTAGCCACTGGAGTTTGGAAAGCAGAGGAACTACATAGAGGAAAGGTTATAGGATAAGACATACCTTTGCTTTTCCTTCCAATATATATATATATGTATATGGGTCTAGTTAGATGTAATTCATTAACCACTGAGAATTCAAACCTTGGTTCCTCCTGACATATAAAGATCTGATTCTTGACTTAGAGATGTCATACTTCATATTCTATTATTGGTACCTACGTTAATTCCCTTTTGGTCATTACAAAYAGGTAATTTTCTCCATGCATGGACAAGGGGATCAGCTAGCTCCTATTCCAATGGAGGTGTGGCTTACTAGAAAAGCTGGAAGCGAGGGCCAGCTGCTTGAGTTGCTCAGCAAATAACAGAAAGCACAGTTCAGTCACGAGATACCTGAAAAAAGTTGAAGAGAACCTCTCAGAAGCACAGTCCTGCATTCACCCATGTGAAAGAACAATTTTAGGGGAAGGAGCTGGTGAGAGCCTGGCAGGAACAGCACAACCTTACACTGAAAGAAAAGTTTTCATTTTGTACTAATAAGGTCAGCAAAAATCTGAGAGAAAGCATTTCCTGGATGAGAGCCAGACTGTGCCACAGGGGTGGTGGAAAGAAGAATCCAGGCAGAAGACAATGAGTTGAGTGCATGGGAAGAAAGGCTGGAGACAGTTTTGTGTCCAGCACAGATTCAAGCAGGAAGGTCTTGTATTTGCTTGTTTACCACACCACTGAATCCAAGAGACTGGGTCTCAGTTTCAGAGCTACCACCTCCATTACTGATCTGCACAAGGGTCTGAGGAGCATAGAAATCTCTGGAGGGAAAATGAGGCAGGATGATACAGCATCAAGCAGGAATGGGTTTGCTCTAGGAATGTACCCTGCCAGGCTTTGAAAGAAAGAAAAATGCAGGCACTGAGAGCAAAGAAAAAGAGCATAACAACATTTTTGATCTATCATAACATTTTTGATCTATCATATCAAACATACTTGGAACCTAGTACATATGTATATGATATATACAGACTCATCAAGTTATGTTGTGTGAGTCCTTTCAGTCAACAAACCCAGACTGCTATTTGATTCATTTTAAGCAGTGCTTCCATTTACTTTCAAATCACTACAAAAAACACTGAATTACTCTGGTCCAGAGATCTGTCTCACCGAACTTTAGTTATCTGCAAGATAGATGCCCACGTCAGGCCAAGTACCCCCAAAATTTCCATTATAGTCAGAGGACAGAAGCAGGCAGATATGATTCATATGATATATTTCAGACACCTGAACAGGCATTCCCCATCTATGGCTATTTCTGTCGTCTGTTTGCAGTGGGGGGTCTAGCCAGGCAGCTCAGAGATACATACAAGCATCTGCTTAGATGAATCCCCACCCTGGTTCTTCATACCAGAACCACCAAAGGACTTCATAYTAGGTTAATAATTTCTTTCCAGGTAAAGAGCATACCTAAAATRTAAAAGTATATGAATATTACATTAGTCCTGTTCAATTACACCTTCAAAGTACCACATAAACATTAAYTTAACTGCAATTAGACTACCCTACTAGCAAAATAATGCATAGAACACTGACCTATTTATTCTTTCACTATTATGCAGAATTACTGAGCTGGTTTTTGACCATTGATTCTTCCTTCCTCCAAATACCTGTGGATTAAAATTTAAGCTACTTAAGTAGCTCCACAAAATTAACTGCAGGCATAAAATGGAAAGGCAAGTATTTCAAATGCACTGCTTTATACTGTAAACACTCAAAAGGATAAGTGAACATAAAGTCCTATTTCAAATCCTTCCTTAGCATGGACTTCAGAGCAGAAGAGTTTTACTTACTGCTTACTGCTTACTGCTGGGGTTTGGTTTCGTTTTGTTTAATTACTGTCTTGTAAATAATCTACAGAGTTTTCCTGGTAGCTAATTCATCCTTCCTTCCCMTCCCCTCCTTCACAGTCTCTGAGAACAATGTACAAGCTATTTACTACAGAAGATGAAAACACTCATGCAATAAGAGGCACACGTATAAGAAGTGGAAAGACAACAGGAAAAAAAGCACAAGGTCAGAGACTGAAGAACACAAGAGATTACATAAACAGTTCTGAATGAATTAAAATATTCATTAACATTATCTGTGCAAGTAACTGCTGTGGTTGTCTCATTAAAAATCATAAAGGCAAAGTGAGATAGTCTGTCCTTATTCATAGTCTGAACYACATCTTAGCAGAGTGCATCTCAGTGTGAGGACATCACTTCGTCTCCCTTTACGATTTGTAAATTAAAGGACGCTAGAAGAGCTACAGGTTGTTTTCTCTCCAGAAATTGCATACATACTCTGTGTAATACTTATTTCCTCATAAAGGACGCCAGGCTAACAAGAATGCAGTCTAACTGGTTTAGGTTTAGGAAAGAAAGGAAAAAAATCAACCCTGTTTGTTTTCCTATGAATCAAAATGTACTTGATCAAATGTTTAAACTTAGCAAAACATTGTGTAAGAACCTGAGGCAGGGTTCAGTAGGAACTGAATAGCTGAGATAGCCCCGAAGAAATATTTTTACAGTAATTCCCTGTTTATAAATACTTGTCAGTTCATTGCATTTGCTGCTGAGATTCCTCAGGCTTCTTCCCCAGAATGGAATCCCTTATGCACATGGGAGTAACCACAGATTTTCCCAAATTCATGCACTGTTTTGATGGGCTTTTAAAATATTGTTCACATGTGCTATATTAACTTCAGGTGTTGCTTCAGCACTTCAGTGAATCAGAAATAGTAACTACCTGGAACTTGTCATGAATGTTAGGGCCAGTTTTCAGAGGACATTATCACATTACTGAGTAGTAGTTATCAATCTGATATCTGAAAATTGTGCCTCAGAAACACTGCTTGTGCTCTGTGTGGGGCACCCAGCTTCTGCAAACACCTGAGTAGCTGTGGGAGCTTATCATTTCAGAGGACAGGCAAGCTCACAGTCTAAAGTTCAAGGTTACAGAACATGTATTTTGTGCTTACCCTGAGCCTCAAACAATGAGACAGATGCTGATGCATTATGTATGATCTCTACTGAGATCATTAGTGTTTGTCAGAACGTAAAACATTGTAAAAGTTGGCTCAATAAAAAAATCCGTTTTTAATTTCACTGAAGTAACATGCATATAAAAATATTCAGATATCTCTTTATGAACAATATGAATTTCACACTGAAAACAACCTTCTTTCAGTATAAACAGATCACTGTGATGATCTGATTTTTCTCTTTAATATGGGTTTAGCAGCTCACAAAGTCTAGAGGTGCAGAAGCACAGCTCAGATCAGGTTCCAGAGGCTCTGTGCACCAGCACTTCTCATCTGTGCGTTTTCAGAATCTCTAAAAAATAATCATAGTAGTGGTTTTCCATCTATCRTCTTAAAAGAGAAATAAAGTCCATGTACAGTATTTTTCATAAAAAGAGCTAAACATAGCAGTATATCTGACTCATAATCTTTGTGTTTATTTTTAAATTAATCTTCTAGTACTAACAATTTTTTAGGCCTATTAAACCTATTTAGACCTATTAAAGAGAAAAAAGAACAGTTTTCCTTGGCCTGGTCCACTCTCATTTGCATTAGCTCTGATGCAAAAGAGGCAGAGGGCACCCATGGCTGGGRGAACAGGCTCACTTCATTTGGCAGCAGCCTAGTTATACTGGATTAGGTGCAGCTTGAAGCATATGAGAAAGTTCCTAAACACCACAGAGGTGAGATTCTGGAGGTAAAGATGGTTCTGAGATGAACATAGTCAGTAAAAGGATTAAAGGTCTGCCTGTGACTCAGCGGTCAAAGAGCRCTCTCTCAGCCTTGAACTCCAGTAGCTGCTCTAAGCAGCAACAGATGCTAATAGAATTGTACCATGCTATTTTAAGCAGACTGAAACTAATTATGAACATAGAGAGGTGACTTACAAGTCACTTAATGATGCCCATAATTACATTCAAATAGCTATATTTACCATCCTACTTAAAATCATCAGATAAGGCATAATTAGGTATATACATTCTTATACTAAGCTTGATCCTTTTTACCTACAACTGAATAAACTCACAGGGCTTTGAAATCTATAGGCTTCCTTCTTYTGCAATCACTTTCTATGCTACTTCAAAACAGTAAAAACCATTTGTATACAAGCATATTTTAATTTGTATTCCTGCTTCTCCTTCCTGAATTCATTCTTCATAAAAATGAAGCCACCTTTGTTTGTTGCCTAATTATCCTTCACCTGCTATTGGATTTTTAGGAAATTGCTAAATTGAGGAATTTGTTCAATAAAACAAACAGTCCAAAAAAGGCAAACAAACTGCAAAGAGGGGAAAAAAGTGACTCCTTGTCAACACTGAGAGTTCATCAAAACGCTAGATGCATACTCCTGCCCAGTGAGATCAGAGGCCAACACCTCACGATTAAAGATTAGTAGAGCTCTGACTGACGATGAGAGAGAGGAGCCCCACGCTACCAGCAGCCCTAATGGCATGGCGTGGTGCTGCATCTTGCATTTGCAGCACTTAGGTGGCATGTCCTTGGGTTTGTGCTGCCAAAGGTGGGCTCTTCTGCACCTGCTCGAACTGCTCCTCTTTCGCCCCATTGCACAGGAAGTGAAAAGTGGTGAGAAACAGCAAATGTTGCTGCTCTGCAGCCCAGCTGCTGGTTTCCCTGGGCAGCTCTCTGTCTTAAACATCCAGTGTTACTTACTTATCCTTCAGCTACAAGAACATTATGCTCCAGTTTGTACCTTCAGGACTTGCATGYGCCCTGTGGGCGGCAATCCATTTTGGCTCACCTATGCCAATAGCAGAAAACATTGACCTCTTGCAACATTTCCCCACTTAAGTAACTTTTCCCTGCTCAGTCATCTCAATCCCCACCCACCTSTATCATGTGGATTCAGGATCCTCCCCTCTACTAGTGTTGAGATTTTGCATTTTTACCTTTGCTGCACCCTCATGCATCAAGAGGAATTTCTCAGYATAAATGAAAAAAGAACTGGCCCTTTGAATACACGTCATACAGACTAGTATACTAGTAGAGAACTGCAGTGCCATCAGGCCAAAAAAAACTAAGTGGTGGCATCCTTTGGGACATGAAAATGATGTTAGTGGAACAGGTTAGAAACCTAACTCTGCTCTCGGAAACACCAGTGTGCTTCACTGAGGAAGGCCTCTGAGGATCTCCACACCAGCCTCCTGGCAGCCTTCTGGCTGTGGGAAAGGATCCTCAAACTCCCTTACTGGACCAGCTAAGGATTCACTTCTTTAAGAGGAACTGCTGCGGGGTGGAGAGCCAGAGCAGCCAGAGCCTTCCCTCTCACAGCTCTAGGCATGGAAACCTTTCAGCAGGAAGGGGCCATAGGCAGAGTACACCACAATCTCACAAGCCAGACAGGAATCACTCCTTAAAGCAGCTCTGAGACCACTTAAAGCTACTCTGGGGAAGGAGTTGGTAATCAGCCATCCCTGGGACTGCTGTACCAAACAGGTGGCACATTTCATCTCCTCTTCCCAGCAGGCGTCCTAAGCACAGTTTAACTAAATCAAGCCAATGACTTCAATAGAGCTTTTTTTGGCTTAGTCAGCCAATGCAAAACGGGCAAYGGGTAACCAAAATCCTGTCCGTTAAAACAAAAATTGTCACAGAACATCTCAAGAATTTGCACACTAATTCATAATATGTGCTGGTCCAAACATGATACTAAAGTTCTGTTACCACTGAGTAAATAGAAAGCCTGGACTATAGAAAATACGCTGAAGTGTTTGCTTCCATCTTACATAAACCAATTGTATGCCAATATAATTTCACTGGCTGAAGTACTACAACTGCTGAATTTGTATCAGTTGGAGATCAGAACCTTGCACACAATAACCAGGAGCATGTTAAATTAATTCAGACTTGAACAAAACTGCTTGCATTTTATGCAGTTAACTGCCAGCTTTTTACTTTTGTTATGTAACTAACTACTGGATTTAAAAAGTTAGTACTCTTTCTTATGAAAGCACAGCTTTGAAAATCTAAAAGAAATCCACAGTACTTTGTGGGGAAACTTTTTAAAGATTAGGAAAGTAAACAGAAGAAGGAAACACATCCTGACATTATCAGAAAAAATGTGCTCTGGCTAAATGAGATTTGTTTGTGAAGACCTGGCTGTGAGTAAACAGGGCCATGCGGGTACAGGATAGGGTTACTGCCATGTATTGTTTTTAAATCTTCCACACACTGAGCATTTTGGCAGACCACCCTTGTGCGCACTGCAACCTGAGACATGAGCTTAGCAGTGCCGCATCTACTTCCAGAGGTGATAAAACATTCAGATAAGGTGTTGGAGACCATGATTTCCTATATTGACATTACTTTCACCTATTACTCTATTATCCTTAAAAATATTCAACTCCTCCAGAAAAGAAATACCACACATCACCAGAGGTTGTCTGAATCTTGCTACTTAGGACTTCTGTGTAAGGAATTTAATCCAACAAGATTAAGATAACAACATTCATATTTTTCAAAACATTATTTTTTTTCTTCTAAATCTCTGAAGCTTATATGTGAGGGCTGGTCACTTAAGGGAGAAGAGACAATTACAGCATGCAGAATGACAGGTATTTACATTTCAGTATATGTGCTGGAAGGCATGCACATATTACATCATTATACTTGGAATTTAAATCATCAGTTGATTGATTCAACTTAGGATGCTTTTGTATATTGTAGGTTGCTGATTTAACTTCCTCAAGCATATGTTCCCCAGGAAGTCCAATTAAATAAATCCAAGGATTATCTCTAAATTTTGAAAAATCTGTAAGACTTGTAAACAAAGTCCCATTCTACTAGTGTTTTCACTGTAGCTACTGACATGCAATATATACTTGCATATTTTTGGAGTTCTTAAATGCTGGAATTTTATTTTATTTCACTTGTATCTCCTCTCTTTGTGGATAATTTTTATCATCTAAAAATCACAGCAAGCAATTTTGTGTTTTTTTGACAATCTCAACTTAAGGTTAGGCTGCAATATGCACTTGAAGATAACCAAGRGGAAGAGTTTAGAATTTACTTACAAAATATTTTAATGAAAAGAAGTTTTTAGCCCTTTGGTTGTGTAGAAAGACCTTCTTATGTACTGTGTGAATCAATATACTTCTGTCTACTTGTTGATTCTACTATCAGGCAGACTTGAAGCAGCATCATGCGTTTATTCTGCAAGATGCCAAGACACAATTATTTACATAAAAATGCTATTAAGCAAGCTGTCCAGCACAAGCATGTGCTCATGCCATGGATACTTAAAAACGCAGTCCTGATTCTAACCTCTTAAAGAATTCAAATTTTTAAAGATTGAAACTGTATCAGAATCTGTAGACAACCAATCACATAAGGTATAGTAAAGCACTCTGCCTAAACATAGTAAAAAATAATTTAGCTATTTTAATTTAAATAGTTAGGGTCTACTTTAGGGTCATTTGTGTAGAG
Source organism: Rhea americana (assembly GCF_003343005.1). NCBI lineage: Eukaryota > Metazoa > Chordata > Aves > Rheiformes > Rheidae > Rhea > Rhea americana. Next base: position 11,149,798 of record NW_028185037.1, read on the forward strand.
GTACATCTAAACAGTAAAATGTACACTATGCTGCGAAAACCTACTCAAATTCCAGGAAATCAGTGTTAAAAGGAATGCTAAGGTTAAAATGAATAGCAGTTACGAGCCAAAAAATAAAATAAAATAAAATAAAATAAAAGATTGCACCTGGTCAGTAAAATCCATTGCTGCTGGAGTTCATGCAGATTAATTATTTGTGTGACTGGATAATAAAACTGGAAATGTTTATGACCAAGTGCGATTTGAACTTCCCCTGTACAAGATAAGGATAATCATGTTCTGTGTTCCAAATCATAAACTGACCTACCCAGCTTTCCACCCACTCAGATTTTTCTATGCAAGGCATTCACAACAGATTCAGGGCCAGAAGGTAAAGTTAATTGGACACCGGGCCCTCCAGAACGCAACCCCAGGAAAGAACAACCTACTCCTAATCAATTGGACACAAGTCTAAATCTTATCCTCCTCCAAAACATTCTTAAGTCAGGAGCTGTAGGTGCCTCCAGAGCCTGGAAYCCTTCCCTGAAGATAAATGAATGGAACTCACTGCTCACTCCTGAAACGCGTCCAGAGGAGGAGTAAGAGGTATTCCTTTCTTATCTGATAACCAACGGTTCTAGCACTCAGAAAAGAGGAGAGGCCAGGCTCAGCGTCTTCCTTAGCCTAACAGGGCTCAGTCTCACCTCTCCCACTTCTTAGGAGAGCAGGAGGCATCCAGCTGCAAAGGGCGAGGGGATGAGGAGAGGAAAGGTACCCCCTTCTCCCATTCCTGAAGTCGCACGGCATGAAAAACGGAGTGAGCCTAGAGAATGTGTAAGAAAGAGCATGACTTGTTGCTTCTTCCTTCTCTAGCAGTCAGGATTTAAAAGCTGGGTTGCTATTACTGCATTTCAGAAGTGCTTGAAGATGGTTGTATTTGGAAGTTACTTAAACTAAGAAGGATGACAGAATACATTGAAAACGATCTAATGAAAATACATCTTTCTTTACCTGTGCATACCCAACAGTTTTACATCAAATAACATTTTCTACTACTGGAATTTAAATAGCTGTGCACTGTTGAATGCTTTTTAAAAAAAAAAATGGATACACATGAAATATTTTGAGTATTTTGGAAGKGGAACCTACAGTAGTGCATAAAGAAATCAAAGGAAATTATTACCTTTTTCCAAAATTACATTGTGTTGGCAACTTCCACAGGTTTATGGTATTTATATATATATATATATTTTTTTTTTCCTGAAACCTCATCTCCTCCATAGAAGCGCTAAAGGCATGGTTTGTCTTTTAKGTTTCCAAAAAACACATCACAAACTAACACTCATAACTTTGAGGCCTCAAACATCTATAACCAGAAGGTAGACAGATGCTGGGATGTTAGGAAATAACCCCATCCATCTGGCTGGATCTGTCTCGGGACCTCCGAATGAGCAGCTTCGCAATCCCGTCCAAATGTTAGACCACCCCCCTACAACCGAACCGCCGGCTGGTAGGGGAGCGGGGCAGACCCAACCTCCACCTGTGCTGGCGGAGCGACAACCCCGGAGCAACGCCACGGGCACAGCCGGCGCTGCCCCGCACGCCGGTATCGTTGCGGCGGTCAGTGGAAGCTCTCCGTGCGTGCCCGCGACGCGCGTACGCACGCCTGGAGCGGGCCGCTGCCCGCGGCCTCCCGCCCGAAGGCGCGCAGGGGGACACCCTGGCCGGACGGCCTCGCAGCCCAGCCGTGCCCCGGTCAGCCAGCCTGTCAGTCAGTGGGACCTCCAGACAGTCAGCTCCGTCAGTCAGTGAGCCCGGCGGTGCGCCCCTGGACAGTCAGCCCGTCTGTCAGTCGGTCAGTGCCCCMGTCAGTGAGCCCCTTTGTCTGTCAGTCAGTCTGTCAGTCCGTCAGTGATACCCCCAGTCAGTCTGTCAGTGAGGCTCCCACTCCATCTGTCTGTCCTTCAGTCAGTCAGCCTGTCTGTCAGTCGGTCAGCACCCCAGTCAGTCAGTTTGTGAGTCTGTGAGCCTCCTAGCAGTCAGGCAGCCTGTCAGCCTCTCGGTCAGTGAACCCCGCAGTCCGTCAGCGAGCCCGTCAGCCCCCAGTCAGTCCGCCAGTGAGACCCCCGTCAGCGACCCCCCGTCAGTCAGTGACGCCCCGTCAGTCAGTCAGTCAGTCAGTCTCGAGCCGCCGGTCAGCCCGTCCGTCCGTCGGTCCCTGAGCGAGCCCCCGCCGCTGGCAGCGCCCCGCCCGCCGCAGGCCGCCCCCTTCGCCGCCCCCGCTGCGGCCGGGCGGGCGCCGCAGGTTGCCGGCACCCAGGGGACGGCGGGGCGGGCCCGGCGCTGGGGAGGGCACAGGGAGGCGGCCGGGCCGGGCCGCCGCCGCACCTGCTCCCTCCTCCTCCTCCTCCTCCGCGTCCACCTGGCCGCGGCCGCGCTCGGCAGCAGCAGCAGCAACATGTTGCCTAGAGGGGGCTCGTCCATGCCGCCGCCCCCCAACCCCGCCGCCTACTTCCCGCCGCCCCGGATCACGCTGCCCTCCGGCCTGGACATCCTGCGCACCTACTCGGGGGCCTTCGTCTTCCTGGAGATCGTGAGTGAGCGGGGGGCGCCCGCCCGGCCCCGGCCCCACCTGCCATCTTGCGAGCGGGGGGCGCCCGCCCGGCCCCGGCCCCACCTGCCATCTTGCGAGCGGGGGGCGCCTGCCCGGCCCGGCCCCACCTGCCATCTTGGGAACGGGGGGCGCCCGCCCGGCCTCGGCCCCGGCCCCGGCCCCACCTGCCATTTTGGGAGCGGGGGGCGCCTGCCCGGCCCGGCCCCACCTGCCATCTTGGGAACGGGGGGCGCCCGCCCGGCCTCGGCCCCGGCCCCACCTGCCATCTTGCGAGCGGCGGCGGGTCTCGGCGGCCCTCGCCCCGAGGCGGTGCTGGGGGCCCTCCGTGGGCGCGAGAGGCCTCTGGAAATGGATTTTATGTGGGTTGTTTAAGGTGGCGAGGACTTTGATCCCCCAAGTAGCCCTGAAGTCCTGAGCCAGAAATCCCCGGTGGAAAAAACTGCTGGTTTGTGCYTGTGTGTGTTACAGGTCCTGTGTAAACTCCTGCGTCTGTCTTTAAATTTCCCTGTAAGATGCTGCTGATTTAAGTGGGGCTGAGGCTCTCTGAGCTGAGTATGAGCTTTTGTGGCATTGTAGCACTAATTAGCAAGAAAAAAAAACTTGCAGGACTCATTCAGATTATTTTTTTTTCCTTGGGGATTAGAGCTGAATACTCACCTGGGTCCCAGCCTGTGAAATGGATCCCCCTGTGCAAGCAGCAGCAAACCACGCCAGAGCAAAGAGCTCAGCGTACGTGTCCAGGTGCTAAGTGGGGCCTCAAGTCGGTAGGGACAAAAGGCTAATCAGGCTGGCAAATCTGTCATACATCTGACAAGCTGGCGGGAGTGGACAGGTGTAATACAGGGGAAATAGCACTGCAGCAAGTGCTGAAATCAGGCAGTGCCTGCAATGCACTTGCTGCTGCACACACTTTCTGCTGTGCCCTCTGCTTCCTCCCTGCCTATTACAGTTGTGTCTCGGAGTAAGACTTGCACCTGCAGCCATGTGAAACTAGAGAAACTTTGGTTCTTCACAACGGCTAAAATAGGAACCCTAGAGAATAAGTTGAAGGCTGTTGCATAACCCCCTGGGAATTTTGAACCGAGACTAGCAGTGCATCTTTATATGTATACTGCTGCGGTGTAACGCTAGAGAGGTCCCAGTTTGTCTTACAGCAGGCACCTTATGAAAAACCAACCTTGATTCCAACGAAAGTTTGTTGAATCTGAAAATGTAGATCTAGAGATCTGGAAAATAGTAACTTACTTTGAAATTAATTGTAGCTGTTATATCACAGCAACTTGGATTATGAATTTGAATCTTTCTATAATAAATTGTTTCAGATGGCAATTATGATTTTTTTTCAAGCACCACTTTTTTTTATGAAGAGGCAGGATTTGCAGGAAGAGATAACATCCTTTTTTAGACCAATGATTAATAAACCAGAGAAGCTGGTTATTATGGTTAAAACAGAGAAGCTTTAGAATATGTAAATCGTCCTTCAGTCGATTGAGATTGATGTGCTACAAACAACATTCATGAGACTGAATTCTTCTCCTAGTTACAATAACTCTGAAAAGCTTTGTATACTTTTCTAGTAATTGCATAATTTACAACTCGTCTTTTTCTGCATTCCAGTCTTCTATTTCATTTTATGACTTAATGTGTTCTCTTTCAGCACTTTATTACAAATGCATTGAAAAATAGGATGCAATTTAATTTCTTTATCTCATTTGATAAGGACTAGCAAAACTAAACAGCATAATATTGAATCCAAATCTGATGTGCATCCTTGTCAGCTAATTTTAGTGTATATTGTGATAGTATAAATTGATATTATATATGTTGTGCATATTAATAATGTTTTCATATTTCTTATATTCCCTTCAAATTGAGCCTAAGGGTAAAATTATCAGCAGCAGCCCAAGAATAACTGGGGTTTGTAAATCACATTTTCAAGGCTGCTTTAAGAGCTTTTAAGAATTTAGTGAGTCTTCAGCTTAACTTTAACTTAATGCTTATCAGTTCTGAGAGAGGTACTTAGGCTCCTTGAGTACTTTTGAAGAGTTTTCTCTTAGTTCCTAAAAGTAACCTGTGGACTTGTTGGTGTGTGATATTAAGGACTTGTTCTTAGGCAAAAAGGACTGACTAAAAGTTCTCTCTCAGCTTCGTCACCCATATTTCTTTCTTTGCAGCTGTTTGGAACAATAGTCTGGATTTTGGTAGCTGCCACCCGAGTTCCGCTGCCACTGCTGCAGGGATGGGTGATGTTTGTAGCAGTGACTGCGTGGTTCCTGTCCATTGTGTTCCTCTGTGTGTTTCTCTTCAGTTATGCGAACAGGATTGCCATCAACTGGAACCAGACAGTAAGACTCTGTTTTAAGGATTCTGTTTGCTTTATAAATTGGACATCACTTAATGAGAAGTACTTATCCGAAGTCATGATGCTTGTCCTACTGTTTTAACAGAAAATTGCTCAAAATGAAGGAATTCGAGCTGGAAGAGGACAGAGTAGAGCAGTAAGGATGATGGGGAAATACAGAACTTGTTTTATTTTGGAGACTGAAAGGGCCTGACTTTTGAACTTGAATGAAGGTGTAAGTTTACCCTCTATAAACACATAGAACACATGAACAGCAAGGAGAGGACTGCTTTAACAAGGCGTGGCAACAAATTGGTTTAAATTGGCCAGAAATAATTGCAGACTGGAAATTATAAAATATTTTCTAACTATTAGAAGAGTGGTGGTAACACCCTGTGAATAATGGAAGTAGACAGATCCATCTGGTATTGTAAATGAAGTGATACATTTGTGAACACATTGTACTATGTGGTTGTCTAAGATTAGCACTAGATTCAAGGACCCAAGAAGTCTCTTCCAGTCCTGTGTTCCTGTGAAAACCTTCAGCTGTTTTTTGGGCTAACTCCTTAGATAGCTCAGTGTTGATGACTGGCTGATAGACTTTAGATAGTCAAAGACAGCATGACCTGCAGTATAGAATGGCTTAGTATCTTTTTAGGAGATTTAAGATCCTCTTTTGTAGAGGAAGCCTGGGGAAACTACAGATATCACTGTGCTCTGCTCAGCTTTTGTTCAGTAAGAAGACATTATGGCTTGTGCCGATAGTTCTCACAGACTGTATCTTCCTATTAAAAAAATGGCAAGCATTGGCTCTGTTTTTTTACAGACCTCATGGGTACCTCAAATATTCCCTGATAGTTTATGTTCTCCTTTGCTATCATTAACTGTTTATTGATGTAAGTAGCTGAGCACAGTATGGTATTATTCTGTTTTAGAATACTATGAATAACAAGAGTGGCAAAAATATCAGAAGAATTGGAGCTTCCAGAAAATATTCCAAAAATATTAGAACTTCTAAAATATTAAAATGTGTCAATGTGTAGCTGCTGATCACTTTCACCTTCCTCTTGTGTGCTTTATTTTCTCATCTTCTTCTATGGACATTTTTCTTGATCGTAGCTAGGTTTGTTTGCTTCAGTATCAACATCTGTGATTATCTATCTGTTAGTGTTCAAGTCATTTACAAACAGTCCCTTGAAATGAATCTCTGTAAAGCAAAGCAATAGACCTTCATCCATTTGAGTCTCTGACAGATAACTTTGAAGCCCATCAATGTTTACAGACTAGATTATATTCAAAACAAACTTCAGCACTTTGATAGCAAATGCATACATACAACATCAGCTTTCCAGCATGATACAAGTGGTAATCAAGCTAATAATGAGTTAGGATAATTACAGCTTTACAGGGATTTATGCTATGACATCCTCACAAATTATGATGCAGCAGGGCCCTTGAGCATAACTTAAGTAAATTAATAATGTCCTGGGTTTCATTGAAACTATTTTCCAATTTACAATCATGCATCTGTTTAATAGTGAGGGCATAGTCTTTTGTATGTTAAAAATGCTATACAAATGTTCATCTTATAATACTCATGTGTCTTGCACGTTGGCTGTTAGGTGCTGGCAGTGATTGGTTGTAGCATTAATTTTGGCCCATTGTTTGTGAGAAATTTTCCATGCCAGGAAATTTTCCATGTCAGTTGCTATGCAACTTGAGTAAAGGCTGTATCTGTGAGACTCCTCTGTAACTTAATCAAAAAAGCTGTCATAACTAAGTTAACATCCTAAATAAAAGCAGTGTCAATCTGTTTGTCTCTATCATGGTAGCCCTTCCAAGAGTCAACAGAAATGCTCCTAGAAAAATAATCTGRCCACTATTTGCAGATTCCTGAATGTTCTGTAACTTGTTGGAACTAGACTCTTTAGCAGCACTTCAGAAAGATTGCTGCATTCTGTTGTAAATGAGTAGTTATTAGAAATACTGAACCTATATTTTTAATAAAATAAAAAGGTATACTTGTTTTAAATTGGCGTCTATTCAGATAAATGTTTTTGCTACTTCAGAAATCAAATTTACAATAGAACTGAGGAGTTACGTGTTGTTTTATTAGGTCAAAAGTGGGAAGAGACATGGCTTGGTTATGTTAGAGTACTGTGACTTCATTTAAAGATTCCTAAACAAATCTGATTTAAGATTCCAGCAGCTTAAATATAAATATGAAAAGCAGCATAGGAATAGGCCTGTGTTTAGTAATAGCTTTGTGTCGTGGATAACTCCGTTGATACTGATACTTAAGAAATAAGATGCTACACAGTGGAAAAGTCAGGAAAAATATGGACCGTATGGAGGTACATTCCTCTGTATTCCACCAGATGGTATGACAAATACTCTTCTTTTTACAGCCTGACTCACAACATACTCATTTACAAAATTAGGTGCGAACTAATATATTATACAGATTTGGCAGTGTTTTGTGCACACAGAACAATATGATGTTTCAATGATTATACAGGTTTTAAGGCAAGAGAGAATTAGGCACTATGCTAGTAGCCAGTGCTACATAGCTTTACTCTAACTGCTACCAGGAGAACAAAATCAGAGGGTTTGGGAAGTAAATGGAGGAAATGAAAGTGTTTGCAGCCAGCATCATTTTCCTCGTGGAGCTATTTGTGCTCCTTTGCAAGCTATGGTGCCAAAAGAGTATGACCAGTAACACTGAAAAAGTTTTGTGTTAGGTGTTTAGCAGCCCAGAAGAATAATCATGGATCTCCTTGACTAGCCATGGATTTACATAGATGTTTCAAGTTGCTGGAATCTTGTGCTCTAAAACTGATAATGTTAGGCCATAAGATGGATGGCATCTGTCCTGTAGTGAACACACCTGCATGTTCACCTGGTGCGTGCTTGTGGTCATGTAAACAGATCTGTGTCTGTCTGTGTCAGGTCGAACAAGAGGGAGAGCCTACAACAGTGGGCGGGAAAGTTGTAGCTAGTCATAGTTTCCCTGTCAGCTYCCTTGTCTGCCAGTGGCTGCTGGCAAGTCTGGTGCTGGTACCTGCTGTTTTTCTGTGAGGTACAGACATTACAGCAGGGCTAGAGACCAAAGGAATGTGCTTTATGCTCAGAGCTTGAGGGATGGCACACAAAGGCTTTGAAATCAGATCAGGAAGCCACCTCCTTCCCCATGTCTCTTAGTTCTGCTGATGTCAGTGGGGCTTCCTGGTGACACTCCAAGAGGAAGTAATTGTAAAGAATAGCTGTGACAGAAAACAAGAAACCAAGGATACTGCAGGTGTTGTTCCAAATCTTGGCTTCCAAATAATTTTCAGTCATGAAAAAAAAGCAGTACCCTATATGACCTGACCTCAAATGATCCTTAATTGAGAGATAGTCATTTCCTGGTCTAAGTGGAATGGAAAACTGTGGTAGCAACTTACACAAAAACTTAAAAAAAATGACTGTGGTGTGATTTAAGTGGTTTCAGTTGCTGTCAAATGCAGAACGATTGGTGAGTTTGCAAAGCAAATACTTTTCACCAAAAAGTAAACTTGACATCTATGAATAAAACATTTTCTGAATTGGGAAATGAAGCACATTCTTAATAGTTAAGGGCACTGCACAGTTATTTCTAGAGCACGTGAATGCTGTATCCTGTTGGGATCAAGTCACATATGATATATACTAYGCATTCACTTTTGGGATACTGATAGGCCCTTGCACTTAAGCAAATTGCAAGTGTAGAATGAATTTATTAATGCTGTAGATTGACTATATAGTGTGAGTATCATCAAAAACATACTCTCATACAATATTCAAAATTGTGTCTGCATAAGTATGTGTACAAAGGCTGTTGTGGGTGGACTCAAACTATGTGGACTGCAAATGACTGCTTTGCAGACTATTCAGCAGAGAAAGATCTAGGAAGAATATTTTAGACATTTTAAAACTCTGCTGCAGCAGGTCGTGGATCTTGCTTCCTGGAACACCTGTCTCTGAAGCTTAATCGCCAAAGATTTGAGCACCCACTGCTGTTTTTAAGTGCCCCAATAATACAGTCCAGAAATGTGAGTTAGGTATCTAAACCTTGTGTTCTCCTAATGTTCACCACAGAGCAGAGACTTCCCTAGAGAACATCAGGAGAGAAGTATGGTTCAGGTAAATCCTAACTGCTATCTTCTCAAGGGTCAGGTGTTTTATTTAGCGATATCAGGAAGTATGCCCAAGTTATTGTGTTTTGTGTAGAGCCAAATATGAGAGTTGAGGAAATGCCTTAATTCTTGGATTCTGATTGTACCTTGGAGTAAACTTCGGCTATGTCAAGGTGTTTCTGGGCATTTGCAGAAGCGAAATTTGATCATGGGAGGGGGAACTTTTGGAGTTTAGGTTATACGTGGGAAGGGATTTTTGGGACTGTGAGCTTGAGTTGTACTGCTTAAATTGTAGTAAAGTCAGCCTATATGTCATTTTTTCTTATTTTTATTTAGGCTTTGTAAAGCTCCCTATATAGAGTTCTTTCAGCTGTAAACAGCCTTAAATTGATCTTAAAGGTGAACATATTTGCATAAAGGTGAGCAGATGCCTCTTAATTTGAAAGAATTTGGCAGGATGATGGATTGCCATTTGTCACTAATTCTGTTGCTGTGTTATTATAGTTGTAATTGCAAGCAGCTGTGAAAATGTCCTGGTTAAGCTCTCAGATGGATTTTACACTATTTATCTAAAATTATTGTTATCAGTGGTCATACATTTCATGTTTTGGTATTGGGTTTCATTTGTACTGAGGCTGGAAAAATTAGGTATCTCTTGCAGCACAGACTGATTCTGTCATTTGCTTTTCAGGATTTTCTTTTCCATGGGGCTACTTTTGTCTTTTATTTTGGAGCCTTTCTACTGCAAGCAGCAACTACATCTCTGCATCATTTACCCCGTAATTTTAATTCCACTATACAAGAGACGCTTCTATCTGATCATGAATATAACATAAGCATAGCAGCCTCGGTATGTATTTCATAAATGTGTATTAAGAGATAAAAGTCTGTTCTAAACTTTTGTAACTAATCATTCAACTTGGGAATTAACAGCAAGCTGGAATGGAAAGAGAAATTGAGAGAGAAAGGATTCTCTTTGAGAGTAGCAAATATTCCCACAGTGCCATATAAAAATATTGCAGTAAGTTTTTACTATGTGCTAGTGTGATTGATACTTAGTTGCTGCTTTTCACAATGGTATTTTAAATACATGAACACTACAACTTACTATTTTTAGACAGAGACACTTTGTAAAAGCAGTGCTGGATTTTAGAATAGAAGAAAAAGGYGATAACATAGCCTTTGTCAAAGCATCAAGTCTGAAATTCAAGCCTGTACTCAAATTTCCAGTTGTTTTGCGTTTTTTAATATTGTTTAGATACTCTGGAACAGGCAGTGGGGAAGAATCTTGAACTAGCTCTTTGTGAAGCTCTGCATATGCACTCACTGACACCATACCTAGAAGTTAACTGCAGGAGGGCCTGCTGTCCCTTATGGCATGGACTGGAGTGGTTTTATAGGTAGCCTACTTTCCAGACTGCCTTTTTAACACTATGATTGCATCATCACTGAATGCTTTAGCTTTCTCCCTGGCTAGACTCCTGAAGGGCAGTTAGAGGTGTGCCAGTAGGCTTAACTCGAAGGACTGGAACTAGGTACTCTCTGCCCCTCCCAGAGGGCTTTACATACCTCAGGGAACTGTATATATTATTAAGCTTCTAAAACCCTCTGTGGGCATCTGCTATCCTCAGAAATAAATATACCATGCGTCTTTGAAAGGTAAACAGCGTCCCCATACTTGTTCCCTCCTTTCAACTCATCTCAGCATAAAAACAGATGAACCAAAGGTACAAGGTTTATGTTCTCTCTGCAAAAGTAGAATAAAAAGAAAAGATCACTTTGGCAGGCTGGGTTCGGAAGGAGTGAAGTGGGCATGTCAGTCTCCCAGTCCAGGTTGCCTCACTAAGACAAGGTTGCCAGCAGCACTCTCTGCCACATCTGATCCCTGCCTGGCCATATGGTCCAAGGACAGAAGTGATATTTCATGGTCCTGCCCAAACCAATTGAGAACTTCATACTAAGCAAGCCCTGTTTCAGTGTCTTCAGATCCCATTGCATATACAATAAAACCTTGTTCTGCAGTCCTTTCAGTCATTCTGTGTGGTAACACTGGGGTCTCCTTTACTCGTTCCATACTGTTTTTACTAGGGAGAACTCAAGTCTTTGAGCCCTTCAAATTCCTGTTAAGATAGGGGAGGAGGAGGCTCTCTTGTAACTAATCCCAGTTATTTGTAATTTAAGAGATTCTGGGAAATAGCAAATCTGATACTGTAATCTTTAGCATCTTCACATTTTTTCCAAAAGTACTTAATTAAAATGTCAGAACCTACAAAAAAAATGTAATCACTCGAGATACTTAGTTCTGCTGTCATTATCAATCCTCTGTTCTACATGGAGAAAATACAAGGCAAAGCCTTACTAAATTTTATCTTTTAAAATGTGCACAATGGAATTTAAAATGTTTGTATATATTCTTTTTATATAAGTGATAGTTCTGGAACACAACATCTACTTAGAAAGATAATTGTCAACATTATTGACAATAATGTTATATAACAAGGGATAAGATGTTATTATCTGATTGAATCCATATGTTCTAAGAGAATGTATCCATCTTCAGTGATGGACAATTTAAAAATTGTCTTTTTCAACAGTTCTGTTTCTGAATTCTTCTTTTGAATTACATTATGTATTCAGGTTTGCTGTGGCATGACCTTCAGTTCAAATTTATTAATTCTTCAGGCAGAGGAAACTTTCTGCCATTTTTCAGGAAACTATTCTAATGGCTGGTTATCAAGTCAGGAAGACCAGATTTGAATTTATTTCCCTATATCTGCAAATGAATAGTTGTACCATTTAAAAGATGTTTCCTTAATTTTTTGCTGCATTTGCTTGGAGACAAATCTGAGATTAGTATTTGATCAAAACCAAAGTAGAATGAGTTTGCTCAATCTGTGTAAGAGGAAACTGAAATACAGATGTAAATACATACAAGACTAGTTTGTACCATGACTTATGCAGATGTTCTGGTTCACATGCTACTTGCTACCTTCAGATGATATTTTCAACTAACAAAAGCAGTAACATGGGGTTATAACATGGAGTTTCATGAGAAACTTTGGAGGATCCCCACCTTATCTTTACCTTAAGAGCATTTTGGCCAAGAGAAGTAGCTTTTGAATAATCTATGTTGTAGTATTCATTTATAATAGAAGTGTAAAGCAATATGTTGTATCATTCACACTATTTTTTTCCCTACTCCTCCTTTAGATTTTTGCCTTTGCAACCACTGTTTGTTATGGTTGCAGTACAGCACTGGCATTAAGAAGATGGAAGCTATAGCAGTTGAAGAGAGGTTAATGCTCGAGTGTTCCACCTCAGATCAAATTAAATGCCATTTGTTTATTTTACTGTAATATAATTCCAAAAAGGCTTCTTTTTTTTTTTTTTTTTTTTTTTTTTTTTTTTTTTTTTTTTTTTTGGCTTAAAATCTGTTTCAAAGTGATGAAATGCAAATAACCCCTTATCAAGATTTTTGTAACTGAAAACAGATTTCCATCTCTTCCTTTTCTAGTTTTTATTTTTACTATATACTAATTAGAAGCATTTCTGTATTCAATGATAAATAGATATGTCAGTAGGAGATAACTGAATTTTGGTGCTAAACCAGAAGAGGAAGAAAATGGAAATGAAACAAATGTTACCTGCATAGGCAGCTAAATAGCTCCCCCTTGTTACATCCTTTGATTAGGCCTTAAGTGTTTAGCTGCCTTATAATGAGTTCTACACAGCTATAGCCTTGAGGCTCCCTATAGAGTTGTGGGATTTCTCTATCAACTCCTTATATGATTGGAGCCCAAGCTGGCTTTATGATATCGTATAGTAGATATTTTTAAGTTTGATGTAATGAAAAATTTTTAAATGTCCATCCAGTGCAATCTTTTGATACTCTTTTACAAATACCTTCAGCTATGGTGATCTGATCCTTTAAGCTTACTATATTTGTTAGTAGAGGGAAACTGTCTAGGACTGTCAGTCAGTAGTTCATTAGTTTCGTGGATTTATCTTTATCAAGTCTATTTATACTGCAGAACAAAACAGTGCATTTGTGTTGTGTGTGTATATACGTGGTATATTTTTGTTTAACAGGAATATTTGCACTGTTTCCTTAGTTGGAGTATGGTTTTGTTTTTGTTACTTCAAGTGCTGCATTTGTTACTTATTATGTGAGTCAATATCATTTGAATGGAATATTAACAAATGGTGAATAACGTCTGACCTCAATTCTTGCAGTGTGTTTTGTTGCATCCTAGATCTTCAGTGTTGTAAAGGTGTTTTTATTTGGGCATGTCCTCATGCCTGTGCAACATCTTGCTGAAAGCAATGGAATGCAAAGTGGTCCACCCTCTGTGGAGTTGCTTTTGGCAGCAATGAAGTTTAATTGAGCCTGCTTTGAATATCCCAGGTGTATAATGACATACAATATTATAAATGAAATGTTAACAAATCTAAAACATAGTATTGTATTCTGCTCCTTAACACACATCCTTTTTGGCAGGCAATGAAACTCTTTTTATAAAAAAGCTAGGAAATAATTCTAGCTCTTGTGAAAAATGCCAAATTGATAATCTTAAGGAGAAAAAAAAAGACTGCCTGTCATTTGTAGAACAGCTTCCTTACCACATCCTGCCAGCACACTTGAAAATTCTTCAGACACCAGTGGTGGCTGGGTGAGGAAAAACAGGACTTTCCTCATTCCCTGGCCTACTCATTCACAGTGAACCAGTAAGGGTGTCTGCTCGTCAAATTCTTCATGTAGAAGGGTCTTTCCTAGCCAGCCACACTCAGTAGTGCCTGTCCTTCAGTCCTGGCAGACCCAGGAGAGGTTGCTATTAATGGCACTGCAGTGAGTGTCAGCCCTTCTGACTACTGGAGCCAGTCAGTCCTCCTGAATTATTGCTATGAGACATTTTCATATGTCTCGTTTTCTGAAATTTTTTATCTTCCAAGGATTTTGTACTCTGCCTGAATTTTTTTTCTAATCCTCTACTTGCATTGAAACCTTGTGTTGTGAATGTTTTGTCTAGAGTCATATGCTTCAAAAATACTTCATATTGTATAAAATACAACTACGCTGGAGTATATGGATGAAAGTGTTTAATGAGGACCTATGCTGAACTGCATTGAAGTTATATAATATTATGTATATGTATGGCAGCTGCCTGATTATTAATTCTTTGGTTGAAAAATAAGATGAAGAAACAAATTAAAGAAACACCTTGTAGCTTGACTGAACTGATGTTGGATATATTAAGGCTAAAATTTCTTGAGAAGGCACAATTACAGTAATGTTAATTCTGTGCATTGGGTTTGCTGCATGACATGGCATGGATGGTAATAAGAAAAACAGTGGAGGCTGTGGCCAGCTACAGCAGTGTTGCGAGTGGGGGCTTCTCTTTGGTGTGGTTTCTCCCTCATCCTGGAACCTCCGTGCACCCTGCACACCACAGCAGGGGCATGCCGTAGCTGCAGCCTCTGCAACCACCCCTCCCTTTCAGGAGGGAAAGAGTCAAGGCTGATGGGTGCTGTTCAGATCTCTTGTACTTGTAGCTACTTGTAGAGGAAGCTCAGCACAAAGAGTGTAGTGTGAAAACCTTATTTGTATAGCGAGGAAAAGCTAAAGTTTCTCTCTTGAAGTATCAAAGAAAAAGAGAAGAGAGAAAAGTAGAAAGTACAGTAATGAAAATGTGGCTTTCATAGCTAAAACGCAACAGAAGAAAGGAAGCTATTTCTGTTAGCTTGCAAGATGTTTTGCTGGACTCTGAAGAAGATCTAACAAAGGACACAACAGAACAAGGAAGCAATCACTTTCTTAACGAAAAGAAAAAGAAAAGAAGAAAAGCGAATTAATTTTGTATTACGTTATACAGGAAGCTGAAAAAGCAGATGTGACTCAGAAATGGTGTGTGCATCATAGGATGTCTGTATGCAAATACTAATAGGGTAATAACACTTAATCTCTGTGATACTCCTTATAGCTGATAACACAAAAGCCAATTTTAATAAATCTCACTCCTCTCTCAAATTTTATGTACAAAAATTCCCCCAAGTCTATGACTCTGATCATCTTGGGGAATACAGGGTTAGACTTCTCCAAAGAGTAGAAAGAAAAGGGGAGGAGATAGGGAGATAGATACGGCTGAATGAATTTAAGGTACAAGGAATGAAACCACAGATGCCAAAAGAGTGTTTTCATCAAACACAGTGCAAACCACAGTGCTGGAATATCTATCATGTCATGCAAGTACCTGCTCTTTTAGAATAAGAAAATACTCTGTGGTGGTTTGGATACCAGTGTTTAGTAACTGATGGTAAGTATTTATTCTGAGGAGACTTTTTTTTTTTTTAATGGTACAGAGAGAAGAAAAAAGTTATAGGTTATTGCTAAAGAGAAATGAAAGGACACATTTTAGAAAGCCAGAACTTTGTTACAGCATGCTCAGAAAAGGCACCAAAAGTGCTTCACAGAAGTCCTGACWCTACTTCTGTCTTCCTGAATGCCTGGAAATAGCCCAAGCCCAGCTGCTTTTCTAACTCCTTTGTATGTTGGTTATAACTTTCCTAAAGTCAGTAAAGTTATGCTGCTGTAAAATGCAGCTGCAGAAAGAGAGAGAGGAAGAACTATTGATCGCACAGAGCCCTTCATAGAAAGTTAAGGAAAAAGCACTGGAAAATCACAGGACCGGTGTCTTTCTCTTTTGCTTCCAGAAACCACATGATAATACTGACTCCCATTCCACTTCCTCTAATCATTGTATTTTTTTTCATTTGCTTTTTAAATTAAAAAAATGTTTAAATTTTTTTTTAATGTTGACATTCATCATTTTCCTGTCTGGATTTGAAAATACTGTATTTAAGTGAGCTTAAAACTCAGATAAAAATGGAGCAAATGAGTTATAACTATATGCTGTGAAATTGGTCTCTAAACACTAGTATGCTGATGCATTTCACACTGCATTTCTGAGCTGTCAAAGTTGTATAGAAAGGCATCCTGGTCTTGTCTGAAGATAATGGTGAATCAAGAGTTCTAAATAAACTGACATGCAAATGAGGCATTTCTCTTTTTTAATTTTACAAAAAGGGGAACTTAAAAATGAGTCTGATATTTGTTTCTGATCTGTATTTTGTGCAACTGGACATGACACATTGGTCTTTGATGAGACAGAGGAAGAAAACTAGCAGAAGAAAAAAAATCTCGGATACTAAAATCAGCAAATAGTAATGGAAAGTATTTGATCTTTTTTTTTTTAGTTGAGTTCAACATGGCTCTTCCTACCTCTCCCACAGTTAAGTTTCTTTTTGTCCATTATGGTGCTTCTGTAAACCTCTTTCTAGCTAGAGTTGCTCAGAATTTATATTTATTCTCAAAGAAGGAAGAAGGGAAGTGCTGTTCTGACTTCACAAATAGGAAACTCAGGTACAGAAACACTAAGCAACTTGCTCACTAATGAGCGCACATGGGAGATTTGTGGTGAAGCAGGAAAACCAAACTGGTTTCTCAAGTCTGAGGGAAATSTAGCCTAGTAGCCCATGCTGCCGGGGCAGGAGGAGGAAGCACAGTGAGAGGTGTGTGTGACTTTTCCCATTTGTGTCTCTGTCATGGTGATGTTACTCTGGCAGTTAGCTACACGGGGTTAAAAGGTAGGACATCAGTTCATGCAGGATTATGAGTCAAAGGGAGACTCAGTGTGCTAAGCTAACGTTCCTAGATCAAACACTGGAGTTTCTGGGCGTTCTGACCTTAAGTTTTGATTAGCCCATTGTAAATACAGCTACATACAGTTCCTTTCTGAGGCACTGATCTGCTCCTTTTATAAGAGAGGAAACAGGTCCTCAAGAACTTGTAGGTTTTCACTGCTTCCTCCTGTACAACACTGAGTCTTACATTCTTGGTATTGGCAAAATACTGTACCTGCATCAGCTCTGTCAGGACACAGCACCTTTCAGCTCAGAAACTCAAGCTAAATTCTGGCAACTAACTTGTCAAGCTACCTTCCAAGGAAGTACAGTGATAAATCAGATTAGAGTCAGGTATGTTTTTAACACTTTCCTTGCTGTAGGGTTACTGCAAGTGTCCATACAGATTCTGGAGATTGTAGACAGACTATTCATACACATATATTTAGTATAGCCAGTGTCAGACCTGTTGTGTCTGGCTCCAGAGAGACTCTTGTGCAAGGATGTTGCCCTGTGAATCCATACATTATTTCAGCATTACTAGTAATCTTAATCATTAGGGATTTTAATTTCATCCAAACACCTTTTTCTGGTCCTCTCAGGAAAGTATGGCTTTTATTCACTGAAACAATAGCACCGAACAATAAATCAGCAGATCAAAACAAGCCCAGTTGGGTTCCTTGCAGAGAAAAGGATCCTTCTGCGCTCCTGTCACTGCAGAACCAGGACCTCAGACTGCCCTGTTTTCCTGAATAAAGGTGCTGTAGCTTTGTAGTGTTACAATTACATGCTTGGGGAGTTCTGCTCACAGTGCCCACAGATGATGAGATTTTAATATTATTTGCTACAGGCATTTTTTTAGGTTCAATAAGCTTTATGAGTCAAACTAATGAGGCAAAAACTGTTTTGTTTTTATAAACCCTTTGCTACTTTTTTTTGTCAGTACAAGGACCATAGCCTCTGCAATTACTTTTCAAGTGGAAAACATAATGTAGCATAATGTAATTACTAATGTAATTAATGGTACTGAAGGTCTTACTGACTGTTTCTAAGTTGCAGGACCTGGAAGTATTTCCCGTATTGTGGTTGAGATGAACACCCCAACTCAATCATGATGCTATGCTATGGTGAAACCTGAACAGGCATCTCCTCCCTTCCTCCTCCCTCCCACTTCCCAGCTTTTGTAAATAAAGCCACGCATGCAGAAAAGCAGGGAGCTACAGCATGATCTGGGCAGGCTGGACAGGCAGAAACCAATGCGATGTATTGAGGTGTGATTCACAGACCTACTTGCACATCTCATAACATGCAAAGTTATGGCACAGAGGGGAATGGTGTGAGAGGCCTACTGGTTAGAACGGGATGATTGAGGCCTTACCACTTGGCTACATTTGTCTCCTATATTAAATCTGGCATTGAACTCAGGTCTTGACTCCTTAATATATCTGTAAATACTGTAAATACATTGGCCTGGGATCTGAAGCCCTGAGGAGCCTGTAGAGCCAGCTTAGAGGCATGGGCTCTTTGAATAAGAGGAATGAATCATCACCAGATGCTTTAACCCAAATTCCAGAAGCAAAGGGAAAGAGGAAATGTTCCCACTTCCCAACTCCTCCTATCAGCATGGGCCCTGGAGGAGCTGGAGGACAGAAGGGAAGAAGACTGGCTTGGCCAGAAGTATCGTCTGAGTGCCAAGACAGATGCCTGACATGAGCCATAGGAGTGACAGCTGTTCCTGGCCAAAACCCAAGGTTTGGTCCCTCAGTTAATACAAAATGTAAACATACCCAGTAAGGAGTTTGTCGATCAACAAGCTGGAGCTGCTTAACTAGATCAAAATTTTCTCAGAAAAACACAGAGCTACCTCAGAGAGAATTTTCATTATGACCATGAGACCAAAGTGCTTTTAGGTATATAAATGCAGCTTCTGTTGAGGTCCAGTCGCCAGTGAGGAATTTCACTAACGGAATCAAGAACAGAATTTTCGCTCAGCACTAAGTAGAACTGACCTTTGAAACAAATGGTATTGCAAATTCCTTGGCCTTGTATCACTTGCTGCTTCTCTCAAGGATTCTGCTTCTGGGGTAAGTTATTATTGGACTAGCTGCTTCCATTAAAGGAAGAATAGGTTTTGTGGCCATGGTAGATTTAGAAAGTTGAAGTCTCCAAGATAAGAAGGCAAATCCAGCACCTGTAGAGTCTCACTGTTCTGGATGATGTGACTCGTGAGTTCTGACTCATGAGTTATTTTAGGTTGGCAATGCTAGACAAGGTGTATGAGGTGCAAAGTCACATCCACCTCCTGAGATCAAGAACTGCTGTGATACCACCATTTAGTGAAATTCCAGGGGTCTTTCAGAGAACTGAGCACTTTTGCCACTGGGCACATACCCAAACACTAAGAACTGACACTCACCTTTGTCACCTTCAGTTCTGGGACTTTCTGAGCCCATACAGGCACCAAGACAATAACCTCCACGGAGTCTTTTACTAGGAAGAGAAAGGGGCAGGGCAGGGGGGGAACCGGTACAGAGAAAGAATATAAGCACATTTCTAGCCCCAAGAACACTTCTTTGAATAATATGGATATCRAATGTCTTTCAGTGTATTGTACTTAGAGGGAAAGGAGATTGAGGAAGGAATTATTGGTGAACTAACCACCTTCCTGAATCTTGCAAATTTTCATTTAAAAAGATCTCCCAAAAGAGCAAGTTACCACCATTTCTGTACTCAGTGACTGAAATGGTGGAGAACGGATACCAGTAGATGGAGCTACAGCCACAGAAAGCACTTCACTGCCGGCAAAGAGTAGCTTTAGGGACATCTTCGGCCAGTTATACTTCAAGGCTTTTACATACTATGACTTCTAGTTAAGCAAAGCTCCCAGGAATCCAGTTAGAAACACTTACTATAACCTATGTGATTGCTTTGAAAGAATGGGGACTATGTCTTCATCTTTTTACTATGGAAGACGTAACAACAGGCTGGTCTTATACACTGTTTCATACTTCTGTCAGGATGCTTATGGTAAACATTTCATATTTATCTGGTATGATCCCAGTACACTGATACTTSCTAACAGCAAAGATCTTTTTCTAAGGAGCTGAGAGGGAGCTGGAGACAATATTTGTCTCTTTTCGCTACAGGATTCAATTGGCTTCATTCTCCTCTCAGACCTCTGTAAATCATACAGTACTGAAATCCATGGAGCTACACTAAGTTAGACAAATGGGAATTATGTTTCACACACTAAGGGGTTTTTGGAAGGATTTCTTTTCCCTGGGGAGTTACGAATGTTGACGAAGACAACTCCATTACAATGGCAGCCAAACCAGCTCATACCACAGAGACAGATATCTCTGACTTTGCRGGTGGCACTAAACTCTTTTAGATCRTTAAATTCTGTGCAAGTGGGGAGGGTTTCACATGAATGAGTAAGCACAAGAGGTGGCAGATGAGCTTTAGTGTAGATAAATATAGGACAATGCATCTAGGAAAAATGATCTATTCCATTGTTGCTGCTGTCAAACTTGGAATTGACAGTCAGAGCTCAGGAAAGAGGTTGTGGAGCCACTGCTGGTGGGTCTCTGAAACCATCAGCTCGATGTGTAATGGCAAGCAAAAAGTGAATAAAATGTTGGACATCGTGCCACAGAGTTAGTCATTAAGACCAAGGCAGAGGGTGTAATGCTGTTGATACTTATAAAACTGGTGCATTCAGATCTTAAGGGCAGAGTTAAAGGGCAGCAAAAATGGTCAAAGGTTTGAAGCTGCTGTCTAATACAGGAACTATTTTGGAGAGAAGATGGCTGAGGAGGTATATAATGAAGATTTTAAAATCACAGAATCGCAGAATGTTTGAGGTTGGAAGGGACCTCTGGAGATCATCTAGTCCAACATCCCTGCTCAAGCAGAGTCACCTAGAACACGTTACACAGGATTGTGTCCGGGCAGGTTTTGAATATCTCCAGAGAAGGAGACTCCACAGTGTCTCTGGACAACCTGTTCCAGTGCTCTTTCACTCTCACTGTGAAGAAATTTTTCCTTATATTTAGGTGGAACTTCCTGTATTTCAGTTAGTGCCCACTGCCTCTTGTCCTGCTGCTTGGCACCATTGGAAAGAGTCTGGCCCCATCTTCTTGACACCCTCCCTTAAGGTATTTGTACACGTTGATAAGATCTCCTCTCAGTCTTCTCTTCTCCAGGCTAAACAGTGACGAATGTRTTGGTTAAGCTGAACATGTAACTGTTGTTCACCAGATCCTGGTATGGGATTTAGCAGGTACTTAATGCAACTAGCAAAAGATTAGTTTAAAACAGATAAAAGAAGATACTTCCTTACACCACAAGCATTGAGTTTTTGGACCTTGAGCCACAGGAGGTTGTGGATGCAGACAGTATTAGCCTGTTCAAAAAGGTGTTAGACAAATTAATGGATCYGTATGCTAAAGGGTTGAAGCAGGAATGTATCTCCTCTTGCCACAAGTTAGCTGAATGACCTGCCGGTGGGCATTTCTTACAACCAGGAAAGCACTTTGTGATTTCTTCCAAGTGGGAAAGTTTCTACATCCTGACCTGCAGTGCTGACCTACCATACAGTCTGACCCATGTGCTCCATCACTACTTCGCCAAGATACTGTGCGCATTCCACAGACAGAGGCCTGAGGCCAACCAGCCAGCCAAATTAGTATTTTTAGGGAAAGGTACAACTTGTATGTCCCAGCATAAACACAGCTTCTTGATTTGGTACATATGAATAACAGTGTTGGCTCCTGGTTCTTCACATGGCAATGGAAGAACAAAAGGTAAAATCAGGTCACGTTCTTAAACACATTTTTGGGAACAATAAATGAATACAATACATGCTGCCCAAGTCAGCTGAGAAAATTCTATCTTATCCTTTAACTACTTCTCTTCAGACTTTCCCAAATCAAATTTTCAGCAGCAACAAACTCTTTGTCAATAGTGACAAACTCTAAGCTAAGTACAAATACAAGGCTATTGAAAAAGATAATTCACGGACAGGAAGTTTTTTACAATCTGTGGATTTTCTTGTCCTCACCAAAATACTTCCTGTCCTGTCTCTTCTCTCCTCCTTTATTACCTTTTCTTCTGCAATTATTTGAGGGCTCAACTGCCTGTATACACAGGCTCATACATGCAAATACACACACATCTATAGCTGCTCATAATTTTCACCATGTAAGTCCTGGTCTCCCCTAGGATCCTAGTTCAAACCTCTAACCACTTTTCATGCTGCACCTTTGGTTTTTGTACAGTCCCAGGCTCCTCTGTGTAGAGCTTTCAGCCCCAGTATACCTCACTAATGTATCATCCCTGCTTCTCCTCCTATTCCTCATCTCACTTCTGTTCTTCCCTCTTCTCAGCCCAGACCAACTCATCACTTTTGTTACATACAAGACAGAGAACTTTTCTGCTATGCTAGCTGTCCCACTTGCACTGAATAACTAATATTGCTTGGGTAAAGTGTGTGGATGCTGGTGGGACTTCACAACCCAGAGGTGAGGGTAATTTTGCTCTGATTTCACAAGATCTTACAATCTCACRCCAAATAAGTCTGACCTGCTGCTCCCTCAACCCTTCTTCAGTGGTTTTTGCCCTTCTTGCTCTTGCACTTCGGCATCTAAGCAGTAASACATCTTGGAGAGAGGAGGATCTTGTCTTGGGGTAAGACATGCTCCAGATTTGCAGAGATAAGCACCAAACCTACTCTGGGATTCTGCTTGGAGCTACAGGAGTTCAGCACCTAGCTGGGCACTGGGGCGGACACTTTGCACGTGTGCCCAGGTGCAGACACACTGTTGTCTGAGTGGCTTGACTGTGGGTTATTGAACAGCTGAATTCAGGCAACCAGTCATTCTGCTTCTGTGAATGCCAGTAGTGTTAGAGTTAATTAGGACCTAGGAGTCAGATAGATCCCTTCCTTTCCCCTGTAGACCACAAAGCTGCTCAGTAATACAGTTGTAGGATTTTTTTTTTCACCTTTGGCAAAGAATTGCATTTTTTTGTAATTACTCTTTTAGAAATGATTGAATCACTTTTGATTAAACCCTCCTCAGATAATTCAGTCAAAAATAAGCACCCAGCATAGGGAATTTCAGCCCAAATGGTTTAAAATCTGGTAGAGTCTAAGCAACTGAAAAAATTCTTTCAAASGGAAATGATACATTATCTTAATTACAGGCAGTGTTTCCTACTCAGTTATCACCTCTTTGACCCCTCAACCTAAATGAGTCCCCTTGGGGGGGGTGTCATAGAGACAGGGTAGACAACAAAACACAAGTTGGGTTGGGGGGCCTCCAACGGGTGCATGCAGCTGGGGATGTGCGTTTGGGACATGGCTATGGGCGACCCCCGTACACCCTTCCTGGGAAACCTGCAGGCATGACCACCTCTTYGAAATGCCTGTGCACCAATGCACGCAGCACGGGGGGCAAACAGGGGTCTGTGTGCAATCGCAGGGCCATGATTTCATTGCAATCACAGAGACTTGGTGGGATAGCTATCATGACTGGAATGTTGTCATGGATGGAYATGTGCTTTTTAGGAAAGACAGGCCAGTGAGGCGAGGTGGTGGAGTTGCTTTTTATGTGAGAGAGCAACTGGAATGCATTGAGCTCTGCCTGGGGTGGAGGAGGAGGAGGCAGTCGAGAGCTTATGGGTAAAGGTCAAAGGGCAGGCCAACATGGGGGACACTATTGTGGGTGTCTACTACAGGCCACCTGACCAGGAAGAGAAAGTTGATGAGGCCTTCTATAGACAGTTGGAGGTAACCTCACGATCACAGGCCCTGGTTCTCATGGGGGACTTCAGCCACCCTGACATCTGCTGGAGGGACCACACAGCAAGGCACAAACAGTCCAGGAAGCTCCTGCARTGCATTGATGATAACTTCTTGTCACAAATGGTGGAGGAGCATAYGAGGAAGGGTGTCCTGCTGGACYTTGTCCTTACCAGCAGAGAGGACTGGTTAGAGATGTGAAGGTTGGGGGCAGCCTTGGCTGCAGTGACCATGAGTTGGTGGAGTTCAGGATCCTGCAGGAAAGAAGTAAGGCAACAAGCAGGWTTGCAACCCTGGACTTCAGAAGAGCWGGCTTTGGTCTCTTCAGACACCTAATTGGTGGAGTCTCATGGGTTAAGGCCCTAGAAGGAAGGGRRGTCCAGGAGAGCTGGCTAGTATTCAAACATCACTTCCTCCAAGCTCAAGAGAGGTGTATCCTTCTGAGTAAGAAGTGCAGCGTAAGGGGCAGGAGACCTGCATGGGTGAGCAAGGAGCTCTTGGCCAAATTCAAACAGAAGAAGAAAAYACACAGAATGTGGAAGAGGGGACAGGCTACTTGTGGGAATTACAGGAATGCAGCCAGAGTATGTAGAGGTGCGTCAACGAAAGCTAAGGTCCAGCTGGAATTGAGTCTGGCAAGGGATGTTAAGGGCAACAGGAAGGGCTTCTTCAAATATGTCAGCAGCAAGAGGAGGACTAGGGAAAACGTGGGCCCACTACTGAATGGGGCAGGGACCCTGGTGACAAGGGATACAGAGAAGGCAGAGTACTGAATGCCTTCTTTGCTTCAGTCTTCACTGCTAAGGGCAGCCCCCAGGAATCCCAGAGCCTGGACATGAGGGAGAAAGTCTGAAGAAAGGAAGACTTTCCTTTGGTTGAGGAGGATAGGATTAGAGACCTTCTGGGCAGGCTAGACATCCACAAATCCATGGGCCCRTATGGKATGCACCGACGGGTACTGAGGGAGCTGGCAGATGTTGTTGCCAGGCCGCTCTCCATCACCTTTGAAAGGTCCTGGAGAACTGGAGAGGTGCCTGAGGACTGGAAGAAAGCCAGTGTCACTCCAGTCTTCAAGAAGGGCAAGAAGGAGRACTACAGGCAACTACAGGCCGGTCAGCCTCACCTCYRWCCCTGGMAAGAGGATGGAACAGCTCATTCTGGATGTCCTCTCCAGGCATACGGAGGAAAAGAAGGTGATCAGGAGTAGCCAGCATGGATTCACCAAGGGGAAAATCCTGCTTAACCAACCTGATAGCCTTCTATGGTGGAATGAGTGGCTGGGTAGATGAGGGGAGAGCAGTGGATGTTGTGTCCCTTGACTTCAACAAGGCTTTTGACACTGTCTCCCATAACATCCTCCTAGACAAGCTCTGGAAGTGTGGGTTAGATGAGTGGACAGTGAGGTGGATTGAGAACTGGATGAAAGGCAGAGCTCAGTAGCGTGGAGTCTAGCTGGAGGCCTGTGGCTTGTGGCGTCCCCCATGGCTCAGTCCTGGGGCCCATCCTGTTCAACTTACTCAGCAATGACATGGATGAGGGGACAGAGTGCCTCCTCAGCAAGTTTGCAGATGATACCAAGCTGGGAGGAGTGGCTGATACACCCGAGGGCTGTGCTGCCATTCAGAGAGACCTGGACAGGATGGAGAGTTGGGCGTAGAGGAACCTCATGAGGTTCAACAAGGGCAAGTGCAGAGTCCTGCACCTAGGGAAAAATAACCCTCGGCACGAGTACAAGCTGGGGGCTGACCTGCTGGAGAGCAGCTCTGCAGAGAAGGACCTGGGAGTGCTGGTAGATGACAAGCTGACCATGAACCAGCAGTGTGCCCTTGTGGCCAAGAAGGCCAATGCTATCCTGGGGTGCATTAGGAAGAGTGTTGCCAGCAGGTGGAGGGAGGTAATCCTGCCCCTCTCCTCAGCCCTGGGGAGGCCTCATCTCGAGTCCTGTGTCCAGTTCTGGACTCCCCAGTACAGGAGAGACATGGAGCTACTGGAGAGAGTCCAGCATAGGGCTACAAAGATGATCAGAGGGCTGGAGCACCTGCCCTATGAGGAACGGCTGCAAGAGCTGGGCCTCTTCATCCTGGGGAAGAGAAGACTGAGGGGGGATCTGATCAATGTGTMCAAGTACCTGAAGGGAGGGTGTCAAGGGGACGGGGAAAAACTCTTTTCAGTTGTCCYATGTGACGGGACAAGAGGCAATGGGCAGAAATTGAAGCACAGGAAGTTCCGCCTGAGCGTGAGGGGGAATTTCTTCCCCGTGAGAGTGACAGAGCACTGGCAYAGGTTGCCCACAGAGGTTGTGGAGTCTCCTTCTCTGGAGATCTTCAAGGCCCACCTGGATGCAACCCTGTCTACCATGCTCTAGGTGACCCTGCTGAGCAGGGAGGTTGGACTAGATGATCTCCAGAGGTCCCTTCCAACCTTACTGATTCTATGATTCTACGACACCGAAGGAATACTGCCTTTTTTGGATAAAATTTCAGCTGCATGATCATCACTGAAAAATGCTTGCATTGTTAAGACCAAAATTTSTCAATTATAGCGTACATGGCATTTTCCTGAAGTAAATGAGAATGTGGTTTGCTGTTCAGACTGTCTGAGTGATAGAAGTATTTGCCACAGTTTTGAAATCTGCCCCCTCTCTGGAAACTGTGCACTGCTTTCTTTGAAGTTCAAAGCTGAGGACTTCCCTTCGGCTGACACAAGGCAGCCTTTGATTTCAGCAGTGCTATGCCAATCTACAACAGATCAGATCTTTCAATAAAAGGCTTTTTAAAGTTTATGTTCTCTCTTTCTTTACAGAGCAACCAGCATGAGGGTGACATCTCTGATGCTGTCTGTTGGCTCACAGCAGTGGTTCTCCAGGCAAGACATGAGCACTAGCCCAGCAAAGGCAGGGTGATAGCCACCACAGTGGCTCAGAGCCTTAGTCTGCCCAAAATCATGTCACTGAATCASAGGATCACAGAGTGGTTGACCTTGGAAGGGACCTCTGAAGACYATCTAGTTCAACCTCCCTGCTCAAGCAGGGTCACCTAGAGCACATTGCCCAGGACCCTCTCCAGTTGTGTCAGGCAGAAGGGCACTTCCAGTGCCAGGGTTTCAGAGAGGTTCACAATAACATGACTCCTCTGAGAGCATCTTTTTTTTATTCAGCTATGCATTGAAGGGTAGCAAGTCGCCTTTAGATACAGTATAACTACTCGGCCTCCTGGATTGTCTATAATAGGAGACACGGCTGACCTGGAAAGCTTGCCATTTTCCAGCCCACTGGCTTTAAAAGTAATGTCATCCAAAGGGAGATGAATGACCTTCTAGCTCAAGTTACTGTGCTGGTAACACACATAAACAAAGACTGAAGCTAGAGGGTGAAGAATTTAACCAAAAAACAGGTTCTATGGAGAAGTCCTTTCCTTCTTATCTTTTATTAAGTCTCAAGATAAAAGCTTTTACCTAAGTGAGTAACTTCTGTTTTAGCCCTACTTTTACCTAAGTGGATTAAACTCACCTCTCCCACTGCCAAAAGAGGTCTTCAAACACCCTTTCACCCGGGCTGCAGCGACTCACACTCGCACACCCACACAAACCATGCCGGTTGCTCCACCGTGGCAAGGACGCGGCAGCGTGCCCCGTCCCAGGCTGCTGGCCCTGCAGAGGACATGCTTCCTCAAGAGAGCTGGCAGTTCCCTCAGCGGACACGGACAGACTGTGCTCAGCAGCACGTCCAGCAAAAAGGGCAAAAAATGGATTTCAAATATTTCCTATCTTTAGCATTTGAAAAATATTGACTTTCCAGCGCAATAGTGTGCCCCTTGTGGCTCACGCTGCAGTTCAGTCCAACTGTCCTCTGTGATGTTCTGCCCGCAGTACAACAAACGTCACCAGGAAAAGAAAAACAGCTTGTCYCCTTGATAGCAACAAACAAGTGAACTGGAAACATGAATTGAAATTGTACTGTGCTTTTTTTTTTCAGCAGATTCTTTTATATTAAGTGGCCTAAAATGATAGTGTAAAGTTCAATGAAATAGAATAATGGTCAACCTTGTTGGTATCTGCTTTGATTAGCCCAGGTAGAGATGTCGTATTTACCAGCAATGTTAGTAAATTTTAGTAACTGCAGAATAGGGAAAAAGACTTTCCCAGAGCTACATATCTTTCTGGTTTCTTTGTTTAGACTCGAGGTTTCAACTAATTCAGTATCAAAGAAACCAAACTGAAATATGAAAAATGTGATTTCTTGGAAACAAGCAGTTGTGGAAAGAGCAGGACTCAGGTCTGAGGACTGTAACTGGAAAATAATAATTTCTCTAAGGCTCACTGAGATGTATGGCCAAATCCCCACGCTCACTGAGACGTATAGCCAAATACCCAGTGTCCTTAAAGTTAAAAGAGAAATATTCTGTCTAATCTATCTTGAACACTTCTCCTGGGACATTTTTCCCTCTCACGGTGTTCATTTCTGTTTGTGTCATTCCTGGAAAGGGGATTCTTTTTTAGGTATTTTCTAATTTTGTGGTGGGGATTGTGGATTTTGGTGAAGTGCCAAAGTTTAAAGACTTTCAACATTGATAGTTTCTAAGAAAGAAATTATGTCAGACAGACTCTCTTGCCTTATATGACACTTGATCTGAGATTTACTGTCATTTTTTCTAGAGTGCAGTAGGAAAGCTGTATTATTACTGATAGCCCAGACTGTAGTTCATCCTCCAATTAGTCCTTCATCATTTTGGCCCACAGAGGAACAGAAAACATTGCACATCTAAGAAAATCTAGCGCATCAGTAGTGGCGGTTACCATTTCAGTTAATTCAGGGAYGTATTTTTAAAAGTATTATGTGGTGTAAAATGTGTTTACTCCACCATTTTTTAAGTCATGAAGGATGAGCTCCTCAGAGGACCRATAAAACATTAGGGATAGAAAGCAGGCATGCAAATCCATTCAGTCATTAATATGCTTTGACTTCTCCAAAGCACCTTCCAACCTAGGTTAATCAGAAGCAGTGAGAGGGAAAGAGGGTTAGAAAGGTGCATAAATGCATACAAGTCAGAACAAAACAGAGTCCCAGTCCCAACAATTTTCTATTCCTGTGYGGCAGTTGCTGAAATCACCTTGCATTTCACAGTCCCTTGCTATTGAGCACACTGGTGACAGCTGACAAGACCTAGGATTTATAAAGGCCATAAGCTAACACACCAGCAGAGATTATTTGATCTGAGCCCTTCCTGCAGAGAAGTGGTGACTTTCCCCGTCGCATGACTAAAGCACACGTTGTTCCCCCCTTGCTACGCTTTGAGCCATGTCTATCTGAGACCAGGCCTGAAAGAGGCAAGGCTCTCCCATCTCCTGCGAAATGCTGGTCGGGATTTGCTATTCTATCTGCAAAGCTATTCCAGAGGGGCTGGGAGAAAGGTGTCAGGTAAGTTGCTTCCCACTGAATGGTGCGGTAGAGGACTTCCAAGCCTCTCTTCCTCCCTTCCGAGGGAGAGCAGTATACACTAGCCAGTAATTATCAATGAAATCCTTGGAATAAATTAGTGTCTTTAGAGGATACTGTGAAGAAAATCATCTGGCAAAGCACATTTATGGCAAGACACTATTGCAAACAGTTACATTTTCGATAAGGTCTCTTCCTCCATCCTATTCATTTTCCTAAGCAATTTAAATCATTTTTTCTCCTTTTGGCCTGAGTGCTTAGCTGATAATTTGAGCTGTGAAAGGTCATTTCCCTTAGAATGAGAAACTATTAATGCGAGTCAWGGATACTCTCCGAAGTATCTTGCCTCCAGACTGGTAATTTTTGAAAACAGTCACAGCTTGATAGGATTTTTAGCAGCTTCATTAACAACATGGATGATGGGACCAACTACTCCCTGAGCAAGTTTGCAGGTGACACAAAAACTGAAAAGAGCGCTTGATACACCAGACGGGTATGCAGCCAKTCAGAGCGACCTTGACAGGCTGGAGAGATGGGCCCACAGGAACCATATGAAGTTAAGCAAACGGAAAGTCCTGCCCCTGGCAAGTGAATAACAGTGTGCAGCAGTACAGGCTGGAGGCTGACTGGCTGGAAAGCGGCTTTGCAAAAAAGGCCGGGAGATCTGGCAGACAAGCTGWCTATGAGCCAGCAATGTGCCCTTGTGGCAAAGAAGACCTCCTAGGCTGCATTAGGCAGAGCATGCCAGCAGGTCGAGGAAGCTAATCCTTCCCCTCTACGCAGCCTTGGTGAGGCATATCTGGAGTGCTGTCTCCAGTACTGATCTTCCCAGCACAYGAGACATGGAGCTACTGGAGCAAGTCCAACAYAGGCCTACAAAGATTTAGGAACTAGAGCATCTCTCATGTGAAGAAAGTCTGAGAGAGCTGGGACTGTTCAGCCTGGAGAAGAAAAGGTGCAGGAGGATCTTACCAGTGTGTATAAATATCTGAAGGGAGGCTGTAAAGAAGACAGTGCTAGACTCTTCTCAAAGGTGCCCAGCGACAAGACAAGAAGCACTGGGCACAAACTGAACCACAGGACGGTCCATCTGAATCTAAGGAAAAACCTCTTTACTATGAGAGTAACTGAGCACTGGAACAGGTTGCCCAGAG
The DNA here is from genome assembly GCF_003343005.1 of Rhea americana. Lineage (NCBI taxonomy): Eukaryota > Metazoa > Chordata > Aves > Rheiformes > Rheidae > Rhea > Rhea americana. The sequence goes on from NW_028185037.1 coordinate 11,179,953, forward strand.
AAGTCTCTATCCTTGGAGATATTCAAACTGTGAGCAATCTGCTGTAGTTGACTCTACTCTAAGCAAGGGGGATGGACCAGAGACCTGCAGAAGTGGCTTCCCACCTCGGTGATTCTGAGACTTTGGTAACACAGGCAAAGCAAACATCATGAGTGGAAAAGCTTCAATGAAACTTGAGTTACACCTGGAAGGATTGCATTCACACAGCTAAACAGCAGGAGCACGATATAAGATTGGTCACAGGGTACAGTATTTGTCAATGCAAGTGGTCTTCAGTAGATTATCTTCTTAACAGCAGGACCACACAGCACTGTCAAGGGAGAGGGCAAGTGCAGAGTCCTGCACCTAGGGAAAAATAACCCTCGGCACGAGTACAAGCTGGGGGCTGACCTGCTGGAGAGCAGCTCTGCAGAGAAGGACCTGCGAGTGCTGGCGGATGACAAACTGACCATGAGCCAGCAATGTGCTCTTGTGGCCAAGAAGGCCAATGGTCTCCTGGGGTGCATTAGGAAGAGTGTGGCCAGCAGGTGGAGGGAGGTGATCCTGCCCCTCTACTCAGCCCTGGGGAGGCCTCATCTCGAGTCCTGTGTCCAGTTCTGGACTCCCCAGTACAGGAGAGACATGGAGCTACTGGAGAGAGTCCAGCGTAGGGCTACAAAGATGATCAGAGGGCTGGAGCACCTGCCCTATGAGGAAYGGCTGCGAGAGCTGGGCCTCTTCAGCCTGGGGAAGAGAAGACTGAGGGGGGATCTGATCAATGTGTACAAGTACCTGAAGGGAGAGTGTCAAGGGGATGGGGAAAAACTCTTTTCAGTTGTCCTATGTGACGGAACAGGAGGCAATGGGCAGAAATTGAAGCACAGGAAGTTCCGCCTGAGTGTGAGGGGGAATTTCTTCCCCGTGAGAGTGACGGAGCCCTGGCACAGGTTGCCCACAGAGGTTGTGGAGTCTCCTTCTTTGGAGATCTTCAAGGCCCACCTGGATGCAACCCTGTCTACCATGCTCTAGGTGACCCTGCTGAGCAGGGAGGTTGGACTAGATGATCTCCAGAGGTCCCTTCMAACCTTACTGATTCTRTGATTCTATSAGACCCAGTTGGACGAAGCAGTCCTCAGCACTACACTTCARCAGTTTCAGACCTACCAAATAAGCCTTAAATCTCTTCTCTCTGTGCACATGAAGCCAATCTGACATATATGATGTACTGTATATGCACTGCTGAGGTAGTGAGACTTGTCTCACTCATTGCAGCACGATCCTTCTGTGCAAGGCTCAGGAGCTGTTTGAGACAGCTTTAGGTCTGTGAGCTGAATTCTCTAATAAAGGTCTCCCACCTTTATTTCCTACTGTTGCACTCAGACTACTTTTCATTTCAACTGATTTGTCCTTGAGTATTTCTTTTGGTTATTTCTCTTTTTGTTTCTCCACTCATGGAATGTTCCTCTAACCTTTAAAAGAGTATATGGTAAATTTTACATATATATATATATATGTATGTATGTATATGTATATGTATATGTACACACACACATTTATAAAAGGAGCATGATTTTACTACCATGGTTAAGAATAACAGTGATCTTAGGAAGTCTTACCTTGTACCTTGTGTCTACTCCAATGCTGAAGTGTACATCAAAATCCAAAATCTGGAGGAATGAAGGGAAGTCATTATTACTTTTTCTAAGAAAATACCATTTTTATTAAAAGCAGAAGGTGAGCTAATGGCASCAATGCTCTTTAAAATAATTTGGGTTTAGCATCAATAATGGAAATTTATATACTGTGGCTGGGTTATGTCTAGCACCTCTCCCATCTTTTCTGACTCTCTATAAATAAAAGTTTAAGGCCAATGAATATAATCAATGAATGATCTTAATGTTCTGCTCTCAGATTGTTTCCACTTAACAGGAAGTTCAGGTTTCCGTCAATAAATGGTTTATACTCTCCCATGCATTCTTATGTTCTGGTAAAATATATTTTATATGGATTAAGCCTTAGAGTATTTATTGAGGAAGAATAGAAACTCCACAGAAGCTGCACAGATGTGATATTTTTAAGGTTAAATTTCTTTAAAATAGCTAGCAACTTCTTTTATTTCACTATCATTTTGAATAGGATTGCTTTCAGTTTCTTGAGTAAGTCAGTGCTGGGCTCATAAACAGCCTTGAGCAGTTTTAGACTGCCTGAAATGCTATTCTGAGATCCAGATCAGAACTGACAACATACTTTGCAACCGCAGAGAGCCCCACTGCTTTCCAGGGAGCTCTGGATGGGTCTGGGAGTCTCTTTGCAAGGATCAAACCTAGGGACTGGGTCTTCAACTGCTCCAGGCAGCTTGACTCCAGACACAAAAAATGATCAGCCAGTGTCTCAAACACTGTATGTCTGGCACGTTTTTTCCACTCTTTAATAGCATCAAAACCTGGATCCTCAAGAACTGAAAAACATGGTGGGAAAAGAAGACATGTCAGCAGCTCCTAATGAATCTGATTTACTACGTGTAAAGAAAAACATCATCCATTTTTTWAAAAAATCCACATAGCTATTTTGCTGAGAACAAATTTTCTCAACAAATTAAACACTTTCTACTTTACAAGGAACACAAACCACTGTTGAGTGTAAATACAATATAGCCTGCTGAAATACTGAGAGAGATAAAAACCTAAGCATTCCTGCAGGAGTGAACTCTAAAAATTAAAGAGCTGGAATTTTCCAAGTTCATTTTCTTAAAACTCCTCCAGTATCTATAATGAGCCCTTTATCACTGATTTCTTCAAACACTTGATGGCTTTTTGGTACTGGCTATAGGAAAATCCTCTGCTCATTCTTGCCATTTTCTTTCCAGTCATCCAGAGGAAGGTTTCTTAACAGTCTTTCCTCATCTACTCTTTATTCATTCTCCATATATTACAAATATTTCCTACTTTGTCCGGGTTTCTGCTTAAGTACTCAGTGCATAAATTCCAAGTGACAAGCCAGGTGCTCGACAGGGCTRGAAGAGGAACCAAACTGTTCCTGCTCATGAGTGCAGGGACATCTCTCCCTTTTGATCTGAGGTAGGATCAATTTTGATCTGAGGTGGACCTGTTACCAAGCATCCTTGCKCCTCTGCCCTGGGAGGACATCTGTGATGGATGAGCGGAGCTGGCAAGGACCACTGCGAGGGGAAGCTATGGAGAAGTACTTAAATTCATTTCTCACATAGGTTCTCTGGCCATGGGCTTGCTGTGGAGGAGACGGAGCTAGTTACAGAGATGTCTTTTAAAAAAATGTAGCAGGTGGAAAGCTTATAAATATATTAAAAAAAAAACACTGTAGAAGCCTACTGCCAAAATCTTAAACAAGGGAATTTCCAAYAAGAAGCCGCTTGGTTTTACCCTGGGTGTCTGTTCAGCCTTCCGCATCATCCAAACACTGTCTCATTACTGCCCACAAGTAGCAAGATGCCTTACCTGCTAAGCACTTACCTACGCAGCACATCACTGCATGTGTTGTTCCTGAAAAAGAAGGCAAGGGTATGAGTGAAGCAAAACAATGCTTGGTTTGTTCACTCTGAACCTGGGGGGAARGAGGCTTTGGGGCAAAAAGTGGAGTATTCTTGGCATCCATTATGGTAATTTTTTCTAAAATTCCTCTCATTTTTTGCAACCTAGTCTAGGCCAAGAATAAGAAAAAAAATGTACTGTTTGGGAGTATTACAGTAATACCTAGAGATAAGTTGTCTCTGGCAGAGATTATTTTAGCAGGATCCAGAGAGGATTTAAAATCCAAATAGAGGAAGGAAATCAGCCCCACAATCTATTTCAGCTAGTGGCAGAGGTAAGTCAGGCTTCTCAGCAGCAGCACACAAGAACTCTCTCCAAAGAGACTTCTCTCTAATCTCAAATATCTCTAAGATGGCATTTTAACCGGGGATTATATTGTGGCTCCTCCTTTTGAGAGCCTGCATGGACATAAAGAGTCCTCAGCCACATAAATACTTTCTTGTACTGTGCCTCCAGACCTCAGGAGCATGCAACAAAGGAGAAAGCCAGGGAGGCATAACCAGCACTTTCCTTCCTCTCAGCTCCTTGTTTGCTGATCAAAGATCTGTGACAATAGATGCAGTCTCAGCTCTGCTTCGAGAGCTTTTCCTATAGAGATAAGTCAGTATCCCAGCAGAAAAAAAGCTCAAGCTACTGATAAGAGCTCCTACTGTGGGATCCTCCGGGAATGTGAAGTTACAGACCATCTCCTAGACTGATCTATGCCCAAAGACAGAATATGGCTTTGCAGAGTTTCATGTCTTCATCTATTCAGCATCTGTCTCCTGCTTTCATGTCAGGCTTGAGAGCATACCAGGTAATGCATTTTGCAATGCCATCACCTGTGCCATGAAAGAAAGATTTAGGTGTGGTTGTACTGGTGCATTTCTGCAGGTACAATTTAAGTTGTTCTGTCACATCTGATGTCTTGTTGCCAGCACTGGCAGAACTCCTCGCAGCTGTAGCTCATGCAACTGGAGACATGAAAAGCAGAGTGTCTAATTAAAAAGGCACTGAAAACACAGGTCTCTAGATCATGTGCTTGTCATGCATATGCCAGACTCCTTTTACCAGCAGAATCATGTTGCTAATCTATTTGCAGGACTTGATTTATGAAGATTAATAAGACAGCCAAATTATGTCAACTTATGGCAAAACCCATGTATTTTTCTTTTAGTTCAGATTCCAAAAAGTTATTTTCTTTTTCATAAGGCTATTTTTAATGGCAGAACATATGTGTACCCTACCCAGTCTTGCCTTGAATGCCAGGACAGCTCAAAGCACTGCAATTATGTGACCCTCTAAAAGTTCAAAAAAATGGTACTCACCAATAGTTAATATTTATTAGCCATTTCTATTCCTGGACACAGGAAAGTATCACAGTGATATCTCCCCAGTCTTAGTGCTTTGCACAGAAATCCCGGGTTTCTATTCCACTTCTGTCTTCACATCCTTCTCAATGTCAGCTGGAAGATCCTGATGTCATTTGCTAGGAAGCCCAATTCTGTTAAATCCCTAGAAATAAATATAGAAATAAATGGAAATCTGTGTATTAAACATCATGATTCTTGACAATCTACATTCTCATTGTTTCTTCTACCATCTCCTTAAGCACAAACCAAGGATGTGTGTAGCCATAAACCTATATGCAATGTTGTTATCTGCACCCATACTGTTTGGAGAAGTACTCATAAGGCTGGACTTTAGGCCAAACTCAACACCTATCCATATTATATGCCCTCAGGAGTATTTTGGAGTTATTTCTGAGATAATTCATTGGATTCTTCTAAGTGAGACAGTCCCTGGCTATTTGCTGTGCTTTCAAGCATATTCAAGGTAAAGGGCATCAGCCTTTGGCGCACCCTTCGTTGATGTCTTTCTCCCTGTAGTGTTATCATATGACCAGCAGCAGACATGAAAGTCACTCCTTGAGGAGTAAAAGTGAAGAAGTCTTTCTTGGGAAATCCCCTGCCACYCAACACTAAGATACCTACATCGCTGCAGCCTGTGTTTAGGTTTCTCACATCCTGTAAATCTAAATTAAAGCAAAGACAATATATATATCATTTTTTCAGTCTTGACAGTACACTGGCCGTCAGGCTTCTCTCAAGACCAGTTTAGGTGYGATGTTGGTGTAGGAACGAGAGGACCTCTTCTAAAATATCCTTCATGTAACATTTTGGACCAAATGTTACAAAAAATTCATTTATAAGAGAAGAGGAGAAGAATGCATCCCTCACATGCATTAATGCAAAATCTCAGACAGTTCTCTAGAAAAAAAGAAAAGAAACCAGACCTGTGACAGCATCTGTGCATTTATTTTTTATCTACATATATATGTTTCTTCTGCTCATCAAACTAGTCATTTTTCTTCCCTAATCCGGGAGTTAACTGGTAAATAAACATACCCTTCGARTCTAGAAATCACAGATTCCCCCAAACCAATGACATTGTCTTAAGATTTATTTGAAAAGCTGGACTTTATAGACCAAGATTCAAAAATTTTGGCTGCTTATATTAATCTTACTACCATGTAAACCTGTCTTTGAAAAGATTGAATAAATTCTTATAATAGTTCTCCATATTATAGTAGTTTTCCATATTCCTGCTTCCCCTGCTGCCAGCAGTATTGGCTAATAAACTATGTATACAGCAGTCTTCAGAAAAATACAGTAGCCAACTATAAACCCTCAGGAGTTGAACAATTTTAACATTCCAACTGTATTATTCCAATTTCAAAGTGATTCTCATTCCAATTTCTTCCTTGCTTGGGACTTTTAATATCTGATCCCACTGAAGTGACTCTGAAAGATATCATATTGACATCTTTGACGCAATTGCGTGATAGAACAAAGAGGAATGAAAACCTATTGTTTTACGGAGGAAGAAGTAAAAGTAGTGATTTAAATTAATCTCTTTTTTTTGCAGTAAATAGCTAGAGGGAGAGAGACACAATTCATCAGCACTTTATTTAAATTGCTGTATCTTCATTTTTATGTGAACCATTACATGTTTATTCCTGTAGTTGTGCAGACTACATACTTACCAAGTACATGGGCGCAGTCAACATTTGGGTCTGCTTTGGCTGAATGTTTTGGACTATTGCAATCTTCYGATAATAGAGCCAGAGGGAAACACCTTTCACTATATATGTAAGGCAAGAAATGCTCASTAATAATAAATGAAYCTGGTRTTTGTCTCAYCTTTTCCATTTTCAAAAACCTRAGTAAATATTAATTATTTAGTTCTRACTCTGCTTCTTTGAAGGAAAAAAGCAGATAACTTTATGTCCATTGCACAGATGGGAAGACAGAGGCAGAAATAAAACACATCACACAACATACATTTAATTAGAAGTCAGAAATCTTTATCACTTGACCCTGAATATTCAGCAGAGTGATCAAGATGAACTAGTGTATGTTTGGAATGTCATAATGACTCATTTCTCATGTCCTGTGAGTATAGTGCAATAGAAGTATATTAGGGCTCATTACCACATACTGAATATTATGTACTACTTCTGAAGTCCATAACAACTCTGGCCTTGGCATGATTCAAGCATATTAAAACCTGATGTTCTGATTAAATTATACTGCAGTCCATTTTTATTTATGACTTGAAATGGAAATATTCTTTGCTCAGGACTCTGTTAGCTAACTGTGGAGTACCACCTTCAGCTAATTTGATCTAGATGTCACTTTATCCCCAAAAGAGCAAAACACCTACAAATGGTGGATCACAGTAAGATGTCATACAGTGGCACAGCAGGGAGCATATCTGACAGGGAAAGCCTTGACTACAAGAAGCTGGGCTCATCTGGGGGCTACTCTACTTCACATCATCTCACTTTTAGAACATCATTGACATTTATTCAGAATGAAGAGGTTGATTATTTGGCCCTTCTACACCTCTACACTGATGTTGCTCAATATTGTTTGTGACCCAAACTTCTAAGGAAACAAAACCTGGCTGTCCAAGCCCGGGGAGTCCATGGTGCGCCCAAGCTCTTCTGCAGTTTGTACATCTCTGCCAGTGCCCCAATGGAGGCACTACTCTGAACTGCATACGCTGAATAATTTGCAGTGAGGAGAGTGTTGTCTGTTCCAGTTGCTGTACAATTAATTACATGCAGATGGCACAAACAGGTGCTTAACTACTAGCAATAACGGTCTTCTAAGTACGTGGAGGGATTTGTGGACTCATAAATTCATAAAGGCCAGAAAGGATGGTTACCACCTCATACATATTGCAGGGACAGAGATTCTCCAAACATTATTTACATCGAGCCATAACTGTCAGTAGAGCAAGCAAAGGTGAAGCTAAYCCTTTTGCCCCCTGATCTTCATTTGGCTAAGTCCCATCATGCTCAGAGAACTCAGGGGATAAACAACAGCGAGGGACATGCCCTGTTCCTGATGAACCCCTCTGCTCCACGCAGGCGCAGGCTCGAGCTGGGAATCACTCGGATGCCAGAGCAGCCTGAACGCGTTGGCCCCCACAACCTGCCTCTCTCCATGGCCGTGTTCAGATGACCACAGCCCTGCTGCCACACCGATAGCACAGCACAGCCCCGGAGTGACCGGTGGCCAAAATGTCACAGGCTGACAGTCCCTCACCAATGGTACATCTTTAGAGGAGATAGTGCAGGGTTAGCTCAAAACTCTCATAGAGTCTCTTTGCCCTTCCCAAACCTCCACYACCTTTCCCTAACGCTCACGCTTTTCCTTAGCTGCTTCAGTCCAAAGGGAGAAACACCGAACTGTGACAAGCAACTGGATTCATTGATCATTTGTTTCTTTTCACATACTTTTCCTTAGAAATGAAACTAATACACAGTGTGGGAGGTTCATCTCTCAAATTCCTGGGTGAAATTGGCTAAGTTTGAGTCAGATATGCTGAGACCCATCACATTTCCCCCTGGAAAGAGAAGAAAACATCCAAAGGTTTGAAGTCTGGTGCTACCAATATGCCCAGGGTAAGATTTTGAAACTCTATAAGCTTATTTTCAAGCAAGTAAGATCTACTGTTATTGTAGTTTGAAGGTAAACTTCAAATGAACATCCTTAAATTAATTTGGATATGAATTTAGACATACAGTTACACACACCTACTTTTAAGGACAGGGATATTGATCTTGGCAAGGCAATAAATTCCTGTAATATCTATCCACAGAATAAAGCCAAGACAATTCAAACTCGTTTATTTTTTGTCTTCACAATGTTTTGCCAAAACCATCATTTTGTTGGCCACATAATTCTGATTTATATTCAACAAGAGTAGTAAAAAGCTTTTATAGAGGAGACAGCCAGAGTGACATTTTCTTATAAATCATCATGATTTTTACTGCCACAGGATCCTGCGGCTCCACTTCAAATACAACTGTGCTGTGAAGTGTGTGGATGAAGCTGCATTCCTTCTGAATGAGAACCATGTTTCCCTCTCTCCATGAGTGGCTCACATTCCTATCAGTCTCTRGCAGATAATAACAATATCCAAACAGAAGAGTCTTTTGGAGCTGGTGTAGCAGCTTTGGGAAAACATGTTCAAAATGGGTGCCACTCTATATGGTATTGGTTTTTACCTAAGTAAGTCAGGAGGTAAGGTGCACACTGGGCTCTTTCTCTTGTGCTTCCACTGGTCACGGTATTGGGGGATGGGTTGTCCTGCTGGAAGAAGATGTAAGAACGTAGCTATAAACAGAGTATTTAACTACTGCTCTGGAATCTAGTACCCTGAGCTTTCAGTATCATCCTCTTGGCTCTTTCAACAGGTGAAGGGAATTGGGAAATGTCTATATTCACTTCTTAACACTAAAAAGGAAAATCCATCAATGACTGTTGAAATTAAAATAGTACTAACCTCTTATAAACTGTTAGGGACTTACTTTCCAAGAAGGGCTGACATTTCTGTTCCTAATCCTCTCATTTTATTGTTTGGGAACCTTTACCACTGAAGCCCTGTGTATGGAGCAGGGTCCAGAGGGCAGTGTTTGACCTGACTCTAGACTAGATTTAGGCAAAGATCCAGCCACTAGGCTCCAAATATGTTCCTGCTGTGCCAAAGTCTCATAAAGGGGTGTGATGAGACTGCAGCCACATACGAAACAGAATCTGAAAATCATTTTGTTGCAGTCTGCCCTCTTTCTCTTAATTCTGTAGATGTGACCTGAACTCAGGTAACATGGGTTTGCACTCCTAGACTAGGTCTACCTCACTCGCAGAGGCCATGTGTTCAGCCTGGCCGTGACTTGGCTCAGTGTCTGGACAAGACCTGGGCATGCTCATCCATTCCCTCACACCTTGCTTCCCAGCTGGAAAACCAGAGCGCACAGCCTGGGAGAGAGCCAGCAGATTCGCCTCTCACCCCGTGGGAGTCCAGGGCCACAGCACAAGCAGTAGCCTCACTCCCAGAGTGGTTTTCATGAATGAATCATGATTATATTTAATTTAACTCTAGATGATGGCAATCCTCAGTCATCTCCTCAATATATCACACATTTCAGTCCAACCTCTCTCCGGTATATGATATCAAATCAAAATGGAAATCTTGGTATGGGAATCCAAGCTTGGATCCAAGCTCCAAAAAACACAGTAAATATAAGAAAGTTCAGATTTAAAACCCTTGTTATAGCCAATTTCCAGGGGATTTTTCACACTTGTACCACTGTGCTAATGAAAGTGTACTGGCTGAAAGCTGCTGGCATATTTAGAAAGCTGTTCTTCCTGAGCTCTTTAAGAGTTAGAGCCCCTTTTCCCACTGCTGTAAAGACTAGCACTGCTATACATAAACAGAGATAAGTGGTGAAATCCTAGCCCCATCCAAGTCATTACGATTTTGCAGTTGACTTCATCAGGGCCATAGTTTAGGTCAGGGTGAAGGGTTTAGCTGCATGGCCTAGTGGAAAACAGAATATTTTAGGCTTTCTTTAATGTGAATCTCAGTATGAAATAATATCCTCTTTCCTGTTCCTGAAATTTCAAAGAATTTCTCTTCCACTTCTGTGACTATAAATACATCAAAGTCATGTCAGCTCTGCAGGTTAAATGATATACAGAGCAAAACAACCCTTATGGGGGCCAAGAAAAGAAACCTCTCTATTGTAGAGCTGCTGGCAGCATGACTAAGTGAAAAAAAGTGAGCTTTCCTCAGTCACCTGCCTGTTGAGCATACAGGGAGCTTTCTGTGCAGTACTTCTATGTCTAGCTTGTATTTTAAAAATAGCAGGTAACAAAACATTAATTCCAGTAGTCATGGGGGAATACGAAAAGGTTCAGGTCCAGCTTGCGTAGAACTGCAAGAGTGGCTGCTTATCACACTAGTGTTGCCTTCATACTACTGTAGCACTATTTTCAGTCAGTTTTCTACCTCTGAAATAAATGTGTTTTGGAAGCACAGCACCTAAAATCTAGACAAATGTGGACAATAGTTTTATTTTGAGACAGTCATGAAAATGTTCCTTCTACTGTTGTGTTTTTTTCTTAACAGTCTCAAGTACTTCTCACTGAATAACTCAAACTAATTTTCATTCCTTCTACCCTCCACTACCTGCAATGACAGTGAAAGCTGTCAAATCAGACCAGCATTAGGATTCTGAATACTGAGKTCTTGCAACAGAATAAAGGTCCTATTCCCCGACATGTGTTCTGGAAACCAAGCAATATTGCTTTGTTAATGCTGTATCTCCCTTTCTAAATGTTAGCTGCTGCAGAGCAAGGCTAAAACCCAGAGATGTGCCTGAATGAAAAGGGAATTAAAAAGTGAGGTCTGCAGTACCACTGGTAAACAGAAATCTGAACTRATTTTGATTTATCATATACCTAAAAGGATCAGTGTGAGTGTATGGACTGGAAAAGAAAAATCTATGTGGGAATAAGAGAAAATCATTGGTTCAGACGAAGAATAAACCTTCAACCAATCTGAACTGTGTTATGAAAGGTTCAGAAGATGACCTCAGCAGCTGCTCTTCTGCGGTCAGGAAGATGAAGATGGAAATCATTTTCTGAGATTGAAGTATATTATTGAAATAGATTATTGAGATCCAGTTTTGGAATACAAGAACACRTTGATAAACTGGAGTGAGTTCAGCTGAGAACCACCAAGGTGGTTGGGGCTGGACCACTTGCCATGTGAGAAGCGGATGGGGTAACTGGGCTGGTTCAGCCTGGAGAAGAGGCAGCTTCAGTGAGGACCTAAAAGCAGCTCCTGGACATGCATGAAGAGGTTACCAAGAAGATGGAGACAGTGGTGGTGCCTGGCTGGAGAACAAGAAGCAACAGGCATAATTTGAAGGAAGAGAGGTTCAGACAGGATGTATAAGGAGAAATTTTTTTCCCCATGAGGACAGTCAGGYAGTGGAGCAGGTTGTCCAGCAAAGCTGTCCAGTCTCTGTGCTGGGAGGGTTTCAAACCTCGTTGGATAAAGCCCTGAGCAACCTGCTCTGATCTCCTGTTTACCCTTCTTTGAGCAGAAGGCTGGACTAGAGAACTACAGAGGCCCCTTCCAACCTAAATTTTCCTAAAATCCTGTGATTTATTACATTTTCCCCTGAGCTGTATGTTTGAAAGAAGAGATAATACCTTTGCCTAGTCTTTTTAAACTCCATTTCCAAAACCAAATTTCACCTAATGTGTCCAGCAAATTCTTTCTTCTGACTGCTGAAAATTGCTGATAAGTGTGTCATTTATTATAGTGATTTTTATGATTTGGCAGCACTTTTACAGAAATTGTTCAGGAGCCATTTCATATCAAAGTGGATAATTATGCACACAGTCATTCCAAATGGAAACCACAGGTCATGATGAGCTGGACTATTTTGTAATTTTTTTGTGAATGAAAAACCAAAATTTAACCATTCACCACTATGCAGTCTCCACATCCAGTTAAACTGCCCTTTTGCTTTATTGATTAKAACTTGCTTGACTATATTAAAGAGTTTTTAAATTGACTTTTTAAAAAAACAAGAGGACAATTCATTGCTACAAATATGGGTATACTGATGCCAAGAAATGCTCCCAGAATATTAAGCTGTTCTGAATAATATTTCARTACAGTTGAAGCTGCTGTTTTTATGTGCCTGAAACAACAAAAACAGAAATAYTTGTGAGTTGTTTTGACATTCTTGAATGCCCCCTTAAGCAACAATAAAGGAGGTTTTCATAGCTGCTGTGTCATAATGGAATGAGTTTGTGTTTCTTCAACCTGGTAGTTGCATTTTGCTAGTTAGAACACCAGGAAGAAATTTTAAAACCAGAACTAGAAAAGCAAAACAGAAAAACAATATGACTTACAGGACAGTATAACCATATTTTGTTTTATCTTAGCTCCAGATTTATTTCCTTTTTTCTTTCAATTTTTTAATCAATCTTTGAAATAAAAACAGGRGAATGAAACCTAAACCAATCCCGATTAGTCAGAGAACTACAAAACAAGATTGTAGCTRTTATATTTCTTTATCATGTACAGCTTGTTTAGAGAAAGTTGGTAAAGAAAAGTTTGCCTTCAGCACTTTGCAACTGAGTTTGCAACCTGTACGTTGCCTCCCTGTGGTTTGGTTTTGGACCTCACCAGCAGCACCTCATGTGCATAGGCCACTATGACCTTACATTGCAAGCAACTTATTCCCCCTTCCCTTTTATGGCTTATGCATATCCAAAAAATATTCAAACTAAAATAAAAACATATAGCAGGTACTAATTTGGACTAAACTCTTGAAGCAATGTGGTTTTACACTGGATTTCTCACTTAGTAGAATTTGGTAAACAGTGTATTATAATAAATAAAAATTTATCCTGCAAAAAAGGTAATGTCTAATATCATTAAATAGCTTAGTGGCATAGAATTGGATAAAATATGCATCCTCAGAGTCTTTAATTACATGTATCTTCATCATGAAGATTGCTATTTCACTATCATAAATTTTGGTATCAAAATTTTATGATCAATGTGGAATTGATCAATGTGGAATTTGCTAGTCAGAACATCAGGAAGAAATTTTAAAAACAGAACTTCCCCCAATTGTTTTGGGGAAGAATCTGTGCATTCAAGGTAATACTCTTCCACAAACAGGTTTCTCAGGAAAACAGTATTGACCACTCATAATGTTCAAGTGAAAATGTTAGAATCATATTGTCAGCAACACACCTTTAAGCACAGTTTTTGCTAGAGAGATGTCTTTCTGACAGGACAGAAGAAGGCACAACCGATCTTTGGGGTATATCAGGTTTTAGAACATTGCATGTAAAACAAATGAGAAAATTCTAGCTTAGAAATCAAGTTGGAGGTACTAGGCTTTAAAAGTTATTGGTTATGTATGATATAATAGCGTATGCACGTTCAGAGTTGTACAAACAGAAGAAATTGTCCCTGTCTTGCTCCTTCCYGCTTACGACTGGAATGCAAGAAGCAGTGAGCGAAAACATCCTTTGAATTCAATTAGCATGTTGATGTGATCAGAATTCTCATAAACATGCCTTCAAGCAAGCATTGGCTCTGTCACCTATCACAATACACTGAACAGATAAGTCTAGCATGCAATTCTTCAAAGGGAAAAAACTCCCTTTGCTTCCATCCAACACTGAGTAAAATTTATGGCATTCAGATGAAGTTATTCAACAGACAGCATTTTGGCCAAAACTGGGGAGGGAAACAGAGACAGCAAGAGCTGAGAGCAGGGATCAGTGCTCTGAGCTGAAGAGACAGACTTAGGGACTGGAGGTGGGATAGCTGGAGATAGAGCACCACAGAGCACAACCGTGGACCCCACATTTTTACAAGAGAATAAATCTCTCTCTCTTTTCTTTTCTTTTTCTGGACTCTCCCTGCAATGATGTTACAAAWATTCTCTCCTTATGTCTCTCATGTGCTGGGTATTAAAGGTATTAGAAAAATATGCAACAATTAATAGTTATCCTCATTTGTTTTTCCCTGTATTTCTCTACTATTTAGAAACTATCTATTACTATTACTATTACTTATTCTATTCCTTTATATTTTATTCCTGCACTTAATCTATCCTGCTAATATAAAAATTTATTGCAATGAATGAGAAATTCTTTCTTTGGTTACAGCTTCAAAAATATGATCAGCTCGTAAGGAAGGCAGTGTCTGAGCACAAGGAGGAAAGGGCTGAGGGAGTAAATACCTATTTTGATTTGTTCTTAAAGACCACCACTGAYGGCAATTTCACAGTTTTCTCAGGCAATCTGTTTCACGACTTCACAGTCCTTCCTGTTAAAAAGTTCACACTGGTGTCTAGCCAGAATCCTTCTTGCTGCTCACTCTTTATCCTATTMACTAGAGACATCAGAAATAGACTGTTACCTTAGACTTGGGAACTAACTTTTATGTACTTGAAGACTGTTTGCCTACCTCCACTCCCAGCATTTTCTTTCTTAAGTTAAAGAATCKCAGATGTCAGCATATCCTTACAGGCTATTCTTTCTAGCCCTTTGATAAATCCTTGTTGCTCTGCATTTCCTCCAGTTATCTACTAGCCATGGTATCCCACTTACTGAACAGAGTAGTAGAATTTTGGATACTATATCCTTGCTTATACATCTCAGAATGATGTTTGTTCCTAGTTCTTTGCTTTACAAGATAACCAGTTTATTTGCTTTTTCTCATCTTCCAGTACTGAACCTGATCTTCACATATTCTCAAAGATAACTGCTAATTGTGCTGAGATTACTTCAGAGAGTTCCTTAGACATCCTTGGATGAATTTTATCAAAGCAAGATGATTACAAAACTTCTAACTCACCTACAGATTCTCTGACTTATTTTTAGTTTGTTCTAGATTGAGGCCTTACTCATTTTTAAAGGTAYTAGTTACCAGATTATCTCTTTAGCTATGATAGATTCAAAAAACTTACTAAACACTTCAGTCTTCTTGGTGTCACCTTCTGATAGCTCTCCTTCTCTATAGTGAACAGCAGACTGAAAATCCCATTGCTTTTCCTGTTAGTACTAATGTACTTACAGAGTGTCCTGTTGCTCTGCTGCCCCAAGACAAGTATAGCAGGTTTTGCACTTTGGCTGGTGCTATTAATTTATATCCAATCCTAGTTCCAATGTTCTATGTCTTCCCTTCTGGATGTAGAGGTTGGTGAAGATCTAATCGTATAACCAGAACTTCTTTTTACCCTTTTTCCATTTTAGAGTTGGTGCTTCTGCCTTTAGAACGGTTTCTTTGAGGAACTGCTCYATCTCCTTAACTCCCTTTCCCTTGCATTCTGTCTTCGTGAGATCTTCTCTACAAATCCTTAATATACTGAGTCCTACTTTTGGGAAGCCTCTCCTTCTTCTCCTAGTAACAGTGAGCTCACCTCCTTGCCATACTTGCATGTTCACAACTAGCTTCTTCCTTTTCTGATTAGGATAAAAACTTGAAGAGCCTCTTTTATGGATGAGTTAGTTGCCTTCTGTGGTGACAAYCCACTCTTTTTTTAACAGTTGTAAATTGCTTAAACTTTTTTAAATAGCTGATACTGTAATACTGAAGTTTGGTTCTTTTCTATAGATTTGTTAATAAGAATGTGTAGTCTAGTCAACTATCTATTCTAYGCATAAGTATTAGAATGTCAGCAAACAGACATAATAGTAAAAGGTGACGTTTTCATATAGTAGTAATTTTATAGTTACTGTGTTAATACCATAATGTTTAGGGTTGATTCCTTGTTCTTGATTTTGTTTAAAAAACAACTTTTAAACAATAATCTCTGACTTATGGCATGTCTTACCTGGCTATCATGATTTATCTAATCAAAGCTTGGCTTTCATCAAGCTTTGATATCTCCTTTAAAAGTCTTTTAACAAAGATCAGTTTTAAAAAAGTAGAATCACCTTTCCCTTCTTTTAATCTTTTGCCAAAGGTGTACCTTTTAGTGTTTTCACACTAAGTTAATTCATACAGACAAAAATTAGCACGAAGGAAAAGATTTGATAGGAATATTTCTAACATATATATATATATATATATATATATATATAAAAGAACCTGTAAATAAGTAAATTGCTGAAGCATATGCTGGACTGTTACAGCAACATCCCAGAAGTGAAGGTTTCATCTTCAGCCTTACCTAATCGCAATCACCCTCATCTTCAGTGATTTCCAGTCTCTTATTTCCATCAGATTCAATATCCTCTTTGTCCCTCTTCATTATTATGTATTTGTCAGTGATGGAGTTAGAAAAAGACTAGAAAGGTAGAAGAGGACAGAACAAAAGTAAAGTCAAGATTAACTCCATAGCCTACATCTCAGTTGCAGGTCAAGTGAGCTCTGAGGAACAGACCAGGTCTCCTGACCATTAGAGCCAATGAATGGTCATTGAGGGGAGAAAGGTCTCATTCCAACATGTAGCCAAGGCATGGCTGAAATGTGCACACAAGCCAAAGGACATCCACTCTCTAGTCCCACAGCTTAGGTCTGGCAATAAGGAGAACCATAAAGTCACTGTCTCCCTCTTCCTATCAGCATGTCTGTTTATTTATGCTCTTTCCCTCCTTATCAATTAGGCCTCTGGAGAGGTGTTCCCTTAAAGCTGGCCCCAAATGGAGATCTGTGTTATCCTGCCTTAAYTCTTTTCTATCTGCTTAATACAGACAGACCAGAAGATCCTTGAATTAGGTCAACTAAAGAAATGAGGAAGGATCTTCTAAAACTTAGGCTTTTGCATTAACACAGAAGTAATTGAAACTGGTACAGTTTCAGCCATCAGAAAGTCTTTTCAACTGACAGAAGCAACATAAAGGAAAATTAGATAAATGCTACAGGCAGGTGCCAAAATAACTTTAAATAAAATTTGCAATGGACTTCCTGAAAGTAGAAAAAGAGGCAGGATTTCATCTCTGCCTTTTTATGATCCTATTCTAAAGGTTTCCATAAAAATACTGTAATCTAGTTCTTTAGCCCTGAGAAAGGGTTTTATATCTGCACTGTCTGACTTTTAGAAGCTTTTTAAATATTTTTGGCAATTGGAACATTCATTACAGAGTGGAAGTCTGTTGAACAGATACCTTAGAGAGTTTTGGCTTTACTTTGCATTCTTACAGAAAGAAACTATTCTGAAGGAAAAAAAGAGAAAGAAAATAAAAAGAACTTTACTGTCCTGCTGAGAGTCACTTTACCTATTTTTCCCCTGACCAGACATGCTATTGGAAAAGCACTGCAATGGATACCTGTATTCCTCCAATGACATCTTTTGAAAAGCAAATGGATTTTGGCATTTTCTCCTGAAAGTCCTACTTGCTTTGTTTCCTTTGCCACCTTCTGATAATATCATTACAAAATAGCCTCTTATTCTGGACAACTGGCCACCCAAAGGTCCATGAGGGGCTTTCTTGTTGTACTGAGTTCATCTGCCTGCTGAGGAAAACACTGCGGTGGTGTGAGGATGATATGGAAGGTCCCAGCAGATGAAAATTGAGTTGATCCAGGGATCAACTCCTTCCATCTCCAGAGGTAGCTCGGAGAGCTCTGCACAGCACTGATACTAAAGTGTGATATATCTCTATACTACCATCACCTCCACAGAAAAACAGTATCTCCTTGATTTCTTAAACACACTTTGCCTCTAAACCACTAACAATCCCTTTTTRTCTTCATATTCTCCCTAATTTGCTGACTGATATTATCCTAAGACATCTGTCACCATTACTCCTCATTCCCTTCCCATCACTGATTTCAGCTTGCTTTCCCCTAAGGAAAAGACTTAAATTTTGAAAGGCCACTAAAGTGTTCATTGCAGGACTTCAGCTAAGTGCTGTATAATGATGCTAACCTGAAATGCAATATGGGTTTGCAGCAAAATATAAAAAGCTTTCTATGGTCCACATAAAAATTGAGAAATTTAGAATTTCCTATTCTAGTCCATACTTTAGGACTACCCTGGGAAGGAAAATGTTGCCCACAAGTTATATAACTCTTTTTATTTGTAAGACCCTAATTGTTTTATATTAGCGAGTGCCATCATTAGTATGAGAGCTGGTGAAGCTCAACGTGCCAAGAATTTAGGTGATTTTTTTGGAGCAAGTCTGGAAAAGGCAAGATTGTACCCTCGGTTTAATAGTTCTGCTCTTCACAGGTGTTTCCTATCTGCTGTTACTTATCCTAGAAAGCATGTCTGCCCACAAACTGCTGATTCTGATGGAGTTTCTTTTTTCAATTAGTATTGATAGTCACTGGATAAAGTACAGTTGTGGGAGTGGAGATAGGACAGTTACAAAGCAGAACAAAGAAGAAAGTCAAAAAGTTCAGAAAAGCATTATTTTTGAATAAAATTTCACGAAATGGCTGAAATCTCATTTAGGAAAGAGATAAGAAAATGAGAAGAGAGATTATAAAGTTAATCAGAGAATTAGGAAGTGGATGAATCATGAGAAGGAAAAAAATGACAAAAATAACTTAATCAATAAAAAGCACAAAGACGTGCTTGCAGAGCATGAACTGTACTCTCCACTCTTGGTGGGGAGAGATTYTCCTCAGATGAGCAAATGGCCCTGAGTAGACATGTCTCAGATAAGAAACAGCCTCTAAGACCAATGTAGTCATTATTTGTAAATGTTTAGGGATATTTTTGTTTTAATTCTATGACCTTCGTTTGGAAACTGGATTGAATTTTTAAAAATATGTAAATCTCTATTTTGCTGACTTTTATATGGAAAGCCCAGACAGCTGCATCCCAATATTTGGCATCTCCATCTCTTTCCCTCATCTACGCTTCAGTGGTTTGGCTCACRCTGAAGCAAGTCAGCCAGCCCAGGGACATGCTGGAGCCCTGCAYTGGAGTTAGTTTTCCAGCTGACTCCAGGAAAGGACTTCCCAGCTGCATCCAATATTTGCACATAAGTAAAACAATTAATGAACTAGGCCAGTTCTCCTCACTGCCGTTATTTTTGTCCTCCCCTATTTTTACCTCCCTTATCTTCCTCTAGGCTCAAGTATCTCAATCTTTTGCTTTCTGAACAGTCTGTCTCTCCCTTTCCCATGGGTTTCTCCTCCTTAGGGTCAGTGACCAAGGTGTTACAATCTACAGKCTGGGCTATCTCTGGATGTGCTGGCTGAAGCCCTCACCGTGAAACTGATAGTGGAACCAGTACTGACTTCACCGGAAGCAGCGTTAAATCCACAGGACAGCTAGAGAGAACTTTMATTTCTAAAATTTTCTAGCAGCTTTCTAACTTAGAGTGAGATTTAGATAACCAAAAYACTCACAGTAAGATGTAATGATATTTGAACCATTCTTCGTGCTTGATGCTGCCTGAAAAACACTCTGGACAAATAATCTATTTGGATAAAGTTAAAATCTGAAAAGTAGAAATCAAAACATAGGTTAAGAAAAATTATGGTTAATTTTCCCTATTTTGTGAGGGCCTTAAGCCCAATGGTCTTTAAACCAGACAAACCAGACAGTATCATTAAAGAGAAAAATACTTCCCCCAATAACTGCATACTACAAAAGCAGTCTCAGATGTGGTGTGTTTACATTTTTGGTGTTGGGACTACTGAAAACAGGCAGTTGCTATAAGCAGGATTCTTTAAAATAAAGACAGTTCTATTTTACCCCAAAACAGCTCCATCAAGTTCATACCACCCAAAAAGCAGGTTCTTTAATTTCACAGGAAGATTTTCTGTTGTGATGAAATCAAGCACTGCCATTTTAAAAAGCTGTCAAAACATTCAAGTTATTACATTCTTTGTGGGTGAAACAGCATACTTTTACTAGGAACAAAAAAACCCAATATTTGTTGGGCTCTACTCAATGCAGAATTGGAAACTGGGCTTACTGAACGGAGCTGAGACACTGGTTCTGCAACTGCACAGTGTTATCACACAAAAACTGAACGAGAAGTAATATGAATAAAAGAAATCTTTGTGGGGAATCTTTTCTCATATTCCTGTAATCCTTAGATAGCCCAGGCACTGCCAAGTCTGGGACTTTAAGAGTAAAATCTTCAGGAGAATCTATTTTTTGGTCACTGCCTGTGTTTAAACAAAGCCACACTGGCGTGCGTGCCCTAACCCACTCTGCTAGGCACAGGGAGATGGAGACTGCTACCAGTCTACTGGCCACAATTTTCCACACCAGGCCTTGTCCTTCACCGTATTATAACAAAAGTAAGCAGAAAGAAATGGCTTTTCTTGTTGATGGTATTAAAAGCAGCAGCAAAGTCACCTAAATTACAAAAGATACGAGAACATACTTTGAAGCAGATTTGTGATACCCACTGCAATCTGAAAAGAGTCTTCATCAACAAATATTACAAATTTTACAGGCCAATCTTGCCTTGCTTTGGGGTGTAAACATTAGGACTAAAATATTATACAACCTAATATCTTCTCTTTGTCTCCAAGTTTCAGTTCATTTTGTATTGGTGATGAAACAAGATGCATTTACTAAAAAAAAAAGGCAATTTTTCAGTATTACCAGCTGAAATCTGGACTAATGTCTTCAGATGTTGCCTGCACTGTTTTCCTCTTTGACTGATTCATCTCCTCTAATTTTTCTTTAACACACCCAAAGCTTGCTTTCTAGGTGTGAAAGACCAAAGAAACTGCTGAGGACTATATTCAGCAAAATCTAATAGTCTCTCTAAGGAGATCTGGTGTGTTAGAGCAGGTTAATACTTCATTAAGCTGTGTACCATACTTTCGATATCTCTGAGGCCTAATGAACATCATGAACTTTCCACTCATATCACAATTACAGAAACATCTGGGTGAAATAGTAATAAGCTTACTCACTATGAAAATGCACAGAGGAACACCCAAATACCTCTTTCTCATGTCCATGGCTGAAAGTTGAGCTGAAGTATAAAAACAATTAAGGAAGCCACTGCCATGAACCACTCTGAAAAGCTATTTTGTACTCCACCTGCAAGGCAAACTCCTTCTTAACTGATGATAAGGTGCTTCTCCATCCATAGTTAACTTGTTCTAAAAAGGAGAAAATACTTTTTATTAAAAAAAAAAAAAAAGATACAAAGGGGATGCATCGGAGTAGCTTCTCCCTTCCTTTTTTATAAGTGAAAGTCTCTGTTTGAATGTTCCTGAATAAGCACCATATGGGAGGGAGCAGAGAGTTTTTGATGTGACTCAGCCAATACGCTTGAGGTCCCTCAGAGCTCTGCTGCCTTCCACTGCTTTGACCCTCAGTCTCTGTCCTGATGCTGCTGGTCACAATAGCATTTAGTATAATCGCTTCTGTGATGTGGTTACTTGTCTCATCGGTGCTGAACTGGAGTGACGAAAAATAAAAATCTACAAAAAAAAAGAAAAAACGCAGAGCTACAAAAGAACTCAGAGCTACAGAATATTTTATCACTTTGTAATAATTATAATGAGCTAAGCAGGACAAATCACTCATCAGAAGTGCTCAGATGTTTGTGTTCCAAATTATATCGAGTAAACATAATTAAAATAGTCCATGAATATATTTTTCTGTTAAACACTAACCAGATAAAACTAATTACACATTTTTCTTCTAAACTGCTGCTCCATTAAGCTTTTTTACAAGGAATCTGTTTCATTGCCAGTAGAATCCTGATTTACTAAAGAAGACATTTTGGTTATTATTTGGACTGATAATACAAAAGAAAATGTAAAATTCAAATAAGCTAGACTACTGATTTTTATACACCCTGTCAATATCTTTTCATTTATTTGCTTGAACCAGAGCTCTCTCTTTAGCAAATGTTTTAGAACTTTGTTTAACTGTTTCTCACAAACTTCGTTTTCAGAAAAAGTGTAGTCTTCCCAGAATGTTGCCAGCTTCTTTTTGCTCACAGAAAATTTCAGAGTTTTCATTTAGACTTTATATTAAAAAATTAAAAACTATCATTCTTACATGTATTTTAAAGGCTCCAAATTGCATTAACATGACACATAATCAAATTACTCAAATGAAAATATTTTAGGTCACAAAAATAGAATCAGAGTGTGAACAAGGGAAATTATGTTACATGAGGAAGAGGACAAGTATTTTTTTCAAAAACAGAACAGCGAGTAGATTGTCCACACGACAGCAAGAACTCACACGCCGGCTGGTGTGGATGAGAGGCAATGTTTGGACAAACTCTCACGGTGCACTACACTTTTTTTTTTTTTTTTTTTTTACTATTATGAAAGCTGGGCTGGCAAATAAAATAGTTTATGAAGGTTTGCAGAAAATACTTAGCATGCTCATAGACAACATAACTTCTGCTTTCAGCTTCTATTAAAGTCCATACGTCCTTATGAGGCAATAAGCTTGTTAATTCTGTTTAGGTTCAAAGCTGCTTGGACCATGGATCATCTTTTCCTCTGTATCTATAGAGTGCCTTCCACATAGGATTATGGAAAGCTACAATAATATCTATAAAAATGATTGTTATAAATAATTAACTAATAATTACCATATATAGTGTATCAGTGAACTACCTATTACTACTTAAATAACTTAAAATAACTGAATATTTTATTCAATATATGTCTCTTTTTCTGCCTGTATTTCTTCATCTCCCCTTTTCCTTTCTCCTGGTTTGTCCCTGACCTCCTTTTATTTCTGTTTCCAGTTTATGCAGATTTTCCTCTCTTGGCAAACGAGGCAGACTTGTGGCCTAGAGACTTTAAAACACACTTCTGTAGCCATGGATTTCGCATACCTAGCCTGCTGTCTGCGCTGTATTTAAACTGAAAGGCCATGCTGAAGCAAATGTTTCKGGAAATTTTTATGAACTAAGAGACCTTTGCAGCCATTTGTAATAGCCTGGCGTTGGTACTGAAGGACAAGGGGTGTCAGCGGGCACGACACGCCGACGGCAGTTGCCAGTCCTGTTAACACCTGCGGGAGCTGCTGCCGAGATTAAAGAGCAGAGCGACCGAGCGAAAGGAAGCGCACCAGAGCCCAGTCGCGTTTTCCTTTGCTGTTCCCCCTTCCTCCCTCCTCCTTTTCTTTTCTTCCACTGCCTTACAGGAAAATCAAGTTGTGCGCAGCTGGTAAGTAGTCTAAGGAAGGTGGCTTTTCCTTTCCTTAAATAAAAAAGTGGCTAGCTACATGTTTGCCAAATATTTCGGTCTTCTATACTAAGTAGAAGTTACCCAACTCCTATGTTTACAGCATTTGCATGCTATAACACAGTTACGGTGCACCTACACTCGCTCCGTATACAGACCTCACGTATCAGAGCCCTGAACGCGCCACGTGCTCTCCTGCATGCACTTGCGATTTCCTCCTGTCATCATCTCCCACTTCTCGCTGTTGCAGCTGTTGCGATATTTTGGCTTTCGTTTACATTTCTGTTTGTTCAAGACCCATCATTCACCAACGCCAGTAGATACTAGGGATAAGCAGCAGCATCCATCAGTGGATCTTAACTTTCACACTTTTCCAAGGACAGAGAACTTGGTGATCAAATTGCTGTAATGATGGCTACATCRTGACCCATGCAGTTCCGAATTTCTGTTTCCTTGAAATTACTGCAGCAGTGGGAGGGTACAGCAAGCAGCTACTGACAATCCAGTTAGAAATACAGGTGATGATTTTCCATTCCTAGATCTTATGGCATCCTTTATACTTTACAGTCCCTAATCCCTTCCTCCGAGACTGCCGCAGGATGCCTAGCATGGCCCTTGTCACGTTTACTGCACTAGTTATGGGACTTTTAACCCAATCTCACCTTTTACAGATACGTAAAGTGGTCAAATTACTGTTTAGCTAATGTTTATTCAAAGAATTTTTTTTTGCTTGTAAATTAACCAAAATCTAGTTACAATGTTATATTTCTTGTTATTTACAATTATTCCAATAGAGCAAATGACAGCATCTAGTTTTATTCATAAGCAGCRAGTTAAACAGCCAGACACTGAAACACACAGTGGGACTCCTTTTCTGCAATTTTGTATCTTGGTGATGTTTGCACATTACCATAGAAGTTCTAGCTGTTTTATATATTGTGGGACTAATGAAGAGACCTTTTCAATGTGACAGAAGGATATGTTTATAGTGCAAATGCTCATAAATACAAACCTATATGAATACTAATGCAGGGTGCTCAAGCTTTCTATAAATTTCCTTGTCAATCATTCACATGAATGTTCAAAAATCATGAAAGAAAAAGCAATGAGAACGTCACCAATGGAAATCAATCCACTTCGTTTTCTACAGTATCAGGAATGCTTTTCAATCTTTTCCTTAAGCTGCATGAAGTAGATAACAGTTGGTGACACTTTTAGGACATTACTGAATTTTCCTCTGTATGCAGTAATATCCCAGAAAACCTTATGCCCATATTTGCTTAACATTAGCTTGTATTTACAGCTATCAGGTAACAAACTCATTAAGTCAAYGGGATCATGTTCAATTTCTAACAGATTTGGGCTCCAGACTGGGCACAGTGGCTTAGAGTAATTCATGTATGACGAGGCAGAGCTAAATCTCGCTCCAGATGCCTCTGCAAAAATTTTCAAGTCCTGGTATTCCAGAAACAGATGTTTCTGTGCAGCTAGTATTTTGTCTGATGGGATAGCAATTTTCTTCAAAACTAGACGAAGTCGCTAAATTCTCGCGAGACAGAGTATATGCCAGAGCAAGTGCCTGCCACCCGTACCATCTTTTCCCCTTGGTAACTTCACTCCAGCACTCTCAGCAGCTTTGGCAGAAGCAAAAATTTGAAGTTAGAAACTTTGCCCTAGAACTTCTTGTCACACCACCTCTAGAGTTGGACTTAGAAATAAAAATCTGGGTTGCAATTTTCCCTAACTACACTACACTTTTTATAACCACTGCCCAGCGGCACAGGCCTTAATGGGATATGCTGTTACTCCATGTTCTAGGAGCAGCCATCAGGAAAAACAAACAAGATAGACCCTGTTGCAACTTTATTTATTTATCTCCTTATTATGAAAAGCTATATCCAATCTTTCATTTTAATGTATTACCAGTCAGCTGATTTGTACAAGGAGTTACAAATGTCCGCTGAAACAACACTTACACTACCACTGAAAGCAAAATTCTTGATGAACTGGAAACAAAACACAAATCGTGCATCACAGAATTCCTTACAAACTGCAGGAAACTGATGACAAAATAYCAACTACAATGCGTGTAGCAAGGAACCATGGCAGCCCACAAGCATCTTGGAGAGCCATTTAACTCTCAAAAGAATAGATGCTCTCTCAAGCTTTGCTGTCTCCCTACTAGGTCSTAGAGAAGATGTTTAAGACACTCAGGAGAAGCTTTTTGGGAAAGTTSTGAAAGACTGAGGCCATCAGGAAGGAGATGGGATCACAGGGCCATAGCATAAGGCTAAACCTTACTCAGGAAGGGAGCTCCCCTTTTCTCCAATAAGGCAGGACCATTTCTCTTCCAGGATYTCCTGCCTTCTTCCCAAATCTTTTCCTCAGACAGAAGACTAAAAATTAATCCCAAATATTATTCACAGATTTCTAGATCTTCTGTGAGCTCCTGGAATTTGGGAATGTTTACAGAGGTTAATATTCATGTTAATCTTGGTGAAAATTTGCACTGAGTTTATTTTGAATTTAGAAGCACATGCATCAGCAAGCACATGTTTCCCAAGGAAAAAGAACATGGAAAAGAAATTATTTGAATTTACATTCAACTCCCATTTCCACAAAAGAGAAAAGAGAGAGAGTCTGTCCTGGAAGCTTTTAGAGGAACCAAAGAAGAAAAAATTTGCAAAGGCAATGAACTATGTTAAAGCATTCTCTTCAAACCAGCCTGAGTTTGATTTAGGAAAAAAATGATATGCTGGTCTGAATAGACATTTCTGCCCTATGAATTCCGCAGTAGAGAAACCTGGAAGGAATTTAGAGGAACACAAAAAAAAGCTAAAGGGATCACTTACAGTGAATATTAAAAATATTAAATTATTTGAGTTTGGCTAAACAATGATACGATAACACTTTCAGTCCACAAGTATTTTTAAACTTTATTTTTAAATACTGTTTTTACAATGAGGCAGCTTATAAGCAAAGTGAATAGGMGGACCACTCCTTTTAATACAATATCTCCCTGGCAACAAGACCAGCAAAAACAGAAAAAGAGATTAGATGACCAATAGTTTCTTCCATCTCTCAAATCTTTGATTTCTTTGTTGGATGGCTGATAAAGTGCTCGGACTCTGTGACTCCTTTGGGTGGGTGAAGCTCAGCTCACTATGTTTCCTTTGGCAAAAATCAGTCCATGCAGTTAGATGGTATGCTATGCTGATATCATATGGCTGTCTAAAGGAGAAAAAAATCCCTTTGGAGTGCCAGCAGAAAAGGCTTGGCTATCACAACAAGTCCAAAATTTCAGTATTTCCTTATGAGTATTTTTAAGCCACAGTTTACGGAAACAGCAAGGAGATTTGGGGAAGATCAGACAGTTGGTCCAGGAAAGATGACTGGGAATGGTTCCCTGGAAGGGCACCCAGCTTGCCAGCCCAGGCGCGTTACGGACAACACAGGCAACTCTGACAGACGATGGAGAAAATGCAGAAGTATTGCAGGCTGAGATAAAGGATATGTGTGAATAGTGTGAATTGAAATGTAGAGTTCAGCTAGGAGAGAGGAACATCTTGTGCCAGGTACACTCCTGAAACAACCTTCTCTATCTRCAACTCACTGCCTTTCTCCCTCGGAGATAGGCTTGCCGTAACTCACTCTTAAGACCACTAAAAAAGTGTAGTGCTACACAGTGGGTCCATCTGCTTGTTAAGAGATAGTCCTCTGTAGGGAACATGTTTTTCTTGCACTCATCTATCTTCACAGGATAGTAATTCACCCTATAAGCAACAGCTAGTTTTAACCTTAAAAGCCTTAGATGGCAAGACTTCTGAGACTGCCTCTTAACCTATGTTGCCCAACAGCAACAGCGATCATAGGAAGTGCTCACRCTAAGGGAATCCACTTTAATTGTACTTCTTTCTTTTTATTGCCTTGCATTCTCAGTAAAAGCTATGCAGTTCCTAATCCCAATCCCTCCCAGTTCAAAACTTCTGAAGCTATCTATTCCCAGGACACACTGCAATGTCTGTGCATTCTCCCAAGTGTTTTCAGTTAAGGCCACGRGAGCATAAGATAGAAGCATATAGGAAAATAAAATGAAAACTGTAAAATATAGTTTCACTGCTCACAGCCAAATTATCTAGCATTTGACATAGACCAATAAGGATATAGGAAGCAGGCATAAAGGACAGCCCTAAATCATGCCCTTTGGTAACCAGTCTTACTTGGAAACAACAGAACCTACCAGCGTGCTGAATCCAGCATCTCGCTCAGTCATACCCCGTTCCGTCAGACAYGCCCCACAGCATGGGAACTCATCACAGAGGAAAGAAAGATGGCAAAACCCTACTTGGCTGAACTTCCTGATTTCAGAATACCAATTTTACCACCTTTAGGTTCTTCAGAATGCCAGTGTGTTCTGGCAGTCCTTTCTCATGCRTGTATTCTTACTTATCTTGGTCTCTCTGAGACAAAGCTCGAGCATGGGGCAAGGGATGGTCCTCTCCAAGGACCGCTCTTGGTAGGGAGGACAGCTACGACTGCAGGAGGTTTGACTCCTGCCCACCTCCACCTCCTCCAACACAACGCCAGCAGCCTTACACACGCTAACACATCCGCAGGTCCACACCCCACGGCGTGCAACACCTACCCTCCAGTGCCTTCCATAAAAACATCATTTTAGCGGGCTGCAGCCCAGCCCTCATGTTATTTCAGGCACTTTGCTCAGTAACATCCCCCTCACACACCTAAAATAATAGCTGTGTTTTATGGCTGTACGGGTGTACAGAATCCAAGGGGATGAAGGATTAAAAGACTGTCTGAGCTAAAGAAAGATAGCCCTAAGCAGTGTGAACAGGAGCCACTCCTACCCTCCTAGTATTTAAAAGTAAAGATACAGTGTGCATGCTTTTCTCCAGAAATCTCAGCCYACGCAAGACCACAGCAAACTCTCTACCTGCATTCTTCTCACCACAAACAGCAAATTTTCTTGCTGCTCACCACAGCTTTTCTGACACTACAATCAGTGATAAATGAGAAAATAGTAATATAGGCTTTCTTAAAAAATCCAGATTTCCCTTATAACAAAGCTCTATGTAGCAACTTTGCCTGGTGACTTGTACTGTAAGTTTTCCCACTAGGTTCTATAACTGAAATAGGTCTGGAGAAAAAAACTGGTAGAACCCTTCTCTGCGGAACATACAGACTGGAGTAAACTGAAGCATCTTGTGAATTTGTTTTGAAAACGCAGAATTGTCCAAATTAAAAACAATAATGCAACTCCCCATCCCCAGATAATTCATTTTGACATTTTCTAAATGAAAGTTTCAAATTTATGTCATGCCAAAGTTTTCTTCTATTGTATGTAAAAAGATGAAAACCTGAAAATAAATCTCTAAAGTAAAGATTTGTTGCCAACAAATTTTTTTCCAAATTTCTAGTTTGCCAAAGCTATCCTTTCTGGATGACATAGGGTACCTCAAAAAAAAAAAAAAAAAAAAAAAAAAAAAAAAAAAAAAAAAAAATATAAAAAAAAAAAAAACAAAAAAAAAA
>NW_028185037.1:11209069-11213414 GCF_003343005.1 Rhea americana
AAAAAAAAAAAAAAAAAAAAAAGCAAAAACAAATCACTGTCACTTGCACAATTCTTCAGTGTTGCAAACCCAACAGTATCTTTGTATGGCCTAAATGAAATACTAAAGCACCATGCATGAAACTCTGTACAAAATAGAAAGTAGAACCCTTTTAAACCCCAAAGTATAATTCAATTTTAATTTCAAGCTAAAACCACAACCATGCTTAATTCTGAGGGACCGATTCTGATATTATTGTTGTTAGAAAAATAAGCACATCTTAAATCCTACCTAAAAGAATGATAAAATGAACAATGTTAATCACTGAACAAGCAAGGTGCCTTTCTGGAATCTCCATTTTTCAGCTGAAATAGAGATATGATTGGCTTCCATGCCAGAACTAGTGGGGAAAATTTGTTGGCCTGTTTTACTCAGTGAAAGCACACATAATCATATTGGTCTCTGATGGCCTGCAGCATCTTCACCATCCTTATTTTGATACACCCAACAGGAGTCTCAGTACCTCCTGCTTCAGTCTCAGCTTGAACAGATCTTTTCAGAAACAGAAACAGTTCTGGAAGAACTACTGCTGCTCTTCAGATAATTCCAAGCTGGCTAATCCTTAAGTACTTGTTTGGTTCAGCATCATTTTTCTTCTCAAAAAGAAATTTCCTAACAGAGTAGTCAGTGTATCTCCTGGATATCAGATGCTACCCACTAGATCCTGCTGGCAAGAATATGTACRTTAAAACAGCAAACCTCTTCTATGAACACAGTTCTGTTGCCTGATGGGAACAAGCGTCCTTCTGTGAGGACAAAACACTGAGCCCTGGTCCAAAGCTGCAGAGACTGTTTATGAGTTTCAGTAGATCTTCGGAGGGAATCTTCTCATCCTTCCACCACAGCTCTATGAGAAATAAAATAGTTCATTAGCATTGACATCAGAAGTAATGTCACTAACTACTGAGTCTTATATTTGTACTGCAGGTTGACATTTTCGACATCAATCACACCATTCATTAATATTAAAGCTCCAGATGTTGAACATGAAGTCAAAAGCCCACAGAAATGTTCAGTTCTGGATTGGCTCTTTTTGTAGCACGTACAAAAGTCAGAGACATCAGGAAAAAAAAAGGAAAAAAGAAGAGGTCAAACAGCTAATCCAAAACTCCACACTACTCACAGGCTAGCCATACAAGCACAGACAGACCTACAAGAAGAGTCAGCTTGATTCGCAGACAGACTTCTCCTGAAGCACGGTGGCTGTGGCACCTACAATGGCGTAGTCAGAGGGGGTTGATTTGAATGGCTTGTGCTAGGTGAGAATGACCAACAGGTCGACCCTAAATGTTAGGTACTCATTCAGGTGACCACCACCATTCACACCTCTCAGACCTCCTTCCGGCACCTCTCTCAGCACAGATAGAGGGGGCTGATTCAATCACAGCCACTTCATTTGTGGCAGAAGAACCTCATGTGCTGCTAACAAATGCTGGAGGAGGCACTGATTCAGTTACCAAGCCTGCTGCCTTGCTACTAATACATCCCATGTATATGAAAAGCTGATAATATGACTGATAYTATAAAATTACTAGAATGTTTATATAATTTTTGTTTGTTCCCTGTTTAGGGCATGCGCAATATCAACAGCCCCAAGGTGTTAGGCATCTGCAGCTGTCATCTAGACCAAGAAGGGCTAGCKAGCAATGCATGATTACAGTATTTTCAAGAAAAATGTTTTGTGCTTGTGAGGTAGAGGGTAAAAGAAGTGGCATAAATTTGTGGCATAATGCAGGGCAAGGTATGAATCATCCACATTACATTTGTATTTGTAAAAAATGGTAGGACAGGAGAGGAAAGACAGAGAAAGGTAAAGAAGTGACATTTATGACAATTTTACTCACTAAAAATTACATCATTTGTCATGCACGGAAAATAGAAGAGAATTCTGTGGGGCCACTTGCTGCAAAGCAGTGGGCTTGGACGTCTCCTTAGACACTTTTAAACAGTGGGATGTTGCTGTGAATCCTTCAATGTTTTTAACGCTGGAAAGATATAGACATACACAGACACCTCTAGATGGGAAGAGGATCAGCAACTACAAATTCTCTAAGAATTAGGCCAGTTTTATTTGCAATCTCTGATCATAGCCTTTTAGACAGAGCTTCCTCAGAAGCTTCAGTGGTGAAAAACGTATAATCCATCTGGTCTGGTGGAAGCGGATGGGTAAAAGTGATACTTTTAGGGCTATTAGCTCAGTGGAGGTTATGATCTGAATGAGACAACATCCTCAGAAAACCCCTGCGCAGATTTTACCCAAGGCAGGTTTATGGAAATGCAGAGCAAGAGGTTGTGGCCTGGGAAGGCTGCTACGGGCCAATGCAGGAGCTCGCGGCAGCTGTCGCTGAGTTTGAGGTATGTCCTCTGCCGTAAGCACAAAGCTGCGTCTCTCCTAGACAGAAAAGATAGCAGAAAGCACTTTGTGTCTTGACAACGCTKAAGCAAAACACAAGACACATGACCTGGCTTCCTTAAAGCCTTCACAGCAATTAGAAGCTTAATTATAAAATGAAGATTACAGAATGCTTCAGCATTTGTTCTTCTCCATGGCCCGCAGACAGCCTTTTACATACCCRTACAGGTTATGTCCCAAACATTTAGATATTATAGATTACTAACTTGGTTCTTCTTACTGGGTACCATGTAGGACTTCCCTTGCACYTGAATTAAAGTACACTGGTATATATTCTTTTCATTTCTTTGATTCTGTCTGCATTTTTATGTGGTGAAGCCTTTTTAATAGACAAGAAAATATTTAAGAGTGGTGTGAAGTAATCTCGTTTGAAAGGGAGGCAACTTTCAGCGCCTGTGAATGACTGTTGGCATTGAAAAACCTCATCAGGTTCACATGCAGTGGGACAGACAAAAACAGATCTTTGTCCTCTGGCTTAGAGCCTTGCTTCTGGGAAACTACAGGAACAGCCTTGTTTCTTTTTWGCAAATCTTAGTGCTTGGACAACAGTATCGGTCATCTGCTCACAAGCAAGGAGTGCTACTATAAAAAGTGGGTTTGCACTACCTAAATCAGAGGTATGAGGAAAAGCAGCAAGGAAAAAAAGAGAAATGAGATAAGGAAGGTGAAACGCCGTGGATGACTGAAATAACCCCAAACCTACGCCCAAGGAGTTAATGATGTTTGAACAGTGCTGTGTTCCCTTGGCTGGTCCTGTTGCTTATGGATGAGAAAATTAAGGGTTAATGTATGACCGAACATTACTTCTCTCCGGGCTGGTGCCGGCTGCTTTGCCCTAAATGACAGGTCTCTCCAGAAGCCCAGCTGTTGCCATGTAACTTCAAGAAAAGAATGGTGACTTTTGTCCAAAACAAAACCTGTGTATGACGATTACTGTTTTTGCGCTGAGCACTGCTTTGGCTTGGAGCTACAGCAGCCTTGCAAATTCATGAGTACCACTTGTGTCATGTCTTAGGCTTAAAAGGCATCCTGTTTTCACTAGTCTGTCTTCAACTTTTGTTTATTTTTCAAATACTTTCTC
The DNA here is from genome assembly GCF_003343005.1 of Rhea americana. Taxonomy (NCBI): domain Eukaryota; kingdom Metazoa; phylum Chordata; class Aves; order Rheiformes; family Rheidae; genus Rhea; species Rhea americana. The sequence continues at coordinate 11,212,603 of NW_028185037.1, forward strand.
TTTAACAAGCCACAACAGAATCCAGTGCACATTATCTGCTTCAGTCAACTGGGGATATGGAATATCTGTATCCTAGAAAGACCCAAGAAGGCCTTGGGCAGAAAACAATTCCTGACAAGTAAAACACGTTAATAGATTTAGTCTCCTTTATGCTTGGCCTGGATTAGTCCTGCATGCTCTAAAATAACTTCACAGCACAGAATACTGGGGTTATGTCTCCAAAACATTCCTAAGGTTTGACATGTTGGGCTCTCCATATTTCATAGTCACACACACAGACCAAGCATCAATGTGTCTGATATCTCTTCAACTCATCCCAGGAGGTTCATGTTGCAGAGTGCAAAGGGCTCCCCATGCAATTCCTGTTTCCAGCAAGCAAATATACCCGAATCTTTCTGCAGATGAACAGCACCTACAACCTGGCAAGTGAGCAGTTTATGAAGCAAATATGTCACCCCTACAACTCCTTATGTTCATAGGGTCCTTTCATGTCCCCTGTAACACTGAGAGGCAGTTCAAAAAGTTCAAGAAGGGTCAAAACACAAAGGTTGAAAGCTGCTCAGGCTCCTCAGAGGTGCTTACGCTCAGAAGTGGCCAGTCACCGCAGACCGCACTAGGACGCAGTCTAGTCTCTCGCCAGGCAGCTACAACAGAGAGGCGGCATTTGCTTCAGCAGGATTTACAAACCGTGGTGCAAGGTCTGGTGTTCCCRTGGGAGCTGGCTTGCAGGCAAACCCTGGATCGCTTACGGTAGCCCAAGCGAGCTGCCACCAGCCATGCGTGGCAACAGCGGAGACCCAGGCTGGGGGGGG
>NW_028185037.1:11213715-11233367 GCF_003343005.1 Rhea americana
GTTGCGCGGGGCAGGTGGCGGGGGCGGCGGGGGCGCGGGCCCGGCCCCAGCCGCAGCCCCAGCCGCAGCTCCCGCCCCCGCGCCGCGCTGCCCTCCCCGACGGGCTCTATATAAGCGGCCGCAATGGCTCTGGCGGCAGAGGCGGGCGGCGCCGCGGGGAGGCCGGGCCGGGACCATGCTGCCGGGCGGCGGGCAGCGCCTGCCCCTGCGGCTGCCCCTGCTGCTGCTGCCCCTGCTGTGCCAGGCAAGTGCGGGCGCCCCGGGGGAGCGGGCGGGGGGAAGCCGGCCGCCGGGCCGGCCCCGTGACCGGGCCCTCGGGGCCGCCTTGTCCCCGCAGGTGAGCGGCCGGGAGCCGGCCTGCCCGCGGCCGTGCGGCGGGCCGTGCCCGGCGGAGCCGCCGCGCTGCGCCCCGGGGGTGCCCGCCGTCCTGGACGGCTGCTCCTGCTGCCTGGTGTGCGCCCGGCAGCGCGGCGAGAGCTGCTCCTCGCTGCTGCCCTGCGACGAGAGCAGCGGCCTCTACTGCGACCGCGGCCCCGACGACGGCGGCGCCACCGGCATCTGCATGGGTAGGTGGCGGCGGCGGCGCGGCCGCGGAGGGGCTCCGCCGCTGAGGGGCTTCCGCGGCTGCGGAGCGGGGCCGGGGCGGGGGGCAACTGTGCCGCCTTCCCCCCTGCCCTGCAGCCGCCCGGGCTGCGCGGCCGCGCAGGAGGGGGCGGCCCGCTGCGCTGCGCCGCGCCGCGAGTCACCGGCGTCGCGGGTGCCCCGGGGCGGCGCGGAGCGCGGGAGCGTGTCCGGAGAGCGGGTGTCGCTGCGGCGGCCCCTGGGTCCGCTGATGGCCCCCCACCCGGGGGGCCGCACCAGTGACACCCGGCCGCCTTCCTCCCTAGTGCTGCACGGGGACAACTGCGTCTTCGACGGGACGATCTACCGGAGCGGGGAGACCTTCCAGCCCAGCTGCCGCTACCAGTGCACCTGCCGCGACGGGCAGATCGGCTGCCTGCCCCGCTGCAACCTGGACCTGCTGCTCCCCGGCCCCGACTGCCCCTTCCCCAGGAAGGTCGAAGTCCCCGGAGAGTGCTGCGAGAAGTGGGTCTGCGACCCCAAAGACGAGGTGCTTTTGGGAGGTTTTGCCATGGCCGGTGAGGAAGTGTAAATTAACACAGTCGTTGCGAGGGGAAGGTGATATCGTACCGGAAGTGTCAATGGGGTTATCATACCTTTGTGGTGCAGGTTTTTTCCAATTTCCTTTTTTTTTTTTTTTTTCCTTTTCTCGTCTACAGTGACTAGGGAGTATACCAGTGGGTATGAGTAAAAGCAGAATTTTATAAGCTGAAGAGAAGATACTCCGAGGATGAATATGCATAGCAGTTTTTAAAAGTAATTAAGTTAGGGCCCAGTTTTGGAAATGCTATTTATCTGATTCCACTATGAGTAGAATAAAACAGGGACCAGCTCGTAATCCTCCAAACATTATCTCCCCCCCAAAAATCAAAGCTGCAGCCTTGCAAGTTGTTCTGCAAGAATATGTTACATCACAAATACCATTCAAACAGCCTGGTTTACAAGAGACTTTTTTTTCCTGAAATTCCCCAGCTATTACTAGTGGTCAGCATGCTAGCTAAAATGCCAGCAAATTCCTGTCTGTCTGTGCTAGAGCTCTCATCATTATTGCTGGCATTAAAAGCATTACAAAGTACTTGGAGAAGCAATGCTTGTAGGCACAGTTAGTGGATCTGAAAATGATCATCCCATTCCGAAACACAAAACTCATAAAGTACTGTTTTCCCCAGTCTCCTCTTACTGGTTTGTGTCTCCCTTCCCTTTAAATTAAACTGTCAGGTTAACATGAATTTACAAAAGCTGCTTTTACTGGGAGTTAAGGCCACTGCATTCTCTCCCACTCACTGCTCTGTGTGATCTTAAGCAGTTAGTTATGCCGCAATGCAGCTAATCCATTTGAAAAAAAAAAAAAGAAAAAAAAAGAAGGATCCAGGACGATAAGCTCTAATAAATTTGCAGAATGCTGTGAAACATCAGATGTGYGGCACATAAGACAAATGAACACGTTGTCGATTTGTAGCATCTTTCCTCTGTTTTTTGACAGTGACAGGCTAATCCATAACATGCCTATAGGTGGATTACCTGCATTCTTTTTGGCAGTGGTCATCCCTCTTGGATGTCCTCCTTTTGGAGCTTTACCTTGCAAAGAGCAGCTGTGGAGAAGCTTATCAGCAAGAGCCTTGGGGTCAGGCAGGGGGTGACAGCTCACTGCACTTGACTGGCTCCRTCATGTTGGCTCACTCTGTTTACTCCTATGATAACTGCTGTACCAAACTATAAGGTTGGCAGTATTTGCACAATACAACTTAAATACTACCAGGAGGGTAGAACAATGATCAGAGGTGGTGATTGCTTTGAGTGGCTGTGCTAACTCCTGAAATTACTTTACTTCCTCCTTCCCTCACCCTGACTGTAATCTGTCAATAATTGATCAGGTTGGGTGACTATGACTGTGGGAACAAAGCACTTTATCTATTAGTTTATAGAAATCATACAACCACTCTCAAATCATATCTAATATCAATATTTTTGAGACTTAGAGCAGATTTGTGATGTATTTTTGTTAAGAACAAGAAATAAAGAGTTATTAAAGTGGATTACTAAACTTGGTTAACAAATTGACAGTAGTTCTTCCCATTATGGACTTGACTGGACAGAAACCAACTTCTTTCTCTAATTCAGGTTGTGGTAGAAAGGCAGAAATTTATTCTATTGATAACACTGACATGCACTATCTGTGATCTTTAGATGTAGAAAGTTGCTATCCAGGGCTCCTAAAAAGGCAACTTTTAAAGTGACTAAGACATGTCAAAATTGTGGATATCAGATTTTTTTTTTCTCATCTCACTTGTTTTGTCCCAAATGTAAAAGAGTTCAAACATATACTGGATTCTCACATTGAGTCTTTCTTGTAATAGAGTTCTGTGGGGTTTTGTCTCCAGCATACAGACAGGAGGCGACACTCGGGATCGATGTGTCCGATTCAAGTGCCAATTGCATTGAGCAGACAACAGAATGGAGTGCTTGTTCCAAAAGCTGTGGCATGGGCTTTTCCACCCGGGTTACCAACAGAAATCAACAGTGTGAGATGGTGAAGCAGACACGGCTTTGCATGATAAGACCTTGTGAAAATGAAGAGCCATCTGATAAGGTATGATGACAGCAGTGACAGGGAAGCAGGGCCTCTTCCAGCAGGGTTCCAGCGTTGCATATTTCTGTCTAGAGTGCTCCAGATACAAGCGGATGCAAATACACCATATAGCATGTGTGCAGCAACAGTGCTTCTGGAAGGCATTAGACTTGCCTGTATGTTCAGGAGCATTACACTGCATATGCATATCATTTGCGCCATCCCAGCTGGATCAGATGTATTGCGTGTGCTGGCTGTCTTGGCTCATGCAGTCTAACATCTCCCATAAGTGCCATTTTGCTCCTTGCATGTGTACTTCAGAGCTGCTCCAGTCGTGAGGAATGGATGTGTCATATTTCTAGTCTATTGAGCATCCTGAAACTGCAGACAAATGTAAAACCTTGCAAAAAGCATTTGGCTAAATTGAGCCTTATCTTAATCCTCATAGAGCTTTTTCCAAAAACAAATCCACCACTGACTCTTCAGGTGCTATAAGTGTGTATCTAAGTGAGCAGCCCTTTTTGCTGCTTCTACACATTACACATTCTCACTGTCAATGAGAATAACATGTAGCTATAGAAGAGGGCCATCAGTGTGTATAGTGTCCTAGATGATGGAAAACGTGCTGAAACCTTTGCAGGACACTGCAGTTTTGAACGGTGTGTTGAAAAGGATGTGAAACATTTGGAAAGAGTTGGGGACAATAACAAGACAAGAATGATCAGAGGTCTAGAAAACATGTTCTGCTGGGAAAWTTTTTTTGATTGATTGAACTCATACCAAAAGCAAGATGATGGAGATGAGTTCTCATAACCATGTTCAGATATTTCAGCCTGTTCTGGGTTCATGGTGGATGTGACAGAAAGTGATGAGTTTAGATGGCACAAAAATTAAGACACGAGCAGAAATCTGAGCAGTAAGAGGAGTGAACTATTAGGATTGTCTAGGGCAGTTGTGGAGTCTGTCACTGGAGACTTCCAAGAACAAGTTAGACATGAAACGTATGCTAATAATGACGTGTAAGGCTGATCCTGCCTTGAGTCACAGGAATGGGCAATGACTTTTGAGGTTCCTTTTGGCCCTCTTTTCTTCCTGAACCTAGTCCTATATCCAAATATAGTCCAAATATTACTTATTTGGCTTCCTAATTTTCTAATGGAACCACACGAGCYTGAGAAGTTTTCTGGTGGAGTATGGTTTGATGATGAATTCTGGCTAGCATGTAGTCAGATGACAGCAGTGAGTTTTAATCGAGTATAATCTATTATTTATCATTAGTGCTGGCATATGTAATATGTGAACTAAGATGTCAAGGGCATACCTCATAAGWGTGAGAACTGGTAAGTAATTATTGAAGTAGCTGCAGAGTCTTAATGGTATAGAACTAGCAAAGACAACGAATACAAGTTTTTACTTGTAATAACATCCTTTCATATCATTTTTAGCTGCATTCTGTCTTACGCTGTGTTATTATATTTAATGTCTCTTCATATTTCTCTTAGAAAGGGAAAAAATGCGTCCGAACAAAGAAGTCCCTGAAAACTGTTCGCTTTGAGTACAAGAATTGCACGAGTGTGCAGACATACAAACCTCGGTACTGTGGCCTCTGCAATGATGGGCGATGCTGCACCCCACATAACACCAAAACAATCCAGGTTGAGTTCCGCTGTCCTCATGGCAAGGTCTTAAAAAAGCCAATGATGTTGATCAACACCTGTGTTTGTCATAGTAACTGTCCTCAGAGCAACAATGCTTTCTTCCAGCCATTAGATCTAGCATCTAGTGAAGCAAAAATATGAAATGCTTTAATTAGGTGGCTCAAAAGGTATAAATATTTTATGTAAAACTTGACCCACAATCAGGTGAATGTAAGTGCATATTTAAAATATCTAGGACTTTTTTCCAGACAGTCTAGACACTTTCTTTTTTTTTCCTGTAGTTTGTTAAATACCTCGTTTTACATTTCCCCTCTCCAGATATCTTTTATTCACTTGAAGGAAATTTTGTACCTTGGACAGTGCCTTCTTTTTGTGTTAACYGTGGTGTAAAGCTAGTTAAATGAATGGCTAGTTTCTCTCCATGAGTTATGGGAATTATGCCGCTAACTTCAGTGGCCATAAGACTGGGCTCTTTAGTAGCAAATGGATTCCTTGGGGAATGCACAATGCTGTATCACATAAGCTTCCAGATTCTTAACTTTAGTTTGCATAATATGTATAAATTCTTATGCAGTGTTCATTTTCCATTCTAATGAAATTCTATTTCTGATGATAGTAAAAATCTTACTSATGAGAATGTTGAATTCTTGTGGCTTATAGTATTTTCTCTCTGTATATCTGACTTTCTCCGAGGATTCAGTTTGCACAAAGTGCCTGACATGAGAAAACTAAGATCTCTTATCCTTGAGTATAGGAGATTGATAACTGATAACGATTAAATTTCTTTTTGGCAGCTTCACTAGCAGCCTATCCAAAACCCACTGAAGTCAATGACTTAGGGGGACTTGGTTCTAACCAATATGTGTCTGTAGATATAAGTGTTAGGATGCAAAAATAAGAATTATGTAAATTCCTCTAAAATACTAACTGTATCATATGGTGCTTCATATAACAGAAAGGTGTATATGTAAATAAAAACTGTATATATTGTAATATAACTTTTCTCTGTACTAAGTAAATAAACTTTATATGATTCAAAATATTTTTTCCTGAGTTGTTCTTTAAACTATCAACTTTTAACAGCCAAAAGCAGCAGTAAGAAAAAATGGTCTGCAGATTTCAAAAGCAGCAGTTAAAAGCAAAAGGCTCAGTTTTGTGATATGTTTAGTGCACCTCATCCTAATCTCTGACCTAACAGAGATGCAATGTTTTAGTGTCAGGAAATGAGGAATAATTTGAGGAGTAGGTTAGAAGAGAGAATTTTTAGGGTAAGTTTGCCTGAGAGACTGGCTGATGTAAATAGAGTTAAGTTTAGATGAAGTGGGTGCTGAAATGTAATGGTGGAGGAGGAATAGTTGCATGATCTAGAGTTTTGGTCTGGGAGCACAGAGAGGGTTGTTTGGCTTTTTAATTGTTTTTTCTCCCATACCTATTTCCCACATTGATTTTTGCAGAGCTCTAATGAAGGTGGTATAGGAAGACAACAGACTGCAGGAAGACAACAGTGACAGCTGAGAAAGAATTCATGTGCTAAAGAGTTTTTCCACAGTAACAACCAATAAGTACTTATTGCTTGCTCTCTGAGGTACTAATTGCATCTTGCAGCATTTCCGCCTCACAAGKGTAGCCGATGACCCTGCATGTGCTAGCTACTCCACAGCAGTATCCTCAAAGAGCAGAAAGGCTGAGGATGGCTGTTTTGTATATTTTAGCTCATGTATGTTTGAACTGTAGGTTGTGCAAATAGGTCATAAGTACAGTTGTGCAGGCATGCAGCTGCCTAGACCGTGGGATCAAGCCCAGTGCGGTCTCGCTCTCTCTGTTAGAGGTATCAAAGTAGTGTCCATGCTACAACTATGGTCTTGATCACTTCTGTGGAGTAAGAAGCAGCTTTTGTTTCTTGCAAGAAAAGGCAGAAAAGATCAAATGGGTTTGTAATTATTTGAAAGAGTTCATAACATTCATTTGGAAATTCTTGGGATATGTAAGGGTGGAATTCACCTCTGTATTAAGACTCCTATACCCAGTGTCTGTGTGTAGACTTCTAAATGTCCATGAAGTAAACTGTGAGCAAGGATCAGCAGCCAAAGTTTCTTAGTAACTTTTAAGACATTCTGAGGCCTTGGTGCTAAAACTCATACTGGTTCGGTTTAGATGGTTCTTTGGTCTCACCTGGATGCCTGCATGCCTCAGTAATTGTACCAGCGAGAAACTCCTTTGTAATCCTTGCTGTCGTTATCCAAGTAGTCCAGACTGCTTTATGCTAGTCAAAGGGCTGGAGCAAGACTTGACTTGCCCTCATCAGGAGCATGCTTTTGCATACGTGCACACTCACTGGCCCCTGGTTAATTCCTAATGCAGAATATTTATAAAGACCTTCCTGCTTTTCCACCCAGCAGCCCCCTGCACTAGGAAATCCAGAGATTTCCTATAGGAGAGGACAAGCCCAGGACTCCTCTAAATGGCTAAGGAAGAGCTAAGGAACAGGTAAGAGTCTAGGAGAGAAGAAAAAAGGATAACTCGGGCTACTTCCATCTCCATCTCCATCAGGCCCCCTGAGGTTCAGGCTGGATTGTACAACACTTTTCTAACATAAGGCAAATTATCAAATATTCCTCTGAATCATCTTGTAAATTAAGTTTGTCTTAATTTGAAAGAGACACATCAACTATCAAGAAGCACAGCATTTGGTTGTCTGGCTAAATCTGAACTGTGTTTGGATTAATTAAACCTAGCTGACTTGAGGAAGATGGTTAGCTACTGACTTCCTAAGAAGCAAAAAGTTGCATTCAATCATTTTATTTTGACATTCCTCTATTTCTTTCACACTCAAATAAAATATTTTTCATTTAGACTTGGCACCAGCTTATCCTAGTTGTGTTGCTTCTCCTTTATCCCTCTGCTTTGCTATCATGTTATCTTGATTTCCACATAATTCCTTATGCTTTCCTTTGACTGGAGCTTACAAGTGGAGCACAGACAGCAGAGCGAAGCTGTTCAGTAGGTAACTTTCTCCTCCCAGGCAAACTGAAGGTCTCATCCACAGCATGAACCAATGATCCTTTAACCAAGACCATCCACTACTCTAGGTTTATGTTTCCTTCCCCACCAAGAAAAGACACTTAGTGTCCTATATTTTAGATGAGAAATAAGCCCAACTGCCTGTTGAGGTCCTTCTTGCAGATTGTCCATCAATTCCTCTGAAAACACTGTGGTACAGGAGCTAAGTTTTAACTTGAGTAATCCCATTTGCCTGTAAAACTATGGTCTTCAGTACATTCAGTGCCAAAATGCCTCCTATATCTCACCTTAGTGCTGCTTTATACAAACTCTATTTGTCTTATATCCACTTTATGAGAAGAGAACTGCACTGTTATGAGCACTACAACCTTCACAAAAGCAATTTTCAAATACTTACTGCCTATCTTTATTCACACCAGAATTATTACACTCTTAGTGTCTTCTTACAGCTCTGCAGTACGTCAGCAGGTAAAATGTCTTCTAGAAAGGAATACAAATGTTTCCTCTGGAAAAAAGGAGCCAATGACCTGCCCTACATCTTCAGTCTTTCATACTTTATATGTAACACCAATTTAGTGGCTATTTTTACCTCACCTTAGTTGATACAGCCTTTCATCTGGTATCAGTTTTGTTACATTCATTTAGACTTGTTTTACTTTAATATGGACAATTACTAGCTTAGGTTTGGAGCCAATTTCAGTGTGTTCCTGCAAGAGGCCATGGCACTAATTTAATTAAAACACAACACAGTGAATTAAGCCTGTGACATTTTTATATACAAACTCTAATGATGAAATCCTCAACTTCTCTGTTTTAGAGCTATGATTTTCCCAAACAAGCAAAATTAAGTTACCCAGATTGAGCAAAATTAAATTAACTAAACTATCCAAATGTCAGTAACTCGTTTTTGTGTCTCCCAGGATTCCCATCGGAGCATTGCTGGGAACATCACTGAACATTCAGTTCCCTGCTTGATCCATAGGGCTTCATTAAAGCAACAAGCTTCTCACACTCAGATTTGTTTAATTTGAGCAGTCAGATTTCCAAAGATACTCTGAATAGAGAGAGCATTGAACTTGTTTTCACCTAGCGTAAGAGTGACTGCAGGCTGTGACTAAGCCATCTCAGCTGCTCCTTCGTCAGTAGTGGGAGTTTATCCACTTCTCTGCTCAGTCCTATTCTCAGCAGGCATTTCAAGCAAAAATCAAGCAAAATGAGCTTGAGGTGGAAGTATATAGTCTGTCTGATTTGCAAAGGACACTTCAAAGCATATATTTCCTGGCTGATCTGGGAAGTAATTAACTCCTTGTCTGAGCACCATAGTAGGATTTTTTGCTAATTACAAATCTAAAGAAGAGCAAATATATATATATATTTTTAATTTTTAATTGCTTTCTGAGCCCTGTCAAATGAACAGAAGCATATTACCAGCTCTTTTGCATTCTCTTCTAAATCACTTACTTCTATTTTGGGTATGTTTAGCTACACCTACGAAAGCCACTGTTCTGAGTTCAAGTCATTCTTTCTCTGTGCATGCACCTGAAAGAATTGGGAAAAAAAACAAATATAAGTATTGCAAATTTAAATTCTCTTTTCTTCAGTGATTGTATAAGGACATCATCTGTCAGCCTCCCCAACTAGATGCCTGACATTAGAGTGTCAGAAAATCTCACAGGGACTAAAATTTTACCACTAATTTCAGTAAGATCGTGGCTTCACCCTTTGTGTTTTCCAGTATAGTTCCAGAACTGATACAATAAAAAATATAGGAAAAATAGAGTATCCCTATTTTTTCATTACTAGATCGAGCCATAATTTATCTTCACTCTATTTATTTATTTATTTACTTATATGTGTGTTGGGAGGGAGATGGAAGGGAAACAAATTTAGTTACTGTTCCTAGACCTAATCATTATATCTTATAACAAATCTGAACTTCATGAAATAGGATCATATATCTTTTATCTGGCAAGTTACTGCATGGGAATTTGTATTTCTTCTCAAACCATGTCTGGTTTTCCCATTGCAAATCCCAGTTTATGTATTATAGAGCTGACAATAAGACAGTCAACTGGCATCAGTCAAAGAGACCTACCATGCAGATGTGAGAGGAACCATGTATTTGCAAATATTTAGCAACTGATCTTTATATTGGATTAAATGGCTGCAGTTATCACCATTAGGCCTATAAATAAGCTTTCAGAGCTAAGAACCTGTATATTTGGGGGTTACATTTAGCTCAGCCGGTTAGAGCATGGTGCTAATAATGCCAAGGTCGTGGGTTCAATCTCTGTATGGGCTTGTTGTTTCCCTGCTGAGCAGGGGTTTGGACTAGATGATCTCCAAAGGTCCCTTCCAACCTTACTGATTGTATGATATTCATGATAAAGCACATCTTTAAAATCTAGTTTTCTCTCTACGGGCTGCAGAGCGAGTGCAGATGCTTGCCTGCCTGCCAGTCAGCTCGCCTTGGCCACAAAGCAGGGAACAGCCATTGCCATTGATTGATCTATAGATTAGCAAATGGAAAAAGAACACTTATTTACATCCTTGCATGTTGATTTGCCTATCCTGGACAGGTAGGAGGTCATATTAAAACAGTGAAGAAAATGCCCCACTTGACCTAAAATGCTTCAGTGTTCATGTGGTTGCTATCTTCTCCGTAGAAGAATGATTATATTGCACAAAAAATATTGCATTTCAGTTTGTACAGACAGACCCATATCTCTGATGTCTTACATTGCCTCTCCTGCTCGCTCAGCCTCTAAGCCTTTCCATGACATGCCAACTCTGCCTCTGTCCTAGCTTCATATGTATCCAGGCTTTCCTCCACAAAGTGCCCTTTTCTTCCCAGATCTCAAAGCCTAGTGCTTAGTATTCACTTTGCCTGCAGTGCCCTCAAGTGGAAAATTCAACATCCCTCTCCCACTGCCAGAGGCCTTCCCTGAGCATCCTGCCCATCCCACGAGCCTTGGGGCCCTCTGGGTCTGCAGGATGTCTGTGATGGCCGCAAAGACCTTGCTGCTCTAAGCTAATCTGAGTTTTCCTCAAACTAATCGAACTGGAGTCTTGCTGAAAGAAAACCATATTCAAGGATTCTCTAATAAGGGAAAAATATGTCTGTGGCGGTGAGGTTTCCTCTCAGACAGCACCTAACCAGGCATGTGAGAGAYGTGGGCTCAGCCCCTGTCCCACCTGGCCCAGACTACTCCACACATTCGGCTGGACAGAGSCCTGATCCTACAAATATCCTAGGACTCTGCTCTAACAGTCAGCACAGACAAGTATGCACGTGTTACACACTATGCGAGTACCACTAGCTTGTTTGGGTTCCTCCCCACACACTCTGTCTTTAATTAAAGAAGACTTGCACTTCAATACAACGCTGTTTTCTTGTACASGAAGAAACAAATCCCAGAAATCCTTGCATGGGTTGAGGCAGAATTAAGTCCTCTGAATTGCTTTAGTAAACAACTACTGTCACTGAAAGGCTTGGAAATTTGTGCTGTGGTCAGTTCGTAAAAAAAAAATGCATCTTCAGATTGCTACATGTCGGGCTGTCTGCTTCTGGAACAAAATGCAACTCTTTCAGGAACAAAAAATCAGAACCACAACTTTTTTATGCACCTTTAACATCCTACAGCTAATGCAGTTTCTGAGGTTCTTATTTCGCGGGACCCGCACGAGGGAGCATGTTGAAAGGCCACGGCTGTGGCACYGGGCGCGTGTGAGGGCCCAAACCCTCCGGGCCACCTCCACGGAGCCCCATCATGCTGCAGCATGGCCAGCCACACTGCGATTCGGGGCCTCCCCACGGCGCGGATTTCAGCGAAATGGCCCAGTTCTACTCCAAACCCTGGAGAAGGGGGACACCTGGTGGTTACAGGTCATTTTGTGTCGCGGATGACAATATACTTTCTTTGGGTCTGCTCCTACAAGAAGCAATCTGGAAGGATTAGGCCAACTGGTATTGCTTATGGCAATTTAGTTATCATCAGCTATGGGGACAATAATAYTGAGGTAGGGAAGAAGTTCCTTTGATGGCTGTCCCACTTTCAAATATATTCAAGTTATTTTCATGAGCATTATGGATGACCGTAGCCACTCTGGAGACCTCGTTTTGATCGATGTAGATTTACGACGCAAAGGGACATTTCTGATCCCAGAAATTTTGCAGTTAAGTGAGAAAGACACAAAGGATGAAGGGAAGGAGAGGCCCTTTTCCCTGGTTAGCACACAAGGCACTAAAAGCTCAGAATATATGAGCAACTCATCCTTACCACACACAATTTGTGGTAAAACCAGGAAATGAGCTTTTTTTCTCTTAAGTCACAAACTACTGCCTTAACCACAAAGGCAACGCTCCTCCTCTTTAGCCGTTCAAGTCGATCCTTCGCTTCAGAGGATCATGTTGCAGTGGAAATGTAAATAGACATATGTATCTGTGTATATAGGTGTGTGAGTATATATATATATGCATATCTATTTTTGGTGAACCAGAGGGGTCTTGCACACTACATAGTACTTTTGCAGACTAGTGAAACAGCAAGGTGTTTGTTCACAAAAATCTAGAGTCTCAGGGAATGGGACTATTTGCTGCTTTGGGTGTACAATAAATGGTACATGGTAAATGGTTTCCAATGACAATATTGAAGACCATCATATTTGGGGTAACACATTCCCTGTTGGAATATTGCTTTGCTGGGAGCCAGGCACTGGCACATGCTCTTGGGGCACCTGGCACACAAAAAGGGAAGGAGAAAGTCCCTGCTCCAGCCTTCGGGCCTGGAGGAGAGGGAAGGGGCAAGAGCTGAGCCTGAGAGATTTAGCAGGGCCTCAGCGTGGTTGAAGCTGCAGGCTGAGTTCTCCAAGACATCTTTACTCTTTTATTTCAGCTTATTTGGATTTTTGGTGCCTGAGCAGAGATGATATTTTTCTTGTCTTTTAACGAATATTTGCTCAACATTTTGAAGACCCCCCTGAAGAAGACATGTAGTTGAAATGCAAGCTCTGAGCTTCACTCAAAGTTTTTTAACGTTTCCAGAAAAAAGGTATTTTCCAGATTTACCACGAGGGGGAGGCAGCTGAAAAATTATCAGATGCCCATTTTCTGAACTCTTTTTTTGTGTGTGAAAACAGTGGGATATCCACAAAAGGAGTATAAGCAATCAGACCTCAAGCTTAGAGGAAATATTAACCTTATCACAGCTATTATTGACTCATATCCTTTAAAGTAAGATGTATTTTTTTAAGTCCACATAATTGCAGTTAGAGTAAACGTTAACATTTTTCCAGAGGAATGAAATCTGCTAATTGGAAAAAAAAGCTCTTGCTTCTGTGTATGTTCTGAAATAATAGAAAGAGTCTCTCCAGAATTTAAATCAACCAGCAAATACATCCTTCATGTTTAGTATGAAGTAGATCAAAGAAAAAAAATCTTCCTAAATTTCATATGCTGCACATTGAATCCAAAAATATGCATTTGTACGGTGAAGTAGCTGCTTCCTGCAATTAGATWGTTCTCAGCACTCCAAATATCTTCCCCAACCCAATGGATCTCACCGTGTGTCCACAACAGACTTTTTTTTAGGATGCAGCTATCAAAACCAAAGGACATGAAACAAGATAGAGCAACACCTAAGGTCACCGGAAACCTTTCGCTRCCCCAGCACCCAGCCGACGAGGCCGACTGAAGGAAGGTGAGGCAGAGAGAGGGCAGCTGCCTTGCCCACAGTCGCCACCGGCTCAGTGGCAGAGCCCAAAATAAGAGGCACGAGCAATATATCTCTTGGCTGGTGGGTTTTTTTAAGTGATGAAAATGAAAGGAAGGATCTCTCTTAGGCTCTTCCCAGGRACTGTACGTCACCAGGCAGGGGAGCGTTCAATGGCCAAGGTCAAAGTGAACATGTAGCCATGAAAAGCAGCTAGGAGACCCTTTAGGAACACTAATTATGAGCACAGGAGAAATGGTCCTCTCCCCTCACTAAGTAAAAGCCTCTATCAAAGATTGGCATTCAATAGCAAGCCTGCAGAATAGGCCACCTTTGAAAACTATAATGAATAACCTCGAAAGAAACCCTTATAAAAGCTTAAACATGCACAAGATACTAGCCAAGGGCTTAATAAAATACACAAGCCCCACACGCAAAAAAACAGGCAAAACAAACAGAAACCTATGGCAACTCCAAACATAACAAGATGGACCTTATAAGGGGGAATTAACAGTAAATCTCTCAGTAACGTGCCTTTCGTGGCCAGAGGTCTGCTATCTCCCCAGGGCACCGAGCACAGAGAAACCAAATTAAGCTGTGGTTATCTGCTGTCTCTGGTGAGATTCACTTAGCTGCACGTCAGAGCCCAGTGGGCAGTTAAAGCCTGTGCCCGGGAGTCAGAAAGTCTGCGCTGGGTTCCCAGCTCTGCCACAGCCTCGCGGCGCAATGCTGGGCCAGTYRCTCCAGCTCTGTTTGCCTCAGTTTGCCTGAAAAGGTGGGAATCGTGACAGTGCTTCAACACCAAACGGCTCTGCAAAGCTCCTYGTCCCTCTGCCCGTACTGCTACCARACAGGCCAGTTTCCCAATACTCATSATCGTGTATTTTTGAGTTATTCAAAAAGCAGCCTGCCTTGCCAYGAGGAACCAGGACTGTACCATGTGGCACAGGAGGAAGAGGAACAGCGATGCAGGCTTTGCAACGTATCACTGCTGCAAGGATACCTTCACCCCCGCAGTTAYGTGAAACCCTGTTCAATAAAGCCAAGACCAGACAATGCACATTTTATGCCCCCTGTGAGCACCAATTTACAGCTGGTGTCTCACGGCCTGGGGTAAACTCAGTTTTGTAGAACAGAAATCCTGGAAGAAATTCTCAGCCATTAGTGCAAATCTAGTAATGCTGCTTAGCAAGTTCTCGACCCATTAGGCATGGTAGTTTCCCATGTTTCCACARAGTGAAAAGTCCCTCTGCCAGCCCAGTTTCAGATACAGTCATGTGTAACAGAAAGATATTTGCCAGAAAGTTGGTGGTGAAGGAGGGCTGTAGCCAAGGGCAAAGGGCATGCAGATGGGGTAAAGGAACATGGAACAACAGTAGGCTTAGGGAGCTAAGTCCTRGCAAGACAAGCGCGCTCAGCCCAACTGATATTTAGAATCGTAGAGTCATAGATTCATAGAATCAGTAAGGTTGGAAGGGACCTCTGGAGATCATCTAGTCCAACCTCCCTGCTCAAGCAGGGTCACCTACAGCATGGTAGACAGGGTGGCATCCAGGCGGGCCTTGAAGATCTCCAGAGAAGGAGACTCCACAACCTCTCTGGGCAACCTGTGCCAGTGCTCCGTCACTCTCACAGGGAAGAAATTCCCCCTCATGGTCAGGCGGAACTTCCTGTGCTTCAATTTCTGCCCATTGCCTCTTGTCCTGTCACACGGGACAACTGAAAAGAGTTTGTCCCCATCCCCTTGACACCCTCCCTTCAGGTACTTGTACACATTGATCAGATCCCCCCTCAGTCTTCTCTTCTCCAGGCTGAAGAGACCCAGCTCTCGCAGCCTTTCCTCATAGGGCAGGTGCTCCAGCCCTTTGATCATTTTTGTAGCCCTACGCTGGACTCTGTCCAGTAGCTCCATGTCTCTCCTGTACTGGGGAGCCCAGAACTGGACACAGGACTTGAGATGAGGCCTCCTCAAGGCTGAGTAGAGGGGCAGGATCACCTCCCTTGACCTGCTGGCAACACTCTTCCCAATGCACCCCAGCAGACTATTGGCCTTCCTGGCCACAAGGGCACATTGCTGGCTCATGGTCAACTTGTCATCCACCAGCACTCCCAGGTCCTTCTCTGCAGAGCTGCTCTCCAGAAGGTCAGCTGCCAGCTTGGACTGGTGCCGAGGGTTACTGCCGAGGGTGCAGGACTCTGCACTTGCCCTTGTTGAACCTCGTGAGGTTCCTCTCCACCCAACTCTCCAGCCTGTCCAGGTCTCTCTGAATGGCAGTACAGCCCTTGGGTGTGTCAGCCACTCCTCCCAGCTTGGTATCATCAGCAAACTTGTTGAGGAGGCACTCTGTCCTCATCCTCATCCCTCATCCATGTCATTGCTGAGTAAGTTGAACAGGATGGGACCCAGGACTGAGCCCTGGGGGACGCCACTAGCCACAGGCCTCCATCTAGACTCCACGCCACTGATGACRACCCTCTGAGCTCTGCCTTTCAGCGACTTCTCAATGCACCTCACTGTCCACTCGTCTAACCCACACTTCCTGAGCTTGTCTAGGAGGATGCCATGGGAGACAGKGTCAAAAGCCTTGCTGAAGTCAAGGGACACAACGTTCACCCAGTAGAAATGATCCAAAGAACCAGAGAAATCTTCACAAACTGTCATGCACACATAGAGGAGCAGCTGAGAAACGAAAGGTGAGGACCAGTCCTCCAGCCTTCAGGGTCCTCTCTGTTGCATGCCATTCACAGGTCTGTTTTCCACTGTTTGATTTCATGTGTTTGAAGTTGTCTAATATTTGAATCCAGAAAATAACCACAAGAGAATTGAATCASGATGTGTTTTAAGATGCTTTATTTTTCCAGGCAGTCCTTCTACCCTCCCAAGTCCCAGAATCATACTGCATATGTAAATAAGAAACAAGATTGTGAAATCACCTCCAGCATGATGGAGCTTGAGGCCCAGCCTCTGCAGACTGTGTTGTTCAGACTGACCTACATGAAAAAGTAAAAAGTGATGCAGGATCTGATTCCTGATGCCCACACAGTGCTGTTGGTAGTGAGCCAAGTCTGTGCACAACTCCTTGTCATTGTGTGTTATAGTCTTTCTCCAGAGCACTACTGTTTTGATCTAGTTTCAGTAGTTTTCAGTAGTTCTGAATAAAAGCCAATTGTATAGAAATCATTTTTTTTATGGAACATGTCAATATTTTTATGGCAGTAAAGACAACAGTATGAAAAAGTTGAAAATTCTCTGTTCTTGTGGACCACATCTGTAAGACAGATAAAGATCSACGGCATCTCACAGATTGCTATAAAATTGTCACAAGAGTAAAATTGCCCCATGCCCCAAACTTGACCATGCTCTAAACACTTCTAAACTTGGAACTAGTTTGACTCTAGACTCTGTTCTGAGTTTTACTGTATTGGCCTTCTCTGTCAAGAAACAGTATCAGACAACACATGCAAAGCAGGTGCTTACCTGAAACAAGATTGTTAGAGTCATAGAAAGCACTTTCTGAGTAAGAGACACATGAAAATCTCAGGATAAATTCCTCCCATTGATATTTGTATCACCACTTGGATACAAACCAAACTACCTAGCATGATGGTGCTTGTGTTTCTACCTCTGGCAGGTTAGATTGCTGTATTCTAGCAATACAGGTGATGATTAATTACAATAATAACAGATTAAATGTGGAATTTGTGGAAAATGTGGAATCCACACAAACACCTGGAACTCCTGTATTTGGGACAGCAGTTGTACCTAACTAACAGTAACTAAAATTGTCAGACTTCTGGGAATCTGGACATTGCAAAACCAACCTAGATTCAATGAGAAAAACACTGCATTTTGGTCAACATGCTTTTTTGGTTAGCTTCTAAGCTAACCAAAGAGCATTCTGATTTGGGCCAAACTAAAACAGGCCATTGCTCTGCACAAAGCATTTCTCCAGGGGATCCATATAAAGTGATTTCACTGCTGTCTTGCTCTGCTGCCCCAAACTACTCGAATTATTAGGACATGTCACTCTTCTTGTCTCAGCAGGGCTTGACATCTGGGCTGGTTAGTGCGTCTGGCCTGGCTCACACCAGCATTGGGATCGTTCTCATGGACCTGACTGACGGCTCACAGTTCAAAGCCACAATCAACTGCAGGAAGAACAAAGCATTACTACAAGAGACATGGATGAACCTGGGGACTGAAGGGACAGAAATAGGAYGAAACTTTATGGTACATAACACAAAGTTGTGCATTTGGGGAACTATTAAGCRTATTGAATATAAAACATGGTATCCTGATTTGAGAACAGCAGAGGGGGGTTGTGCGTTATATGTTTTCTTCTCGAACACCCATCATCAGTAAAGACGAACTTAAGATAGGGCATGTAAAGAAAATAGGGGAATAGGAGGCCTACTGCACAGGAAACTACTAGAAGAATCTAGTTTAGCCTGGAATTAACAGTGATGGAGAGGAACTGTGATTATAACTACAGAAAAGCAGATGAACAAGAGAGAAGGAAAAGCTAATAAAGCTAACTAGCATAGCTGGTCCAAGAAACAAATGAGTGCAGAGTGGCAATGAAGAAATTTAGGCTGGAAATTAAAAAGGACTCCTAACTGAGAAGTTCAACAGCATGTTCCAATAATAAGAAGAAAAATCACAAAAACAAATCATTTCTAGGACAGCACTTATTAAATTTATTCATACCATATGTTTTCCAGCAATAGAAAACAGCTCAAGTTTGAGGTTGGATTACTTTACAGACCAAGAGCTGAGACTCTGGGCAGTCCTGGCTATGCATAATCCTACCAGTGAAAGCAGCTGAGCACCTCACTGGCACCTSAACTTGACTGTGATATAGAATTGAGTCTTTTACTCTTCTTAAATGTATTCAGTGGCTCAGTCTGAAGTGTTAGGTTTACTCTGGGAATCGGTATCAGATGCCTATACGCATACAATTACAATTCTGCTTTTTTCTGAGGTGGCAATGGCACGGGTGCTGCCTCTCCTCTATGTGCTAAGCAGTTACAGCATTTGCCCAGGGTGTGGGATATGTGGACTTGGTGGGAACTCACACTGGCCCAGATTTAGCCAGCAAAAAAGGACACAAAACTCAGTGCGGCAGAGAAAGCCAGTCCTAAGTCTGCAGCCAGAAGGAAATCTTAGGTCCTGTCYCTGCTCCCAGGAGTCTTTCTTTAATTTTACCAGACATTGGATTAGATGTGAAAACAGCTCTGGGAGCAGAGACCAGAAGTCAGGCCACTTCCTTTCCAGATAAATGCCATGTTCCCTGAACTAAAAGGTCATGTTTGTGTTCTTCCTCTCCTCTGATGCATCCTGAACTATTTTCTGTAGTTTCCCCAAAGCAATGCAGCATGCTCAGTCTAGAGCTSGTAATGAAGACACTGCAGTTTGATGGGAGTTTTTAAGTGATAAAGCAACTCTTCTAACCACAGAAAGCAAGTATGGATTTATTTCCCACTTCCCACTCCCCTTATCAACAAGGGAAATGTGCTGGTGGATACAATGTAGCCGTATGCTACAACACCCCTGTGGTCACTCTGTGACCATTCCCACCTGTGTGGATTTGAGCTCCACTCAGTCTCAGAGAAAAAGTCTTCAGGAGGCTTTCTGGGCTTTGGATCACAAATGAGCTGGAAAATTTTCCCAAGAAAGGCAGCTGGACCTCAGGGAGAAATGGGATTTCTGACATGCCCCTGTTCTTAGCACATTCTACTGGTACCTATGGAGGATGCATCCTCCTGTTATATGATGTTGCTCTGTGATGCTGAAAGTTGGAGCATCCACCATTCCCCAGAGTACACAGGGAGCCCAACATGAATTTCTGTTGCAACAGCATTCATGATGTGGTAGCACCAAGCACTGACACAACCAGTCCTACCTAAATCCATCTTTTCTGGCTAACCATGGCCGTGGGTGTCTTCTGTGAGACCCTTCAGTATAGCTTCTGCATGCTTCCAGGAACAGACCAGGGGACCAGGCTTACCCTGAGGAATATCCTTGGGCTGCTGCTTTGTGCTAGTTGATAAATTTGTGCACAGCTTTCTTTG
>NW_028185037.1:11233616-11248581 GCF_003343005.1 Rhea americana
TTTATTTTCTCATTCCTGCTTAATCTGTCCCAACATGGGCTGCARTGACTGCCTCTCTGAAGTCTCTCTACTACTTATTTCAGTCTCCACGCTTGCCTGACTGCAACTTCAGCAAAGGAAACATGAAAAATGCCTTTCCTTATTCCCTCATGGTGTACTGCAAGCTTTCAGGCAACTACTCCTGCTACTTGACTACAGCAATACATATGAAATGACAAGCTAAACAAATCATAAACTGGAAAGACCAAATCAGTATGTGCTATTTGTCATTACTTCATGATATTTTTACTTTTAAAATGCACAAGCAGAGCCAGCAATGCAGCTCCTAACACATGAAAGGAGAAGGCATGCTGTAACATTTAGCTTCAAGTAACATAATGTAACTAAACTGTAGGTCTGCATGATTGTCCAAGTCAGTGGTTCCTGAACTTTTAGGATAAAGGGACCACCACTAATGCTTAGACCCTCTTGTGGACCACCATGTACCCTATATCATCAAACTTTTAATTGAAAACACAATTGAAAGCTGTTCAGTTTGGTTCTGCAGACCATCTGTGGACCACTTACCATAACCTCATGGACCACCAGTGGTCTGTGGACCACAGTTTGGTAACTATTGGTCCAAGTGATTTGAGGCTAGAAATATGCCAGAAAAAGCAATGGTGGGGTACAAATGTCATTACAAAGGTATTACACATAGCTAACCATATGGATACCAAGCTTTTTATACTACCCGCAGCTTTCAATGTGGGAACGCAATTCCAGCTCTTGATTGTCTTCTTGCTAATGCCTTCCATACTGTGTATTTTTTGCAGCACATCCTGGGACTTGTTTATATGCATGAGCTTTGTGCCACAGCCAGTAGCTACAATTAAGGCATAATTACATGTGGTAGGGCAGGCAGGAAAACTTGGCTACCAGTAAATTTCACAACTGGTGGTTCTCCTACATCTAATAAAACAGTTTAATTGGGCTTCYTCTTGTTTGGCTCTTTCTTTAACTAGTTATGGGCCTGAGCTGCTTTTTCAAGGTCCTGGAGCCTTGTGGGTCTGTATTTTAAGGCCCAGTTTTCCTCCTCACATAGGGAGGTGGAGCAGTGAAAACCAGAGATCTTTAGCCACAAATAACTACTTTGAGTTTTGCCCAAAAACAGTTTTCTTATATGTTTTGGGCATTCTTGAATTCTTGGTTTATGTTTTTAGGTTCATCCAAATTCTAAATACACATTGATCTTTGAACAGCAGATACTTGTTTAATCTGCTCTAATGCGTGTATACACACACAGAGGGTTTATCTGCAGGACACAGTGAGGTGCTGTGCAGAAATACCTTAGGTATCTCTAAATGACGTTGCTGAGTACTGTACAGCACTACACAAAGCCATGCTCAGAAACTCAGAGGACCTTAAAGTCAGGCTTTTTTGGTATTGGTGTCAATATGCATGCCACAAAGTAGAGAAGCCCAAATTGTCCCTAAACTAGCTTCCTGACATACTAGAAATACTGTAGCCATGACCCCATGGAGCAGCGTAGGTATAGTGTAAGCAGCATATTCTTTACTACAGAGCGTAGCGGCTACTGTGGCACTTCTGGAAAGAAAAAAAAAATGTGTTCAATCCTCACTCTGTCATGGAGAGGTAAATAAGCACAGTAAGGCTGCAAAGTCCCCAGGTACCAACAGGCTTGTTACAGTAAGAGAAGTCCAAGGAAGCCTGAGGAGAAAACTTCAGGCTGCTGGAAGCTTCTTGACTGTTCATAAATTGAATCCATGCAAATGCATGTACAAGCCGAGATGACATTTCATGCAAAATTCATTCTTTGGCACTTCCTGATTTGGACTGGTAAAGCTCTTCTGATAGTGCTTATGGTTGTTTGGGAAGAAAATTATYGTTTGGATACAGAAAGTTTGGGTCAGTTGCTCTAAATCACAGAGCAGCTCAGTGGCAGGGCCAGAAACTGAGCTGAGGAGTTGTGATTACATGTTCTCTTCTCTCCACCCCAGGCTTGCCGCCCAGTGCTGCAAAAGACGTCTTGCACTTAGCAGACACAGAAGAGTGAGGAAGCAAGAAAAAGCAATAAAAAAATCTGGAAAAAAGATTGCAGAGAGTAAGACATTGCATACCACCCCCAAAAAGCTGTTTGTCACATGGAAAGAGCAGCAGTTCTCCCAAGCCAAGCCTGAGGAGACAAATTTCTCTCTTGTGCAACATAACTGAAGGAAAGAGACAATGTTACTTCAGGATTGGACTTGACCCAGTAAATCCTAGTCATTTTTGTTTGGTTGTAATAAAAACTTGCTGTATTCTTGAAAAAAAATCTGAAAGGAGAGTTGAGAAAAAAATGTCAGCAGCATATAGCTTTGTGAGGTGGAGGAGCCATGGAGATTTTTTTTTTTTTTTTTTTTTTTTTTTGTAAAAATAAGTTCCCCCAGGGTCATGTAGATGGTACTCAGTTTACACAAACACTCTGAAAGGCAGAAGCTGTGTCTGTGTGGACACCAATGCTTGCTATTGCCCATGTCACCCCACTGCTATTCTGACATTGCTTATTCTCCATGACACTGAGGAACGAATGTGACACCTAATGAAACAGCTCATCACAGGCTTGCATTTTTATGTGGAAAAGAAATGGATTAAACTATCCACCTCTTTGCAAAATTACAATAGTCAGCTCATGCTAAGTATCTTTATGGCTCCAGTTTCTAAGCAGGAGGTGTGGAAGAGAGACAGACTTTAAGCACAAGCTATTTGCTGTTCCCACTGGTGCTGTTGGAACCTGGCTATGGGTATGTGGCACGTCATAGGAGAGCTGCACCTTAACAGTGTCCCATTAGACCAAAGCGTTGTTTTGGAGCACATGTGGCTTCCTTCTTGTAGGAGCTGGGAACCTGGATTTTTAAAGCCATGATAGTCAGATCTCCCAGGGCTTTGAGTGTCTAACCAAGCACCTAAGACAAGTGGAAGTCACCAATCCTACATCTTGCTGGGAAAAATATTATTTAGTATTTGCTATTTGCTATTTAGTTATTATTTATTAATTATTATTTAGATTCCAGGGCAAGTGCATGCAAAGCTATGGAGTTCAGAGTTATGCACAAGCCTTTCTTCTTATCCTCCAAGCCAGCCTGCTGTGAGCTAGTCATGCAGACAAGAGGCTGCATTAGCCCATAGAGCACCATGCAGGAGCCTGTATGCCCCACCGTGAGCTCCAGCACAGCACGGGGCAACGTGCCTTTGGGGGGTGGAGGAGAGTGGGAGTTGAGGTGGCTCAAAAGTTGAGGGTGCAATTGCTTGCTATGCATTTTTTGCAGCTCTGCCACTCTCCAGGAGGAGGTAGCCACTTCTTTGCTTCCTGACAGGGCTATGCATGTGAACTAGCATTTATGCACACTTTTTTTTTTTTATGTTTTTCACAGACACTTTTGGAATCTCTGGGAACTTATGGGTCTGAAGTAATGAGAGGTCTGTTTTTCTCATGATACTTCAGATCCTGCATAGAGGAAGTACAGCAAGAAGACAAGACCTAATCTCATATTATTCCATCCTGGAGGCTCCTTGAGGAATTCAGAAAGCCTGTAAAAAAAMCAAACCAAACCAAAAAAAAATAGAAATAGAAAATAGAAAAATAGAAAGAAAAAGAGAAGACACAGACAAAGAAATCCAGCTTGATTTGGGTTTCCCCTAAACACATGTTACTCAACTTCATAGCACTGCTCACTGTATTTCCTCAGATGTCTTATGACTCACAGATCTACATAAACTATGTTTGCCATTTATTATGGCACTAAGTACTGCATATTTAGTTCATCTCTATCCCTCTGTATTCTTCTTATTTACTTTTCCCAGTAGCCTGACTAGTAACTCCTTCCATCATTGACTATGCCCATGGTGACCTTTCAGAATAAGCACTTACACACTAGTTTTCTGCTCCATCAGTTTGTCTCCTTTTTTCAGTGCAGTTCTTGGACACAACCATTTGCTCTACTGTCCAGAAGAAAGTCAGTCTAATTTTCCATTGCTTAATATTTCAAATGAGCAAAGTCAAGTGAAAGGTACTGCTATTGATCTTGACAAGGGAAATCAAATTATTCCACTGCTATTTGTATTCCTCTACTAAGCCTCTTATCACAACACACTTTCTAAGTAAAACTTTTTACATTCCAGTGCATTTAATAGGCTTATCTGAAATGTCAGTATTAATGCATTGGAATGTCATGTGCTGATAAAATAGCAGTGACATTGCCCAATCACAGCACACTTGGAGGTTCAGGTGCTGAAAAACAGATTTATAGGGGAAATCAGACTAAGAAGTGGTCTGCAAATGCAGATATTTTCATAGGAATTATTTTCATTGTTCTTCACTCCCAGCCATGAAGTTTTATGTATCAGCTGCCTTCATCTGAGGAGCTGAAGCACACAGACAGCATAGTGTACTGTGGCGTCTCCCCCACGCTTGTGCCTCCACAGTATCTCTGAGGCCGGCCCCAAAACTTCAGAGTAGTTCCCTTTTGACTAAGTTTTAATCCATAAAAAAATCGTTTTATTTCAATTTCAGAATAAGAAAGGGGTTGAACTAGATGTAGCCGCTTTTCACTCCACTGCAGAGCTGACAAAGCACTGCTCTTTTTAAAGCCCTTCTGCAGGACTTAATCGTAGATAAGGGGCCTTCAGATACATCYCCTGCCTCTAGTGCAAGACCAATAGCAAGGAGATATTCTCGTAAGGGAGAACTTAGYGTCCTGCGTCCCCCTCTCACCCTGTTCCCTGCAGCACAGCATGCCTGTGAGGTAGAGGATACCTAACCCTGCTCCACAGGGCAACTGAAAAGCAAAGGCTGTATATGAGAACCAAAGCAATAGTTAGAGAGACTTAAAGTCCTTAAGCCCAAAATCACAATTTGAGTAACTGCCCAGGTCAGCAGCTTTCCCCTTTAGCGAGGAGGTTCCTAAGGCCCTGCCACTTGGCATCTGCCAAACCTAGGACCGTGCTTGTTCAAAACCTAGTCACCCAGCTCCTGCTTAAACCCCACTAGGATCCAAAAGTCAGCTTGATGGGGCAGATCTTTCCAAGGCCCCTTCAGGAGGCCCATTCTGGGCTCTGAAGCAGACAAGCAGGATCAAGCCTTTCACAAAATGTAACTGCAGCCTCTTCTGTTGAAACGGCAGCTGGAGCATGGGGTGCAATGGCAACCCACCCTCTGTGCCTAGAGGATAGGGCACGTAGCCAGGAAGTGACAGCTGAAGCTGGAGACCCTCCTCTACCTGAAGTGGATCAAACCCAGAGCTCAGCTTCAAGAGCATTCACCCTGGCCACAAGCCTAAAGGCTAGGCTAGCTCCCTGAGGTGGCCCCTATACACCATCGGTGTGCTAGATTTAAACGGACAGGAAGACTAACCTTGCAAGTTGAGAAGATGGGCTTCATCCAGCATCAGACTCAGCAGAGGGCTTCAGATTTCAAGGGCTGCCTCTAGGCCAGTCCCCATACCACATACTTTTTAGATTGAGCACCTGAGATGACTTACTCTCTCCCTCCACTGACGAGGGAGCTTGAACGCCCAGCTGGGTTTTCCCTGTCAGTCTTGAGCGAGTTGCTAAGCCTTGCCATGGCTGTTTGCCACCTCAGCTGACTTGCTGAGGGTTGCACAAGAAGTCAGTGGCAGAGCTGGATGCTGAGGCTGATGATGGAGTGCAATGTGGTCACCTTGATCACTGAACTGCCCTGGTTCTCCTGAGGACACCAAAGCGCCCTCGCACAAACATTCCGGTGGAGTGCTATAGCATGCAGAGAGACACAAATGTCTACGCCTGGGCAAGATCAGGACATATTATCACATGTTATGGTGTATAGACCAGCTATGATATGATATTTAGGCCAGGCACCTGGCTCAAATATGTGAGGCATCATGGATCTTCGTTTAATTCACTGGGAGCCGAGGGCATTCTGATCTTCGCAGGATCTGAACCAATGACCTAAAAGTGAAAGTCCCCTTTTCCCATGCTAAAACCATTTTTTCCCATCCATGAGTTTTCATATTGGCTTCTATTCAACTGCTGCTTCAAAAAACAACATCTTGTTTGAATATTTTGAGGTTTAAAGAGGGGGTTGTAGTTAAATATAATAAAAAGTAAAAATCTAAAATAATTAATGGCTGAGAAACAGCAGGAACTTCAGTGGAATTTTCGTAATAAAAACGAAAAGAATCCTGAAGGAGGTAGAATCAAAATAACACACCAGCATCTTGCTATTTCTCTTATAAAGACAATTTGTAGTAAATATGAAAAAAACAACTTGATGTTATAACAACTAAAGAGAATTGATACGATCTCTAGTGTCCTGTCATATGAAGACAAAAAGAAGCATTCCCAAGGAACTTTTTGACATCTGGGAATTTTGTTTTCCATATTACAAAAAACCTTCAATATTTACATGAAAGAAAAAATTTTAAAAGCCATTCCAGGTCCATGAGACATTTCTTGTCGACAAAATCACCTTGGTTAATAATGACAAACTGTGTTTTAAAAACAGGGTATCAATGTTAAAGCATTCTTTTTTAAAACAACAAGTGAAACATCCCCTTCCAAAGAGGTCGAGCAGCACATGCCAAGCTTTATCAAAATGGCTTAACCTGTATTTCCCCAAAGAAAAATAATGCTAAAGTAGACAAATTATTGGGAAACAGTGTGATTTTGACACAACGACAGTTTCCAGTGAAAAAAAAAGTCTCCCACAAAGGCGCCTGTGTCCAGGGGAGAAGCGAGGCCGCGCGGGGCCGGCGGGTCCCTCCCCGGGCGCTGCCCGCGTGCCTCGACCTGCCCCTCCGGCAGCGGCTCCCGCACGGCCGGGCGGGCAGGCAGGGCTCGGCCCCGAGCTTCAGCCCCTGCAGCTGCTGTGGTTAAACCATCTTCTTAATTGCGTAGGAAAATATGCTGCAGGCTACAATTTACATTGGTTCAGCTCAGCCCAGCCTGCAACCAGAGTAACCTGCGCAAGAGGAAATCACAGCTAAGAGCAGTTTTCGCCTACCTTCTCCAAGTGTTATCAGGATGCAGGGACGCTGGCGACTGGAAACTAGAGGTTTTGTCCGAAATGGAGACACAGACATAGCTGTGATGGTTCTTAAGTCACACAGATTTTTTTTCTCATGGTTACCTTTATCTTGCTTCACACTGGCTGTTGCTTTTTAAGCCACTCTCTTCAAGGCTGCTGCCACTATATCTGTTTCCATTTGCTCTAATGACTGTTTTTACTTGTCATGAGTAGGTATACCCAGAAAGTTGAAATGAAGAACAAATTCTGAGACGCACMACCTTGCATCTAATCCCGACAACGGCTCTTGCTGTGCAATGCTCTTTAAGCCGTACATATTCATCTTTGCAAACGTAGGCTAAATGGCTTCAGCAGCCGTGCTTTTAGAGACGTTGCAGACGTTTTACTTTTTGAGCAAACTGAAAATTACTTTCATCATACGGTTTGGAAAAAATAGCCAAACCTCAGGGCTTACTAATGATGGGTAAATAAACCAAAGTTAGAATCCTGGGGAAGGAATAAACAGTAGCCGTGCTTGAGATTCAGTGCGGCGGCCCGAGCAATGATACTGATCAATGCCTTCCCGGAGGAGGCCAAATTAGAGAGTGTGGAATTAGAGACACCATTCAGCTTAACCTGAATGGAGCCTTAAGGAAAACAGAAGGCAACAACCTTGTGACGTTGTAAAAGGGCCTTTTTGTTCGGCCCGTACCATACCCCCTTTCGTTGTGTGGCGCTGTTATCATCTTTCATTAGTGGCCCTTTCAGCCCAGAGTTTTTCCTCCCATGAAACAGGCAGATTTTTATGGATGAAATTAGGACCATTAAATTAAAATCTTGGATGCTTGGCAAAAAAATACAGTTGAGGAGCGAAGTTTAAAGGCACACAAAAAGCAATCAAATCACTTGGCAAACAGAACAAGCAAATAAATACTTCGTGGCTGGACAAATGTTGTATTGTATTAGCTTTCAGGAACGTCCTGGGAAATAAGCCCATGGTGGGTATAGGAGACCAACTTTAAAATCTCCGCTAGGTTTGAGGTAACAATATGGATCTCTGGGTTGGGGTCTCCTCTTTCTGTAATATTGGGTCAATCTATTTTGCCTAAATATTCCCAGTGGCTAGAGTCCAGGTAGCCACAGCTGCTGAGCTGGGGAGTGCCCATGGCTTCCTCTGGCCACAGGAGTTGTTCGGGAAAMCCTGTAAAGTGAGCTGGCATCAACGGGTGAGCAGAGGACATGCCCCAGCGGCCTGTCCACCCCACGGGGCTGGCACAGCTGGAGGGGAAGGCAAATACAAGCCTCCACCAGCGGAAGCATGAACTGAACATGGGTGCCCTCATCCTTTGTGGATGTCCTCGTCCCCAGTGGACAGGGATGGCTTGTGATAGTGACACCGCTCCTGCCTCTTGCATGGTGTTCAACTCCAGACCTTACTTTCCATGGTGTCTCTTTGGTTATAAATGTTCAAAAGTGGGGGGGGGGGGAAGCAAAAAATGCAGAGTCAGACACTCACAGCTCCTCTTCTGCTTTGTCCTCTGTGAGGCGAGGAGAAAACATTAATCTGGCCTTTATCTCAGGTCACCTACTCTCCTCTCAGCACTCCTTCCCAGCAGGGGGATAAGGCAGGAGGAAAGGTGCTTCCTACTCMCTTGATCATTGCAGAGAGTACCAAGAAATGCTTTCAGCCTGAGAAAGGGAGAAGGGGCATTTGCAAGGGCTAGGAGGAAAATGTGGTGTGAGAGACCAGGAACACRCAATTCTTGTAAGAATTGCCATGTGTTAACACCTCCAAACCTCTTACATGAGAACAGTGACGTCCAGCTCAAGGTAACACTAGTGYTTGATTCATCCTGGCAGCTCCGAAGCAGTGGACTGGAGAGTGGTTTACATCAGTTGCATGCAAACAGAACAAAATCCAAGCCAGTAATTCTGTACACTTAATGTTTTCACGAAGTCCAATTACACAAAGCTGAAAACAATTATGAGCCAAATTATTTCAGAGAAAGAATTTAAACAGGAAAAATGTGAGTGATAATTGGGGACTATTTAAACACAATTTACTAAATGCCCCAAAAGGCACATTCTCACATTGCACAAAAGAGGTCAAGTGGAGTTAAAAACAAAAGCAAAACAAAACAAAAACACAAGCTGGCTTAGAGAGGAAATTAAATCAGCTTTTATAAAAACCTCCACAAACAATCTCCCTCCACCATTCTCCCAGCAACAGAACATTAAACAAACCAAAAACACATATATCATAATGAATAAGGAAGGAACTGCTGATAACGAATGCATATCAGAAGACAGCAAGGGTTGATCACTGAAACAAGAAGCAAAGGGATACGAAGAAAAGGATTTGGCCACCRTAAGGACCACGAGAAGGAATTTTTCTCCTAAGTACAAATAGGGGGAATGGCCTCCTGAGAGCAGTATTTATTGGCTGTTGAATGGTAAAAGTGATAGAACTGTGATTCATAATAGATTTTAGGAYTTTTTTTTCTTTTTTGTATTTGGAAGCTTAGTTGCGGTTGTGGTCCTGATGAAATGCAGTAAGGAAAAAGGGTATGAAAAGTGGACCTAAATAAAGTGACAAACACACATCACTTTCTATCCAGTGTTAGAAAATTCCTCTACCCAGAAGATATCTAAGTTTTTAAATACTGATTTTCAGTTGCTTACCATAGGAAGTTACAGAGGAGTGTGAGAACATCTGTGTGTTCAAAGGGAGCAAACAGCACAATCCATGGGGCAGAGCATGGCAGGGAAGGGGTGATGATGGACCTTCCCAGCTGTGTGCCCAGSCCTGGCCCACGGCAGAGCCAAAGTCAGGCCCGTGCTGCCTCTGGGCCAGGAGGAGGCATGGCAGGAGGCAAAGGCTCTACCATGGAGCTGGGCAAGTTACTGAGAGGTCCCGTAGAGAATCACACTCCCACACACGAGCAGCTCCAGCTTGCCTGCAGAACAGAGATTTCACCCTGCAGGTTTGCCCACCACTCATGCAGCAGCGCAGACCGTACGCTTGGTTATAAGCTGATCTCTGAGCACTGCAGGAGCTCAAAAAGCAATTTAAGCATGACCTACCCAAGGMCAGCCATGTTAAACCTGACACTGGGCCAAATTTCTCGAATCTCTTCCCAGTGCCCTGATCCTGGAGCAGATCCCAGCAGCTTTGGCAGAGCAGGCAGCATGCAACGGGGCCAGCACTGCTCCCAGGTTTGGCATCCATGGGTCCCTGGTGCAGCGGGACATGGGCCCCTATGCAGTCATATGATCTTTCGGGTTTGCCAGCTTTCTGCCAGTTCATTTAGCCTCTAGTATGCCCTGATACCCCACTCTCGAATGAGCATTGATGTCAGTGCTTGTGCTGCCTGGAAATGTGCTCATCTGCCCTGCAAGGGACAGCCTGAGAGTGGCTGCAAATTCTGGTCTCTGCTGCTAACTTGATCCATGGCATTTACGATGACTTCCAAGAAGTCGGGCCATGAGAACAGTGGTTTTAAATTGCTGCGACAGATGGTATCTGTTTTGCTCGCAGCTGATTGTATGTTAATACACCACGGTCTTTCAAAAGGATTTGGCTGAGCAACAGAGAGAAGAGCTACCAGCTTGCCTTGGCCTGGCTGCCGCGCTCTGGGTCAGGCGGGAAGTGAGAGCGCGGCTTTCCTGAAAATACGGGCCAGGGAGAAAGCTTCCCAAGGGAGAGGGGGAATGGCGAGGGGRAGTCGTTAGCAGAAGCAGGAGGCGAGCAGGGAGCAGACACCCGGCGAGGCCGAATGACAGCGAGAAGCTCTTCAAATACCTGGAGGGACTGGGAGGGCTCGCGGCAATTTGAGGAACGGGCAGGAGGCTGCTGGACGACGATCAAGCTCAAAGCCAAGGCCCTGCCTGTAAGGACACGACCAGCAGGAGCGAGATTTGGCTGCAGACCTTCTTGTTTTCCTTCTGCGCTTCCTTGAAGTGCTCTCGTCTGCCCTCCGGGGAAGCCCGGCCGCAGCGCTGAGGAGGTCCGCGGTGCCGGGKGTGCCGGACCGCTCCTCCGGCCGGCTCCCGCTGTCGCCGCTCTTCTGACAGGCCACGTCACCCCGAGCCAGGGCGCAAACCCAGGCAAGAGACCAAGGGCTTTTCACCCGCTGCCACAGTTTCACCCTCGCCGGATACGCTTTTGCATTGAATATTACTCAGAAGAGAAACAAAACCCAGAACCGCAACAGCAGAAGCAAGTACGGCCTCGTTCCCTGAGGCTTAGTGGAAGCCTTGAAACAATATTTTCATGGCTCATTCTCCTCAGAAACAAGCGAAAAGAAAGGATTAACAAGTAAAGGAGTATTAAGATAGTTACTGGTTTAAAAGGGAAGAAATRCAACCACAGAAAACTCTCTGAAAAACAGGGTCTTGCTGCTTGTTTCTGTCTCATCTAAGGGACAGTCCAGAGAGGAAAGCAATACTGGGAAGTGATACCACCGCACACCAGGCTGGGGCTAGCTGAAGGCTCTGCCTTGGCTTTTGGCTAGAGAAGTGCTCCTGAGCAATCCCTCCTGCAAGTGCTGGCTTTCACACARGTCATACACCAGCTCCTGTCGTCTTCTCCATAGCAGATGTGATTCTCAAACTGTGGGACAAAGCCCACAAGAAATAAACCTCAACTATGCACATGCGCAGGGTTCGATGCACCGCCTGCTGCTGCCACCCTCGATGGTGGCACCTGGGCCATTCCCAGCAGGACCCCAGTGGGGAGCTGGGCACCTGCTCRGAGGAGCCATGTGGCTGCAGAGGCTGCACCCCACCAAGCCCTGGGATCACCACGAAAATCAAGGCTATTTGCTTATATCTATATATTTGCTGTTGCTTACTCAGGAGTGAGTGGGACTGTCCTCAGTGTAAGCTATCGCAGGACACAGCTGGGTGAAGCCATCTGTGAGCTGGGCTCCCTAATCTTTAATCCCCCAATGTGGCTGCAGGGACATCGCCTGAGGACAGCAATGAGACAAGGGACCACAGTGGTTGGGCATCACTTTGGAGACTCCTCAAACACACTACCGCCCTTAAGTCATATTTAGGTATCACATTTATTACTCAGTACGCCAGGTATTTCATGGAGCGTTGCTGAATGGAAATCTAATGTCTTAAATTATGCTTTATGTTGCTTAAGAAAGTTTCAGTTGAGGGTTTGCTCTATGAAACATTCAGAAAAGCTAAAGATTTCGATGTTTTGGTTTGTTTTCAGACACGGGAGATTTTTGGATTTGATTTGAGCCTCATTGGTAAGAAAAAAAAAAAAAAAAAAAAAAAAAAAAGAGCTACTGCTTAACTTCATTTTCTGAGGTCATCTTGTTCTCCTCAGACTTTAGCTTTACTGATATTTGAACAGATTTAATAGAACATGCCAGAAGTAGTCAGAGCAGTATATGTAATAAATGTTAAATAAATAATAAATGGTATACAAAGATGATAGCTTGATATTTGTGTCTTTGATCTGGATGCTGTTTAGTGTTCTGCAAGTTTAATCTTTCTCTGTTCATCTGTCTGTTTTGTATGTGCTTTTATCTTTCACATCATTATAAGTAGATATTTTAACTCAATATTTAAAGATCATTTAGGAACAATTTTTAATGTTACGTAAGTGCTTACACATCTTCCATGCCTCAGCTTTTAAAATTTCATCCCTACTCAGAAGAAAACATTTCAAGATGGAATGTGCCCATTAAAAATAYGGAGAAAAAACACAGATTTTGAAGACATATATAAATTAAGTGTGTGTCTTTAGAAGCGTTAAATAGATTCTTTACTGTAATTTCAGCTTGTGACCTAAACAGACAGCAACACAAACCCTAGACAGTAGGCAACAGTTCACAGCAGGGTAGTAGATAAAAATGCCAAAAACTAGTTTGGCCCTTCCTCCTCTGCCCCAAACTTTGCAGAAACAGTTTTCTTAACTCTCTGAACAACCTCAGACCAAAGCAATTTATTTAACCAAAATAAAAGGGTATTTTTACATTGTTCTATAATTTATACTACCAAACATCTCATCAACAGACGATTATTGTGTTTGCTTGTTTTTCCTGGAAGCTCACTACCTGACAGGCCACAAGATACTGAAGTTCATTGCAGACTGATCAACCTTTCAATCACTGCTGCATTGCAAACCCACTTAGAGATCTGTAATTATTGTCTCATTTTCCTTCATACATTATCAATGAATGTATGAAGAATTCACCACCACAACTGAGAATGTTTAAACAATAAAATAGACAAACAAAAAGCCCCCCAGACCCATGCATTTTGGAACAAACTCAAGCTAACAGAGCAATCAATTACTTCTCCAGCTTGCAGAAGTTATACAGACAAGTAAATATATACATATCACTTGTAGCTGACAGAAATAAGACTTATTTATAGAGATCAAGGTTGTTTTCAACCATATATTACCATTTCTGGAAAATCAATCTACATTATTTTTAGTACAGGTTAGGAACTGGGAGCAATGATTGAGTTAGTTGCCAAGAACATGGTTAGACAGACTTGGAAAACTGGAAACCGTGATTTCTTTCCAAAGGGAACATGTATCATAATCACAGCTGGTATCACTATGTAGAAGAGGTTGAGTTCATAACTCATGGCGTAAGCAACAAAATACGTTTCAATACAAACCTCATATTACCAAGCAACAGGAATTACCCTTGAGCGGAGTTTAGCCAAGTCCACTTGAAGCTACACGGGGATTGCAATAGCACTTGGCTTTTCACATTTAGAAAGTGCGGCTCAACCATGTCTAATCCTCACAGCTCACTTGYGAAAGGACGTGAGATTATCACTCTGTTCAGCAGAGAGGGATGCACACCCAGGAGACAAGCCACAAGTTATGAAAGGAYTGGGGTTCATAAACACTTTTTTCCCACACCTCTATTTACTCCTGCCCAAAGTAAAACTCTACATGCAGAAAGATTTTACATCTTTAAACTCATGCTCAAGTGCTCTCGAAAGGATTTAAGTTGCAAACGTGATTTAAGCACAAGCATATGTGTCCCACTGAATTACACGCTGACACAGATTTGSTACAATTGGTCGAACTCACAGTCCAAGCACAGGCGTGTGTTTAAACCAGGCCAGTTACAGGGTACAACATCTCTGTCGCACCCKGGCACCATATCCTGGTGTTGCACCCAGGAATTGATCTGTGAAGGKGCAGATGTTTCTTTAACTGAGACAGAAAAGAGCAGAGAAACTGAAAATAGGGATTGGAAGGAGCCTTGTAAAATAAGTAGTAGCTTTCTCCTTCGCTGGCATGCAGCTTTACCTAGAGAAACAAGACTCTCTAATTGCACATTAACTGAAGCTACCCTGAAGCCATGTTTCCTGGCGCCTCTTCTTTTTCAGTTACAGAAGTAACTGTAATTTAGCATGATTCAGTCTGTTTTGCTGTAGCAGTTAGCGTTCATTCATCCTAGCAATCAATGTTGCTGTGCAGGATGAAATATTCGTCTTTCCCAGAAAGGCCTTGTGCAGCAAAATTCCTTTGGGTCAGAGAGGAACTCCTTGGAACAACTTGACATTTATAAATTGACTAATTTGTACAGATTGGGTAACCAGGAGAATCCCAAGTTTTACCACATATAGGACCCAATGTAAAATTAATCTCCTCGTTCCCTCAATAAATGTGGTTAGTAAATGACTTGGCACTGTTTCACCTGGGCAGCGAGGGCAAAAAATAATTCACAGTGAAAATCCAAGAGCTAAAGATAATTCAGTATAAGAGGGTGAAGGACAGAAAAGATTAAGCTCCTTTCGGAGAGAAATACTGGTTTTTATATTGCAAACAGAGGGTGTCAAAGAACGCGCAGAGGGGTGAGATTATAACAGGAGCTATTTCATTGGGCTGTTAAGCCCATTTGGAGGGCGATCCTGCAGGCACCAGCACCCACGGGGAACTGTGAGCAAACC